>NC_092393.1:47641805-47954419 GCF_030028105.1 Mobula birostris | reverse complement strand
TTTAGGATGCAGTGTGTAAGGCACTGGACATGCTTTATGGAATATTGGTGTTACTGTTTCTTCCAGTTCAATTCTGGCCTTCATGCTTTTGATTTTCCTGATCTCCTTCTCAAACACCTTCTCATTACTGTTAAGCAACTAGGCCAATCTCTGGCTAGTGCTACCATTTAGGCTACCATTGCCTGTTGATGTCACACTGACAGCTTTGACTGAGTGCCAACCTAGTTGGATTTTTCTCAACCAAGCATGTCCGAAAAGCACTGGCCCTCCACTTTACAATACATTAAGCTCTAACTGTTGTGTTTGGCTTCCATACATTACATTTACTTTCAGCTTGCCTTTGGGAGACACATTTTTGTCTGTGTAAGTCTTTAGCATCACTGAGGTCTTCTCTAGAGGTACCTTAGAAAAGAGCCTGTTGTAGTTAGCCTCTGGAATTCTGGACAAAGCTGACCCTGTATTTGGCTCCATTTTCAATTTTACACCAGGCACATCTATTGTGATTGATGTTATGTCAAGTTACCTTTGTCAGGCTCTGGGTCCTCTGATTCTGTTTTGCATTTGGTAACTTCATGCATTTGCTTAGTTTTGTGTTTGAGACTTTTCACTCGGTTGTGTGTTTTGTCTGCCTTGCACATTTTCTCTATGTGACCTTGTCTGTGATACTTTCTGCACACATTTTCCTTGAACTAACAACCATTTGCTTCATGGAGTATTTGCCACATCAATAACATTTTTGGCTTCTTGCACCATTCAGAAATGTTTTGTGCATTTCACATTCTAACCATCTTTTCTATAGTTCTGCTGCATCCTTTGCTGTAGCCTTTAATGATATTGTAATGTAAGTTTAGGTCTGCTTTGGACAGTAGTCTCTGTTGTGAGTGCTTTGACTATGCATGCCAAATACAAGACTGTCCCTTAATGCATCAGAAAGTCCACCTCTTAAGCCACAGTACTGGGAAAGTTTGTGCAATTCTGCAATGTATTCAGAAATGCTCTCATCTTTTGACTGGTTCCTTTTGTAAAATCTAAATATCTCAGCTATTGCCAGCAGTTTGGGGCTTAAGTGAGTTTGTAAAATTGCAACAATTTCAATGAACATCTTGCTTGCTGGCTTTTCAGGGGTTACTAAGTTGCGTAAGGGACAGTGCATTCTTGGGCTCATTAAACTAAGAAGTGTAGGAGCTTCCTTTTGCTCCTCCACATTGTTCGCTTTGCAATAAAGTTCAACCCTCTCAATATACGACTCCCAGCCGTCTTTAGCATTATCAAATTCATCAGCTTTTCCAGGTGAAGCTATTGCCACATTATTTTCACTTTAAATTCAGTGCGTCTTTCACTGTGTACAATGCAGGCAGTTATTCACACATTTGTTAGCGTCCATGACAGCCTTCTCCATACTGTTTAACTTTCGCTGTTTCATCTTGTAATCCTACCATAATTCTTGGTGCAGTTTGTGATATTTTCTGCCATTCAGGTTCGTACTTGTTGCCAACTTGCAACTACATATAATTAAATAAAAGTATGCATGAGGGAGATAGCTTTAATTGGTGTATTCACATTGCACCGAGAGAGAGAGAGGGGAATGGGCATGAGCAGACAATAGATCAATACATAGTGCTAAGGGGGGGCCGGGTGTTCATTGCTCTAAAGAAATAGAGCTATACATACATCGATTGATATGTAGTTGTGTGCAGACACAACAGTATTGACAGTAAGGATGCTGGGTCCCAGGCTTCAGGTGGCACAATCTGGATTAAATGTAGGTCCCATGAGCTTTTCCATGTGCAGAGTTCAATGTGTGAATCATGCCCATAGATCAAGGCCACAGTCGGAAGAAAAACTGCAGAAGAGCTGTTGATCTGGAGGAAGCGTTTCTGCCATTCTTCTCTCAGCATTGGTTCCAGCAGGAGTTCCAAAAGTTAACCTATCCATGAGCAATGCCCTATGTGGAATAATGGAACAGGCTACAGCTTTCCTCCTTGGAGCAATGGAGGAAGCGAGGTGACTCGATAAAGGTGAATAAGATTATGACAGCCATAGATAGAGTAGACAGCCTGCACCTTTTTCCCAGGGTGGCAATAGCAAACACCAGAATTTAAAGTGAGTGGAAGGAAGTTTAGGACAATGTCAGAGGTAGGTTTTTCACATGGAGAGTGATGGGTAACTGGACCGCATTGCTAGGGGTGGTGCTACAACAGGAACAGTTCAAAGAATCTTAGATAGGCACATGGATGTAAGAAAAAATCAGGATTATGGGCTGTGTAGGAGGGAAGGGTTAGATTTATGTAATAGTGAAGTAGGTTTCTATATAAGGAGATTAGTGACGTGGTGTCATGATAGCACCTTTCCCTCAATGTCAACAAAACAAAAGAGTTGGTCATTGTGACTTCAGAAATGGGGATGGTGCACATGCTCCTGTCTCCATCAATGGTGATGAGGTTCAGAGGGCTGAGAGCTTCAATTTCCTAGGTGTGGACACCACGACTGGTCTTTTCTGGTCCAACCACATGGATGTCACAGCCAAGAAAGCTCATCAAACATTTCTCAAACAAGAGAAAATCTGCAGATGTTCGGAATCCAGGCAACACACACAAAATGCTGGAACAACTCAAGATACTCTTTGCCTGGCCTGCTGGGATCCTCCAGCAATTTGTGTGTGTGTTTCATCAACATTTCTACTTCCTCAGGAGGCTAAAAAAATTGGCATGCCCCCGTTGACTCTTCCCAATTTTTATTGATATACCATAGAAGGCATTCTGTATGTAAGCATAAGAGCTTGGTATGACAACAGTTCTGTATGCAGCCGCAAGAAACTGCAGAGAGTTGTGCGTACATCACGGGAACCAACCTCCCCTCTGTGGACACTGTCAGTACTTCTTGCTACCTCAGTAAAGCAGCCAACATAATCAAAGACCCCAACCACCCCCAGACATTCTCTTTACTCCCCTCTCCCATCGGGTAGAAAGTACAAAAGCTCAAAATCACGTGCCACCTGACTTAAGGACAACTTCAATCTCACTGTTGTCTGAGTCTTGAACCAACCTCCATTATGATATAATGGACTCTTGGCTTTAAAATCTATCTCGTTATGATCTTGCACTTTCTCATTTACCTCACTGCATTCTCTTTGGTAGCTTTTACGCTTCATTCTGTTTGAATTGTTGTTGCTTTACCCTTTTCCAGCTCAATGATTTGATTTATATGAACAGTATGCAAGCTAAGCTTTTCACTGTATCTTGGTCCATGTAATAATAGTAAACTAAACTAAACATAGGTGAGCACAACATCATGGGTCGAAGACCTGTACTGTGCTTTGCTCTTCTATTCTATCTTCTGCTGGTTCTCAGGTCAACACCCAAGGGTTGCCACTCCAGGCCAACTTCACGGGATCCTCACAGGTCCTAAAATAAGCAATAACTCTTTCAAAGAGAGATTAGCTTCATTTGTCACATATACATTGAAACATTGAAACACACAGTAAAATGCATTGTTTGCATCTTATCAAATCAGTGAGGATTGTGGGGGCAAGTGTTGCCACGTCTCTGGTGCCTACCTAGCTCAGTAACCCTAGCTGTATATTTTTGGAATATGGGAGGAAACCAGAGCCCCTGGAAGAAATCCATGCAGTCAATTGATTGAACCCTGATCAGTAATCGCTGGCGCTGTAAAGTGGATTGTACTAACCACTACGCCACCGCATCACCTCAACCTTTTCCACATTTCAACTGAATGTACAAGGTACCTGATTTACATGGCTCCATGAAATGTCTGAAATATTATTTTTGAGTAGAACAACTTTCAAGGCGTCCTTGGGGCTAAAGGATATTGGTGTAAAAATTTAGGACTCATTGTTTTTGTCTATTCAATGAAGCTCAATCTCTGCAATGTTATTTTCAAACCCTTAAATTGAATTAATGTATACTTTAAAAGGTAACATAGAAAATGTTCATATGTTACTTGATTTGGATTTATGAATAAGTTCTGACCAATTAGAGCCAATTACAATGAGAAAACCCACAAAGAAAATATGCTGACCATCCAGTGAAGAAATTCTGTTAATTGGGTTGACATATTTGTGTCAGTAACCGTGGTGATGAGATGTAGCAGGTGCATTATGGGTTATCTTGTCATTTTCAGCATAGTTTCACTCGTCCTTACCCAGTCTGTCTTATCCCTGAGAATGCCAGCAATGTTATTCTTTGTGCACACTGATCTCCACAGAGATTTGGATCTTTCATTCCTAGCCTGTGCAAAAATGTTCCTTCCAATATGAAAGAGGTCCCTTGATCACATGCTATTTGAAGCAATAAGCTTTCATATAATCATGATGTCATAGAATGATTATGGTGCAGACAGAAGCCACTTAGCCCAGCAGTCCATACCAACTCCTAATGGAATAATTCCACTTGGTTCATTGCTTCATTCTTTCTTCATAATCTGGCAAATTATTCTCTCTCTTGGGCCTATCAATTCCCTTTTGAAGGCAGCAGTTGCTTCTTTTTCATAACCCTTCTTGGAAGCATGTTCCAGATCATAACCGTTCTCCAGGTAAAAATACTTCTGCTCACATTTCCCTTTTGCCACAAACTTTTAATTTATATCTACTGGTCCACGAACAATCTACCAAGTGGAATAGCCCCCCACCTCCCCTCTATCTGTCCTCACTAAACTAGTCATAAGCTTGTACTTCTCAACTCTCTTTACTGTGACATTTGTGAAGGAGACCCATTTGTGGATGAGGAATTAATGCCGTTACTATAACTGAAATCATTACAGAGTCAATGTTACAAAAAAAATGACAAATTGTTTTATGCTATGAGAGTTACAAGGGATTCTACAGATGCTGGAAATCCAGAATAAGGCACGCACACACACACACACACACACACACACACAC
Organism: Mobula birostris; assembly: GCF_030028105.1. Classification (NCBI taxonomy): domain Eukaryota; kingdom Metazoa; phylum Chordata; class Chondrichthyes; order Myliobatiformes; family Myliobatidae; genus Mobula; species Mobula birostris. Next base: position 47,949,519 of record NC_092393.1, on the reverse strand, counting down.
AATGCTGGAAGAACTCAGCAGACATCTATGGAGAGGAACAGTCGACGTTTCAAGCCGAGACCCTCCATCAGGACTTGCTGAGGTTCTCTAATATTTTCAGTGAATCACAAGGAAGTGTAGGGTTAAAGATCTGCAAAATTCAACACGACTGGGTGGATAATGATTCCCTGTGTTTAGTGTAGCAATCCGCACACTCTCAGAGAGTTAACTAAAGTAGCTTCATTAAAGTAACTACAGTAATGTGAGCAAAATATTTAGCTAGTTTCAAAGGATGAACACTCTGTGTCATAGTTCTTCAAAATGTACTGCAACTACTCAATAATGAATTACCTTTTGGACTGCAGCTGCCTGTTAACGTCTGTAAATGCAACAGCCGATTTGCATAAAGTAAGTTCACTTGAACATCAGGTGTGACAGATGATCATCTAATGTATTGTTTCTGCCCAGAGATGTTTGCTGAGGGAGACATGTTGCTTAGTGATAAATCCCAGTTCTTCCATTACAAGCAAATTAGAGAGAACAGAGTGGAGGGTTCATTTAATTGAATTAGAAGCGGGATGATGAAATCCATCAAACTACAGCATGGACAATCTTGGGCAAATGGTACGTGTTCTTGCTGTATATTCAGTGTAAATAGAAGGAAGAACAGAATAAATTTGAATCTGTCAACTCAGTGTCTTTTCATATGTACCACTCCAACATCACTCTGCTGAAATATAACTTGAATTATGCATTTGAACTGTTAAGTAAAGCTTGATAAACCTTCAAAAGCAGATGCTTGAGTTATTAAAGCGGAGCTAAACTGCATTGTGGGGATTTGTACTGCTGTGGAAAAACAAGCACTTGTCTAGTCCTGTAGATAACTATTAATGAATGTAAATGACACTAAAGATCTTCCTGGTAAAAGCTGTTGGAAACTTCTTTTTTATATGTAGCAAGATTGAAAATATCTTCTTCAGCGCACACAGAGTTAATCTTCCCTATTATTGATAGTCAATTCTGAACAGTGTATTGAATTGCAAGTATTCAGAAGTGCCCTGGTTATTAATGACCTTTGCATAGTGACACAGAGGGTTAAGCCACAACTAAATTCTGTTGGTTTTTCTCTGTTACTAAAGTTATCAATGATTCTGCAATGTTTTCCATCCCAGCTGGCTATCTTAGAATAGTATTCTGAAGCCAGAAGATTGAAAAGCTGAGGGCACTGGCCACTTCACAGTATCCATTGACAAATCTGCTCGATACTCAGTCAGTTCCAAATTTAACTCAAATTGTTTCTACCCACTCTCAGTGGAATAATGTACTTTCCATCTCTTAACCTATATTTGCCTTATAGCACATGGTGCCCGCTGAGAATGTTCCATTGGTCCTATAAATACACCTCAACAATTTAGCTGTTCAATGAGACATACTTCTAGTTATAAGATATGATGCCATAAATAGACAAAGGTAAAAATAGAAAATGGACAAAGGAAAAACATTGTTCCTTGGCCATAACTAACTGATTAAGTTGTGCTTAGCCAGTGACAGAAACAATATGGCGTCCCTTCATAAACGAATGGATAACATCCAAAATTCCTGCCACTTATTACCCTGTGGTACTTTATTAATATCGCGTAATCCGTTGTGAAGACAATATCTTGGCATTGATCCATTATATTTTCCTTGAGCAGATTTTAATCACTGTTTAATTATTAAGTTACCCTCTCACCCAATGTATTTGAACCACAGCTGCCTTTATGTAAACACTTTAGTTCGTCCCAGGAGCAAAGTAGTACTTTGCAAAGTGGGCACTTTGAAGGATTCAGATTAGTTGAGGCCAGGTGCCCTCATAAAAATGTTAATTTTCTGCACAATTTTTGGTGCAGTTGGAAAGGTACAAAGCAGGTGATTTTGGAATAGCTTCTGTGTTTACTAATACTCTCTGTTTTATCCCAGGAGCACAATTGAATACTGGAAAAACAGAAGATAGGACAAGACAGCAAAACGTGAAAGAAAGGGAAGGAGGAGGGGCACCAGAGGGAGGTGATGGGCCAGTGAAGAGAAGAGAAGGGGTGAGAGGGGAACCAGAATAGAGGATGGGAAAAGAGAGAAGGAGCAAGGTTGAGAAGTGATCAAAAGTTATGCAAATTGATGTTGGACGCTACCTAGATGGAATATGAGGTGTTACACCTTTGACCTGATGATGGCCTCTTTGCAGCAATAGAGGAGATCAGGGGCGAACATGTCAGAATGGGAATGGAAGTCAAATTGAAATAGGTGACTACTAAAAAATCTCGCATTTTGCAGTGGGCAGAGCGAAGGTGGTCGACAAAGCGGTTCTTCAGTTTACATTGGGTCTCACCATTCTGGATGAGGCTGCACCAGGAGCACAAGGTACAGTAGATGACTCTGACAGACTTGCAGGTGAAGTGCCTCTTCACCTGGAAGGACCGTTTGGGTCTTGAATGGTGGTGAACGAGGAGGCGATGGGCAGGTGTAGCACTTGTCCTGCTTGTAGGGAAAAGTTCCCAACCTTTACATCATAAAGGAAGGCCTTTACTCATTCAATACACATCTGCTGTTTGATCACCAAGTGCCATTTATCTTGGCCAATGCCAGGTTTCTTTGTCAGTTCTGATACCACATTCACTATTAGGGAGAATGAACCACCAATCATCTTCAGGGGCCATTAATGCTTGGAGTGATAGATACTGGGTGACATGAGCTACCCTCTCCTCCCAGGTTCCTCACCTGCACAGTTCCCTCACCAAGCTGCTGAGTAGCACCACGTAATAAACAGAATCCAGGGTTGTGGCAGAGAATGCCCCAGGCTTTCCCAAAATGTTTTTTCAAAGTCTTCATCACCAGAGACGTACTCCAACAGAATCTAAGCAACTGTGCGGATTTCATTATTGTGTGCGATATACTGAAGCATCAAACAATACACAGGAGAAGAGCACTCAGAGGATAGTCACTTTGACCTGGTAGAGAGGCTTGCAAGTTCCTGAATTTTGGATGTCTGGAGCTTAGCTCCTGACATGGTCACCATGGCGGTAATGCCAAGGGAGAAGATCCAGAGAAAGAGCGATCCAACTAAGACCACAAGGATGGAGCTGGCAGAAGATGATAGTACATCACAATGGCAACAAAGGTGAAGGAAGGCTGCAGCAGTGGAAGGTCTCTAGTCATCTTGCACTCCATGCCATTGGATTCTGACCCTAATCTGTCAAGGATTCTGCAGTGTCTGCCTGTGAACTAGCCTTCCCATGTCCCCATGTTCACACACAGGCATCTCCATTAATGGGAATCCACCTAAAATCTCAGAAACGTGGATCCCAGCTCAATCTCTACAACCACTTGAGGACCCACCAGTAGCAAACCCCTTAGGAGAACATCACACTCAACTCGAGTGATCACACAGTTACACAGGCAGTAGGAAGGAGACTGAAGATTGGTGGGGCAAACACGAGGAAATCTGCAGATGCTGGAATTTCAAGCAACACACATAAAAGTTGCTGGTGAATGCAGCAGGCCAGGCAGCATCTCTAGGAAGAAGTATAGTCGACGTTTCGGGCCGAGACCCTTTGTCAGGACTAACTGAAAGAAGAGCTAGTAAGAGGTTTGAAAGTGGGAGGGGCAGGGGGAGATCCAAAACGATAGGAGAAGACAGGAGGGGGAGGGATGGAGCCAACAGCTGGACAGGTGATTGGCAAAAGGGATATGAGAGGATCATGGGACAGGAGGTCCAGGGAGAAAGAAAAGGCGGAGGGGGGAAACCCCCCTCTGGGCTCAGAATTGGCTACTATAACCAGAGATAGAAGTTAAGGAAGAGGTAATTTCAAGAACATCCCTGTCATGAGGATTGCTTGTATTAACTATAAGGATAGTTTGGACGAATCTGGGTTAATTTCTCTTGAGTGAAACAGATTGCTGGAGTTTACAAAGTTACGAGAGGCATAGATCAGGTAGATAATTAGAATCTTTTTCCTAAAGTGGAAATGTGAAGTACTGGAAAGCACAAGTTTAAGATGAGATACAGAAAGGTTAAAGGAACCTTGTGGGCAGGTATTATTTGACCTAGGGAATACTAGGTTCTTGGAACATGCTTGTAGGGGAGGTGGTAGAAACAGATGTGGCTGCAACTTTTAAATGGCATTTAGGCAGATGTGTAAACAGGTAGAGATTGGAGGGATACAGACCATGTGCAGGCAGATGGGAATAGTTTAGGTTTTTGTTTTCCTACACTGAATTGTTCTTATTTATTTAATAAATTTATTTAGCGATACAGCATAGAGGAGGCTCTTCCATCCCTTCAAGCCATGGCACTCCGGCAACACCCGTTGAACCTGATTAACCCTGACCAGGGGACAATTCACAATGACTAATTAACCTACCTAGTATGTTAATTAGTTGTGAGAGGAAACCAGAGGACCTGGAGAAAACCCACACTTCCCATGGGGAAGACACACACCGACTCCTTACAGAATATTACCGGACGTGAACTCCCTCCCCTGAACGCTGAACTCTGGAATACCTTGAGCTGTAATAACGTCGCATTAACATCTATTTTGTCAGTAATAAAGGGATTTAGAATATAAGCCCTTAATGAAAGGCTAGAGCCTGTATAATAATGTTCTTGCAAATGTGCCAAATGGATGAACCTTCTCTGCTTCTGCCTGCACTTTTCACTGTCACTATTAGTCTTCAGCTAATTCAATTCACTCCACGGGATGCCAAGTAATAGGCAAGAGCAATAAATACAGAAAAAGGTTTCAAACTTGACAATATCCCAGCTGCAATGCTGAAGACTTGCGGAGGAACTAGCTGCTCCTCTATCCAAGCTGTTCTGTACAGGTACAGCACTGACACTTACTTGACAATGCAAAAAATTACCCAGTATGTCTTTGTCACAAAATGCAGGGACAAATTCAATCTGGCTACTTACCACCCAATATTTCAATATCCAACCATGAGCAAGGTGATGAAAGGTGCCATTGACACTCCTTTCAAGCAATAGTTATACTTCAGCATCCTGCTCACAGCTGGCCTGTTTGGATTTTGCCAGGGATGCCCACAGGTAAGCCTTACTACAGCCAGAGAGTTGAATTTCAGAAGCGAGGGGAGACTGACTGCCAATAATATCAAGGTAACATTACATCAGGATATCATCTTCAAAAATCAATGCCTCCAAAAGGCGGCATCCATCATTAGGGCCCCCCATCACCCAGGACGTGCCCTCTTCTCATTATTGCATCAAGGAGGAAGTACAGGAGCCTGAGATATACACTCAATGTTTTAGAAACAGCTTCTTTCCCTCTGCCATTAGATTTCTGAATGGTCCATGTACCCATGAACACTACCTCACTATTTTTGCTCATTTATGTAGGATATATATGAGAAAACCAGAGGACCTGGAGAAAACCCACAAGTTCCACAGGAGAATGTACAGGCACTCCTTACAGATCAGTGCTGGAATTGAACTCAGAGCGTCGGATCACCCTGAGCTTCATATATATCATATACTAACTTGTAGTATATTTAGTGTATTGCATGTGCTGCCGCCACAAAACAACAAATTTCACAGCATATGTCATTGATAATTTAGATTCTGATTCAGATTCATTTCACCAAATGTGCTATCAAGCAACCCTGGCGAAGCTGAAGTTAACGGCATTGAGATGGAAAACAGGACCTCAGTGGTTTTTACTGTTGGAGGTCAACTTCTCAGACCCAAAACACCTTTGCAGGGGATCCCCAGAGCTGTGTACCAGCTCCATCAGCCCCAGTTGCTTCAACAACCACCTTCATTCCCTCATAAGACCAGAGGTGCTGATGTTCGCTGATGGTTCAACAGTGCTCAAGTCCATCTGCAGTTCCTCAGCAAGCTTTTCACGCCATCTCAGTACATGCGACTATAATAAAGTCAAGTTCAAGTTCAATTATCATTCATTCATACAAAAGTACATGAGTACAGCCAAAGGAAACAGTGTTATACTGTAACCAAGGTGCAAAACACTGTACCAGCATTATACACAGCACAAGGCACATAGAGCATGTACTGCATAAGATAGCAGTAAAATACTGTCACACAAAAAAACAGTGCGAGTCCCTGAGTCCATGAATGTTGCAGCAGTCTGCAGTTAAACACAATACAGCTTATCCTCTGCCAAGCAAACACTGGGTTTTAGCACCGACTCCAGCATGGATGCCGCCTGCAGTACTCCAGTGGTGTGCCCAGCTCTGTAACCTCCCCCTGGGTGACTGCAAACAGGCGGCACCTCAGCTTGAGGCCTAGTCCTTGCTACAACCGAGGCCTCGCAGCTCTCCCGCCACCCAACCCTTGCTGTTTGCCAATAAACCAATCAATTGGACTTGCAGTATTCCACACCACCATTTTCCAAAAGGGTCTTGTGATCACAAGAAAAAATGACTAAGAGGAACACTCGCTGTTAGACTGCCCACCTCCTTCACGCACCGACGCCTCTCTGTTGCAGGCAGGATCACAGTCCTTACCAAGTCCAGCGCCTGCAGTTTCTCCACCAATGAGCAACTCACTGAAGGGCTAGACCTGCAGTACTTTAAATCCTTGATGTCGAGCAGGGTCTTGCAATCGCAGCAAAAACCTTTACTTCACTTTGATATTATCCTTGCAGAGACAAACACTTTCAACACTGTGGGGGAAAAACCTTTGACCCAAAACTCAGCTGGATCAAGCATTCAGTACCAAAATAGCCGAAGAAAGACAAGTATCCCTTAGAGAGTGACTTACCTCCCTAAAACCATAAAGCCTGTACCATAGGAACTTAGGAGGAATGGAATGGAATGCTCTTCAATGTACCTGGAAGGGAATATTTCAGGTCTTGCACTCAAAAATTTAACCACCCAGAACAAAGCAACTGGTTTTATTGGTATCCTAAACACCACCCCAATCATTCAATCCCTCCACCACCAGTATGCAGTGGCATTAATAGATAACATCTACTAAACACACTGCAGTTACTTGCCCAGGCTACTCAGGAAGTAATTCCCAAACCCATGACCTTTAACATCCAGGGATTCAACGTAGCACCACAGGTACATGAGAGGCAACCTGGGAGGAACTATTGAGAGCAACCTGGGTTCAATTCTACTGCTGTATATAAGGATTTTGTATATTCTCCCGCTAACTGCATGGATTTCCACTGGGTGGTCTGGTTTCCTCACACATTCCAAAAACATACCGGTTTTGTGGAACATTTAGTCATGTACATGTAATTGGGACAGCAGTGCCTGTTACTGTGCTTATCCGTAAATAGAAATAAATTTTAAAAAAACAAAGTAAAAAAAAAGTCACATGTGAGAAGCAGATTTCAGAGGTAATGTTTTGGACTAAAATGTGTGATATTGCTTCACTATTCTTGTCAGCTGGTCTCTTCCCCTCTCTCTGATATCACCTCAGTTTCCACCCCTTGTGTTCATTGCTGCTAATGTGCACTTCAAGAGTTTTTGAAGCATCTAATAGTCCAGCTGTTTTTCATTTATTCTAATCGAAATTTATAAAAGTGCATCTGCAAAACTGCAGCAGAATTTACAGGTGTTAAAATGAAAAAAAATATCAGTTATTGCTTCAGTAATAAAAATTATATATGGCTGTTCAGGATGTCTGCAATTCAGTGTAATTTTATATCATTCTGATATATATCACATCTGTCTACAAGATGCTGTATGCATGTTAGCTACAACATTTCTTACATAAGAAATATGACTGCAACAAAAGTGTTTCATAAGCCCATAAATCTCCATGTTAAAGCAAACTTCTCTTCATTTTTGTGAGCTTTCCAGGAGTAAAATTAACAAGTTGAAACATCTTCATATGGCCTGTGTTAAGTTTGAGCAGTTATTGTATGTGTGGAAAATGAAGTGCTCTCCCAATATTAAAAAGGTAAGCTGGGGGCAATGCCCTGCAGGTTATTAATTTTGCAAAAGATGCAACACTTTTTTTTTCTGTATTCTAGAAGAAAACATTGTCATTGTGTAGATCTGGTTTGGTCCTACTATTGCAAACACTTCCAAGAGGACCACAACCTTGTCGTGGTTTGGAGGCTTGCATGTCTCAGTGACCTGGAGAGCGACGTCGTCTGGAGTCAGAGCGTTATGTGTTGGCATTCTGTAGGGTCACCCGTGCCAAACAAGTCAAAGGGTAGAGGTCAGACTAAGAGTGGATCACCAGTTCACTGGTCCTCTTGGTTCAGGGGTTCAGCTCAGGGCTGGCAATGCTGACTGGTAAAACAAAATTGTTACAGAAATGGCAATAAAGAATCTTCTACATCTGAGTCTCCACCCTAGACTTGCATGAGTGACAGTAGTGAAAACTGAGCGGACGCTATTGATATGATGAAGGAAGCCCCAAACATCGTCGGAGATGTAGGATCTTCATTTCTGCCCTAAACGCCAGCAGTGTAAAGGTCATTAAGTAAGTATTGCAAACCGAGTGACAGTTTTAATATTGCATAAAATTCACTCTGGCCAAATCATTTTGCCCAATGCATTGGACAGAAATAAAAATCACTATTACAAACTAGGTAGAAATTTATCTGCACTTACATTTTAATGAAGTTAGTCAGGAAGCTTTGCAAGAGATTAATTGATTAATCCTTACTCAAATTTATCAAAATACCATGCCATGTATCTGAAGAATGACAGGGTTTCAATTATACTTCACTACTACACTATAAGCAAGAAGTAAAGAATTAGTAGCAAAAAGAGGCTTTCACATTACCTGTATTATAACATGATAACCCTTTCACTTGGCATAATAAGTACTACATTTTGTTCTAATATGCTTAATATAAATACACTCTCCTCTTAATTTCAATGTCATCTCATCTCACATAAAAGTGATTCAACCAAGATAAACACAAGGAAAATAACTAAAAATTGACCTGGTGATTGATTCTTCGATAAACAAGATGCTTTTCAGAACATTGAATATAACGTTATTTAACTGACTAAATGAGTAACTAACCTAAACTGAATTATCAATACAAAATATTGAGATGAACAGAATATTTTGGAAAAAAGGAGTAGTTCATTCAGCAACTAGTGGTGTAGTGGCATCAGCAGCAGACTTTGAGGTGAGGGTTCGAATCCGGCCGGCACCTTGCATGCTTTCCATCTGCGTTGGGTTGAGTGTCAAGCTAGCAACTCAGTCTCATGAAAAACAGACAGATGCCAAAGAAACAGTGAAGTTGCTGCCCGATGTGCCACAAGGCGCAGAGAGGAACAACAATAACAATCAGTCAGTAACTGTGGAGAAAGAAATATTTCAGGTTCATGAACAGCTGAGTATTTCAGGCATTTTCAGTTCTTTTTTATTTTCAGCAGCTGAGGTACTTTAGTCATGGATATTTTGTTATTTTTTACATCTAACATAATCTAACAACTGTGTTCCTTTGAGGTTATCTTCATTTCTTACAATTCAAAGTTATGAAGCAATCCAATATGAAACGTGCTTTGCAGAGTAACTGGAATTAATTATTTCCAAGTAATAATCTGTGATATTTCATTGAAAAAGGAGAGATCAAAGCCTTTTCTACTTTCACTAAGTTATTTAAAGACATACAACACTGATGTTCTACTTTGAGCAATGATTCAGGATATTGAATTATTGTCTTCCAGTAACGATAAAAGCCAGAAATAGCACATTATGTGCGTAGAAGGAGATGAGTTATTAACTTCAAACTTTCTGCATAATCATTTAAAGAGATGAACTGCACGTGCATGTAACGACAGCTGTATAACTCATCTCCTTCTACGTTAGGCTGCGAACGTATCAATCACCCCTGCTGTGGACCACTTTCTGGAGGTCCAAGATGCTGACTTCTACAAAGAAGAGATCTGTATGCTCCATGACCGCTGGACTATGTGTGCAAATGTAGGAGGGGACTATGTTAAAAAATAAATGTGCTAGGTTTTCTAAAATTGACTCCGTCTACCTTAGGCCACGAACTTATCAATTACCTCTCATGTTTGTTTGTGTGTATATATATATATATATATAGATAGATATATATAGATAGCGTGTGTGTATATATATATATATACACGCGCACTTAGTGTTACTCTTTTTTAAAAAATTATTATGTAATTATGTATCCCATTGTACTGCTGCCGCAAGGACAACAATTTTCACGACATATGCCGGTGATATTAAACTTGGTTCTGATTGTGATTGAGACACTAAGGAATTTTTTTCAACACTTCAAAATTCCCCTAAGATCATTCTTCTAGGTAACAGACAAAAGTGCCTAATTTTAAATTGATCACCCTCTTGGCCGTGTAGGTTGATTGTCTTTTCAGGGACAAATATTTCCCCATTAAGATGGTACCTAAATGTCATATAGACTTATTTTGACAATTAATAAGACCATAAAACCATAAGGCATAGGAGCAGAAAAAGGCCATTCAGTCCATTGAGTCAGCTCCATCATTCCATCATGGTTTATTTATTATCCCTCACAACACCAGTCTCTTGCTTTCTTCCCGTAATCCTTGACACCCTTACAAATCAAGAACCTATCAACCTCCACTTTAAATATACCCAGTGACTTGGCCTCCACAACACTCTGTGACAATGAATTCCACAGAGTCACCACAATCTGGCTAAAGAAATTTCTCCACATCACTGTTCTAATAATTAATTCTAATAAATCCAATTAATCATCAAAATCTAAAACTTCTGGAAACTCAGCTGGCAATTGAGAGGCAAGTTAAAGTCTTTGCAAAGCCCATTGTAGAATTGTTATAAATACCATTCACGCTTCTGTGATATCACTTCCTCATTACAAGTTGCCGGATGATTTAAATGTTCATAATGCCAAATGTTATTAAATTCATTGTTATTTTTCCAAGCCAATATTATGACAAATGGAAAGCCCCTCTCTGATGATCAGGAAAATGGTTACAAGCCCTGTCTTTTCCTTAACAACGTGATTGCAGGTTATGCACATTTAACCTTAGGAAACTCCAAAAGCTCAAATTTCAAGATTCAAAATTCATCTTGAAGCTATTTTATTTTGGAGACGTGGCAACAGGTCTTTCCGAGCTATTGAGCCTGTGCTGCCAAATTACACCCAAATGACCGATTAACCTCCTAACCCGTACGTCTTTGGGCTGTGAGAGGAAACCAGAGCACCTGTAGGGAGCCCATGTGGTCACAGAGAGAACATACAAATGCCAGCAGCAGAATTGAATCCGAGTTGCTGGTGCTGTAATGCGCTACGCTAACCGCTATACTACCCTGCCTCCATGACTCGTTTATTTGTCTCGTGTATGTCGAAACACACAAAGAAATGTGCTGCAATACACATCAAAGTTGCTGGTGAACGCAGCAGGCTAGGTAGCATCTCTAGGAGGAGGTACAGTCGACGTTTCGGGCCCGAAGGGTCTTGGCCCGAAACGTTGACTGTACCTCTTCCTAGTGATGCTGCCTGGCCTTCTGCATTCACCAGCAACTTTGAAGTGTGTTGCTTGAATTTCCAGCATCTGCAGAATTCCTCGTGTTTAAGAAATGTGTTGTTTGCATTAACAAGCCACTGGCTTTTAATTCTATAATACATTTCCACGTTTCAGTTATCAACAGAGGGATGTTGAACTAAGTAATGTAGTTTTTTTACAGCAAAATCTAGTGATGTTCTACCTGCAGTTTGGAGCCTTTAGAGGAAAAGATAAAACTGAAGACATACCCTATATTGGAGCCATGTTGCTTTGATATTTTCACTGTATTCTGCTGGCAAACACTTAATAGTTCTTGGTGAAATTATATCTGTAGTAATGAACTTTGAACTCACCTTATAGTAAAATGTAACAATTTGAGAATATCAAAAAAAGAAGTCCACAGGACTAATTCTAGAGCAACACAAACAAAATGGTGGAGGAACACAGCAGGTCAGGCATCATCTATGGAGGGGAATAAACAGCTGGTGTTTTGGAATGGGACCCTTCAGGACTGGAAAAGAAAAGGACAGAAGCCAGAACAAGATGATGGGTGGAGAGGGATGAGTAGAAGCTGGCAGGTGATAGTTGAGACCAAGTGAGGGGGAAGGTGGATGGGTGGAATGAAGTGCGAAGCTAGAATGTGATTTATACAAGAGGTAGAGGGATAGAGAAGGTGTCTGATAGCAGAGGGCAGTGGAGAAAAGGGGAAAAGGTGGGGACCAGAGGGTGGTGATGGGCAGGTCATGAGGGTGGGAGAGAAGGTGAAAGAGCCACCAAAATGGGGGAAAACTAAATAGTGGGGCAGGGGAAGGGGGTAGGTTACTAGAAGTCCATAATAATAAGTTGAAGAATTACCAGACAGAATATGAACTGTGTCTCCTCCTACCCAATTCTTGAATTTGGAAAGCTGCATAAGGAGGAAAGGCTATCTACACTGGAATGATAGACTAAAGCAAAGAATAAGGGAGGACAACAGAGGAGAGATGATTTGTGAATCCGTAGCTTTGGACCATTTCTCATGACCCACAATTGACATTACAGCTTCTTTCAAATATATCACTTTATATTCACCAATAATAGTTTTCAAGGGTAAAATATTTTCCAATTTTTAACATGTTCAAGATGTTGCCTAGTGGGAGCTATACCAACAGCACAGATTTCTTTCCAAATTCCCACCCCAACTCTATAATATGCTTCAATTTTCTCCTTACCCTGGCTCCTGAAACCCATGGTAAGTGTTTTACAACGCTCCATTATTCATTGTCTCCTGTTCTAATCTCCTCATGCTTGAAAGCGCCCAAATTTTACTGTCCGAATTCTAACTCACAATATCGCATAGTGTGTTTAGCCAGTGCCCTGACTACAGGTTAAACAAATATTTCTTTTACATTTTCATCTTTGTTGAGTATCTCACCCCTCCCAATGCCTGCTCCTTCGACCACCCCAATGAGAAACTGATGCTATGCTCACTGGGAATGCTTAACTATTCATGAATGCAATTGTTCCAACACAGTTGCCCATATCTCCAGCTGATAAGTCTCTATATACTAGAGCAACACACAAAATGCAGACAGAAATGGACAGTTAAAGTTTCAGGTCAAGCCCTTTCATCCGGACAGAGCAATCGAAAGTTCAAAGTTCAAAAGTATTATCGAAGTACATATATGTCACCATATACAACCCTGCGAATCATTTTACTGTGGTTATAACTCAACAAATCTATGGAATGGTAACTATAGCAGGATCAAGGAAAGATCAACCAAAGTGCAGAAGACAACAAACTGCAAATGCAAAGATAAATAAATAGTAATAAATAACAAACATGAGATGAAGAGTCTTTAAAAGTGAGATTATTGGTTGTGGGAACATTTCAATGATGGGGCAAGTGAAGTTGAGTGTAGTTATCCCCTTTCTTGCAAAAGCCTGATGGGTGAAGGGTAATAATTGTTCTTGAACCTGGTGGTGCGAGTCCTGAGGCTTGTGTACCTTTTCCCTGATGGCAGCAACGAGAAGACAGCATGACCTGGGTAGTGGGGATCCCTAATGATGGATGTCACTTTCCAACGACAGCATTTCATGTACTTGTGTTCAATGCTGGGGAGTGCTTTACTCGTGATATGCTGGGCGGAATCCACTACTCTTTATAGGATTTTACTTTCAAAGGCATTGGTGTTTCCATACCAGGCTGTGATGCAACCAGTCAATACATAAGGAAGATATCTAGTATAGAAGGATAAACACGAGGAGTGGCTAGCACATAAGAGGTGGATCCAAGTGCAGAGGGGCGATAAACAGATGGTGAAGGGGAGAGTAGCATTAGTTCCATATATAAGAATTCTTTTGTTATGTTTTCCTCTCCAGCTTTCAATCTTGGTTTCTTTAAAGGCTCTCATTAAAATCTATCTATGACCAAGCTTTTGGTTGTTCTTCTTGCTATTTCCTTTATTGGACAGGTATTTAATATAGTAGGTCTATGCATTAAGTGTGGACACGTGGCCAAGTGGTTAAGGCATTGGACTAGCGACCTGAAAGTCTTGAGTTCAAGCCCCAGCCGAGGGAACGTGTTGTGTCCTTGAGCAAGGCACTTAATCACACATTGCTCTGCGACCACCCTGGTGCCAAGCTGTATGGGTCCTAATGCCCTTCCCTTGGACAACATCGGTGTCGTGGAGAGGGGAAGCTTGCAGCATGGGCAACTGCTGGTCTTCCATACAACCTTGCCCAGGCCTGTGCCCTGGAGAGTGAAGACTTTCCAGGCGCAGACCCATGGTCTCACAAGACTATGCATTAAAGGAGGTGGCACAGTAATGTAGTGGCTAATGTAACGTCAGCGACCCAGGTTCAATTCTGCTGTTGACCATAAGGAATTTGTACGTTCTCCCTGTGACCATGTGAGTTTCCTCCAGGTGCTCCAGTTTTCTCCCAAATTCCCAACACACGTGGCTTAGTAAGTTGCAGGCATGCTTTGTTGGTGCTGGAAGCATGGTGAAACCTAGCACATCCTCGGACTGCTTTGGTCATTGACGAAGACAATGCATTTCACAGTATGTTTTGATGTATGTACATGTGACAAATAACACTAACTAATATTTACAAAAACACATCTCATTACATTTTTGGTGATGTGCTTGAAGGTGGCTCACATCCTAAGAACACTGGAGTGCAGGGTAACAATAAGATCTGAACAGAATAGACTTCATTGTTGAACTTTACTTAATACCTCAATGGTCCTGGTGATCCTCCCTTGTTTTGTTTTGGCTGATTTGGAGTAGTTATGATGGGCAGGTGGGGCTCGTTGGCCTTGGATGGCATCCTGCCCAGGAGAAGGAACGCTCTGATTTTAAAACATCTGCTGCCTTGCGGCAATACCCACCCATGGAAAAGGCTTCCAGAGTAAACCCTGAGAAAGAAATCCGGAGCCGGGGTCCCTAAGGCAGTTTGATGTTGTTTACAACTTCACTCTGGCAACCCCTGCAACGACACTGGTGCCAAACTGTATTGGCGCTTGCCCTTCCCTTGGACTACATCAGTGATGTGGAGAGGGGGAGCCCACTGCATGGACAACAGCCGGTTCTTCAAATCTTTCAGCCCAGACCCAGGAGAGGACACAGTCTACCAGAGGTGCAAACCCATGATCCTCTGGGATCAACAGCTGCCTACTATAGTGGACTGAATGGCATAATTCTGCTTCTATGTCCTATAGTCTTATTTCCACTTTGTTTTTGTTTTCCATATCTTTCTTCAGGTGGATCTTCATGAACATGAAATCCATCGAAACAGCGCTGCTGCCCAATTTGTAATCCCAGGATGTGGACTGGAAGAGCTTCTTCTGATCCATCTGCCAGTGAAGGATCAGTGAAAATGTGCCAAATAGGCCAAACAGGAAGTGGCATTAGCGAGAAGTGCCTACACTTCCATATTTTTACAAGTCTGTTGTAAAAGAAGGTGTTCACACACTGACATGATTTTCAGATCTAACCTCAGCACTTACCTTGAGAAAGTCATGGACACTTAAGATTTAACTTGACATTAGGCATATGGTATGTTGTCAGCCAGCCTGCAAGTGGCTACCCACTGTTTTCCTAGTAGACATCCAGAACATAATTTTGACCGACTGCTGTAGCAGGTAGAACTTGGCAAGAGTCTGTATGTGCTCTTATACCTGGTGCCAACTGCAGTTGGATTGCAGAGAAGCGAGGAACAATTGTTAAGTAATGATCCAGTCCAAGTTCAGTGAGGTTTGGTCCATGGCTGAGGGTATACTCGCAGTGCACCTCCTAGGAGGGAGGAGAAGATGACGACGCGACGCAACGCAACGCGTGTGGCCTTTCCAGTGAATGATATCGTATTTGTAAGTAGGATGCCGTGCACAATTCTGATTTGATGGAGACAGATGTGAGAAGCATGGAGGAACATCTGGAGAAACTTCTGAAATGCCTGCTTCGCTGCCGCTGCTACTGTGCGATCGAGAATCTCCGGAAGGGAAGGCCCCAGATCCTCGGCTTTGCCTATTGACTGTTGCCGGGGCCAGGGTTGAAGCTCTCGGCAGAGATGGTGTTCGGTGCTCGGTGCTCGGGGTCGGAGGGCTGGTCGGAGGCGCGAAGTTTTCGGACAGACTCAGGAGTCGGCTGTGGTCGGGTGCTTCCAGGGTGCTGCATCGGCAAGTTTGCGGCGCTGGAAGCTCATGGCAGGGAGAGTTTTTCTTCCTTCTACCGTCCATGTGAGATGATGGGACTTTTGAGAGACTTTGAGACTTTTTTTTACCGTGCCCATGGTCTATTCTTTATCAAATTACGGCATTGCTTTGCACTGTTGTAACTATATGTTATACTTACGTGGTTTTTGTCAGTTTTTTTAGTCTTGGTTTGTCTTGTGTTTCTGTGATATCATTCTGGAGGAACATTGTATCATTTTTTAATGCATGCATTACTAAATGACAATAAAAGGACTGCGTGTCCTCATAATCTAATCTAAAAAAAATTTGGTAGCAACCATTTGGGCAATATGGCAGCACAACGGTAAATGTTATTACAGTGTCAGCGACCTATGTTCAATTCTGCCGCTTCCTGTAAGGAGATTCTACACTCTCTCAGTGACCACCTAGGTTTCCTCCAAATGTCAATGTTTCCTCCACATTTGAAAGACATATGGGTTAGTGGATTAATTGGTCACATGAGTGTAATTGGGTAGCATGGGCTCATTGGGCCAGTAGGGTCTGTTACTATGCTATTACCTCTAAATAAAACAACAGTAGAGCTGCTGGTGGTGTAGTGGCATCAGCACTAGACTTCTAAGCAGATGATCCTGAGTTCAAACCCAGCCGGGTCCCAACCTGGGCAGCAGCAGTATCTGCACTGTAGAAAGGCCTGGCAATCTACCTCTATGTCTTGCTATGAAAACCCTATGGACCCTATAGTCCATGAAGTTATGAAGAGTCGGACTTGACTAAATGACTGAATAACAAGAACTGCTTATCGTGGTAGTGTAAGAATTCTCTTGTATCTCATGCTCATGCCAAAATTGATGTGACAACTATCAGGTGCTTGAACCGACCTGCACAACCATTATCATATCTCAGCAATGGAACAGTCATACCTCCTCTTGTAAATGTCTGTGAGTGTGTCTTCTATTTTGGGAGGGATTTTGCAGTCCCTGTGTTGTCTTTTGTCTGTGCGCTCTCTGTACCATCCTGCCTGTGAAGTTGCAATAAATCAGTTTTTCATTGTACCTGTGCCTCACTGTAATTGTGCACATTCAATATTCAAGATTCAAATTTATTTATCAGGTGAAATGCATCAATTATGTTGACAACCAAAACACCAAACTATGTACTGAGGGCAGCCTGCAAGCATCACCACAGAACAGCATAAAACAAAACACAACAGGCATCAAACACAGTTCATCCCTCTCACCCACCTACCCATCCTCACATATACACAGACATACATGCCAACAAACTCAACTTGACTTGGCTGTGGAGGCCAAGTCACTGTCTATTTAAAGTGGAGGTTCAAGGTTCAAAAGTTCAAAGGTTCACTTTATTAGCAAAGTACATATGCAGAATACAACTCTGAGATTTTTCTTCTCTAGATAGCCATTAAATACAGAAAACCATAGAAGCTGCTGAAAGAAAGACACCAATCCCCCCTGTACGGTAAGAAAAAGAAACAAAAACTCGCAAACCCTGACCCCTCTCTTATGCAAAACTCGAGAGATCACCCAAACCCCCAGCCCATCAATCGGCAACAAGAAAGAATGGGCAAGAACACCAGAAAAGCACAGAAATGAAAGAGGCCAATATGATCAATAGTCCAATCCATAAATCTCAGAATTTCGGTAAGATCTCCATGAACATCGGGACCCAGAGATCCTTTCAAGGGAAGTGACTTGAAACAGCGAGTTTGATAGTTTCTTGAATAGTAAGGGAGTCAAAGGTTAGGAGAAGGCAGGAGAATAGGGTTGGGAGGGATAATAGATCAGTCAAGATGGAATGTCAGAGCCGACTTGATGGGCTGAAAGGCCTAACTTTGCTCCCATGTCTAATGTTCTTACGGTCTTATAGGTAAATGAGTGCTGATAGACACTAAATCTAAATATGGTTTTCTAGATAATTGATTAACCAGACTTCCTTGCTTGTGAAAACTGAAGTTACAAGACAAAGAACCAACAAGGGATGCAACAACACACTTGTTATAAATACAGTGAAAGCTTATTAAATTTAACCAAGAGCCTAGACCAAGTTCATATTATGAAATATGGGCCTTCCAACCTGTATCCAAGTGATTTGAATATCAACTAATGGGAAGTGTCTCTACAGGTTTGTTAAGTCTTTCGGCATCTCAAGTGTGTGTCCCACCCATAGTGTTTAGGGATGTAGGATTTCACTTTGCAGGATTGTGAGTTTCATTCTACCAATGTCAATTGGAAAAGAGGTTTGCATTGGCCAGGATTTTCCAATCAGCAAAGTGAATGGTATCAACTTTAAGTGGTTCAGCATCATCTTTTCAAGGGGAGTTATATAGATGGGCAATAAATTCTTGGTTTGCCAGTGATGTCCAGGTCCAAAAAATATCTGAACAAAATGGATAACGTGGCTTCAAATTTCCAGTTTTTACTGTTGACAAACTTGTAAAACCTCCCCTGCACTAACTCCAATAGGAATAAAAGTTTCGTAAATAGAATCAAATAACAAATTAGAGGTACGTGGAACTAACTAAAGCAGTAAGAACTGGTCAGCACTGAACAACATGAATAATCAATAAACCATCAGTTGACATTACAGTTTATCTGAAAACACATTAAACACTCAGCGAGATTGTTACATATGCATTGTTTGGTAAACTAGTTACCATTGAGACTCTCATTCCCATTTCCTGAAATAAAACACTTAAAATGGGTTATGGAACATTATATTTGTTGCCGTGCTGAAACTTCAGTAAATATGGTGATTTATTTGAACTTTAAGTAACTATTTGGTGTGTTAAATGCAGCTAAATGAATAGTATGACATTCCCCATGTTTCCATCTAGTTCTTCTGTTGAATAGCTAACTTAGTTTTCTCCCACCCCCTCCAATCCACACTTAACCATTTCCTGTTCCATCTTCTTTAATCACTACTGGGTTAATAAACAACTCTCCATAGAAAGAACGGAATAATAGCTTCTAGGCATTAGTAAATGTAATCGTATAAGGAAAGTAAAAATCGTAAGACCATAACACAGAAGAGCAGAATTAGGCCATTCGGCCCATTGATTCTGCTCCACCACGTCATCACGGCTGACCTATTATTCCTCTCAACCCCATTCTCCTGCCTTCTCCCTGTAACTTTCGACACAGTTCCTAACCAAGAACTTACCAACCTCTGCTTTCAATATTACTCAATGACTTGGCATCCAAAGCCATCTGTGGCATCTGGAGAAATAAATTCCTCTTCATCCCTGTTCTGAAGGGACCCCCTTCTCTTCTGAGGTTGAACCCACTGGTCCTACGCTCTCCCACTGTAGGAAATATCCTCTCCATGTCCACTCTGTCTAGGCCTTTCAATATTTGACATGTTTCAATGAGCTCCCCCCTCGTTCTTCCAAACTCCAGTGAGTACTGGCCCACTGCCTTCAAATGCTCCTCATACATTACCTCTTTTATTCCTGGGATTATTCTGGTAAACCTCCTCCGGACCCTTTTCAATGCCCCCACATCACTTCTTAGAAAAGGGGCCCAAAACTGCTCACCATATTGCAAGTGTGGCCCGACCAATGCCTGGTGAAGAGCTGTGTTGGCTGTATGATCAGTTTCATACCTGGTGTGTGGCATCCGTTAGTCTCGCGAGACCATGGATCTGCACCTGCAAAGTTTCTCCAGGGTGCCGGCCTGGGCAAGGTTGTGTGGAAGACCGGCAGTTGCCCATGCTGCAATTCTCCCCTCTCCATGCCACCGATGTTGTCTAAGGGAAGGACAAAGGCCGATACAGCCTGGCACCAGTGTCATCGCAGGAGTTGCCAGAATGAGATTGAAGGCAACGTCGGACTGCCTTAAGGACTCCAGCTCCGGATTTGTCCTCAGGGTTTACTCCTGAAGCCTTTCCCATGAGTGGGTATGGCCGCAAGGCAGCGGAGGTTTGAAATCAGAGTTTTCCCTCTCTTAGATGGACTGCATTCCCAGGCTGATGAGCTCCATCTATCCGATATTTGGGGCTATATGATATTTTCCTCTGGGACACAATAACAGAGGAATGTTGGCCAGGTCAGATTACATGTCTGGTATGGGCACCTCGTTTCCAATGCAGCTTGAAGGGAATTACGCTACAAAGCCATATTGTGCCAATTTTGAAAAGCAATGAAAAATTATGTTACACTAACACACTCTAAGAAAGAAAGATTTCACCAGATATCATTGTGTCAGCACACAGGATTCTTTGCTAGTCCTATCAGACTTCCAACTGTAATGAAACAGTTGTTGACTATGATCAGATCCTGATTATGGTGTCTGAATGAAGCAACATGATAACAGATTAGCTGTTTAAAGAAAGGAGTGAAAAAAAAAGTGGAGGTAACTTCCACATTAATTTAAGATGTTCCAAACTGCTTTCGGCTAATTAAGTTCATTTGAACTGTGGTCATTGTTGTAACATTGGAAACACAACAGCTTGTGTTTAAACAGTAAATGCCCCAAAGCCATAGGGTGGTGATGACAAATTAATTAATTCCTGAGATGAGATTACGAGATAAATATTGGCCAGGTTACTCAAGAATACCTCTTAGAGACAGGCTGAGGGCAATTTAAACTACCTTAGAGCAGCCTTTCTTAATCTTTTTGCCCTGGAGGAACACTTGAAATAATTTTCAGATCTCAGAAAACCCCTGTGTAAAAATTATTATATCTACAGCTCATGGTACATTAGTGTGATCGGTAAGTTGTAGATATAATAATCCAAAAATAATTGTCAATACACTTTTGAGTAGAGAATGTACTTTTAGCCAACCTTTCCTGAAAAATAAAACAGGTAATTAAGCTTAACTTACCAGTCTTGAAATTAATCTTTCTTTCCCTTTCATAAACTTTAAAAACCCATAAGGCAAATATTCTGTTAAGTAGCTGGCTTAAACCAAAATGGGATTTAATTTTTCTAAAGGTAGCTCAGTAGATTTAATTTAAATAAAGGTGGTAAATTGATGTTAGTTAATGCTATTTACAACACAAAAATTTATTGACAATGTAGAGTAGTAAAGTTACTAAAAACTTTAAGCCAAAGCAATATGAATGAAAATATACCTGAAGACACAATTTTATTCAAAACTTTGAAAAAAAATTCTTACTAAGGGACATGACCAGGCTCAAACATAGGCCTAGCATGTGAAACCTGTGCTTGTTTTTTTGCTGCACAAATACTCAATCCTGGAACATATGTGAGATAAGCACACATGAATTTTACATTCATTTGAAATGAGACAATCTCCACCCTTGCTCTTAATGCTTGCTAAACAAAAACAAGCTTGCTCACACATGTAAGAAGTTGAAATCTACAGCAAAATGTTCATTGCTTTCCTATGAATGGCAGGGTACTTTTCTTTCGCAGAAATCCAGAACTTGTCCAGGGGCAGGTCAGTAAATCTTAACTTGAATGCAAGATTGGACTGAATCTCTCAAAGTTCTTCCTCTTCTCTCAAGGTCAAGTTTTCAGGCTGAGCAGAAGATTCAGAGAATGTGTCCCTCGCTTGGTCATACACTTGTGTTAAAAGGAAGGAAAAATACTGTCCAATTTTGTTCTGCAGTTCTTCCAGGTGGTTTTCAAAAAGACTCGAGACTTACCTTAAATCCAAGAATTTTGTCACTTGAAGTCAAAATATTTTCTCTGGGGTCTTGCAGAGAATTGTTCAACTGGTTCATATGATGAAAAATGATTGTTAAGTAGACTAGTTTCTGCAGCCATTCTTCATCTTCAAAGCACTCAGCAAAATCTGGCCTACAAATTTCTTGAAAGTACTCCTGTAATTCACCTTTCAACTCAAACATCCTACTGAGAACTCTTCCACTGCCAAGCCACCGGATTTCTGTACGTAGCAGGAGACTGGTGTGCTCTACGTCCAGGTTTTCACACAGTTTTTTAAACATTCTCCAGTGAACTGGTCTTTGATTAAGAGAGTTAACCATTTTTGTAGCATCATCCAGAACTTTTTTCATTTCATCTCCAAGAGCTTTTGACGTCAGCACCTGTCTGTGAATAAAGCAGTGTACTGTGACAATGTCAGGACTTTCTTTTTTGACAACAGAAATGAAATCTCCCTTGGAACCAAACATTGATGGGGCACCATCAGTACAGATGCCAGCACAGTTCCTCCAAGAGAGATCTTTTGTTTCCAGATATGAAGACAAAACATTAAATATATCTTGGTTTTTGCTTGCTTCAGACAGCTTTTTGCAACAGAGAAAGTTTTCACCATCATTTACAAATCTTATAAATGCTACAACATGACATTTATTGGTGAAATCTGTTGACTCATCAACCTGGATAGAGAAACTGTTGGTTCAGTTTATCACACAAAACCTCTTCAGCATCATGTGACATATCATAAAATTGTCAACTTTATCGTGCTGTTTGAGGAAGGCTGCCTTCTTGCCCGAACAAAAACCATGCATGCTCAAGCTACCAAATGAGGAAAACTGTGCTCTTCTCATGCACAACAGGCTGCAGTCACAGTTCGCCAAGGCGGCAAGGGCTTTCGAGCTAACGATCAGTCTGAAGAAAACAATGATCCTCCATCAGAAGCCCCCTTGTGGCATTTACAATCCACCTTGGATCACCATTGACAACTACCCTCTCACCATGGTTGAGCAGTTCACCTACCTGGGTAGCGTCATCTCGAGCGACACTATGGTAGTAAGAGACATTGACAATTGACTCGCCAGAGCCAGCAGTACCTTCGGGTGCCTCCAGAAATGTGTGTGGAAGAACCACCAGTTGCATCTGCCCACAAAAATCCAGATGTACAGGGTTTGCTATCATCACAGCACTGTTATATGGTTCCGAAGCCTGGGTCTTGTACAGCAAGCAAATCCAATTGCTCGAGCGTTGCTTCTGGTCCATCATGGGTATCAGCTGGCAGGATCGTGTCTCCAACAACAAGGTCCTGGGGAAGGCTCGACTTTGGAGCATTGAAGCCAATTTGCTGTTCAGGCAGCTCTGCGTGGACAACTCCAGGTTACCCAAAGCATTACTCTAATGAGAACTCTCTCAAGGGCAAGAGATCATGGTGCCCAGCACAAGAGGTATAAAAACCAACTTAAGCAGCAGCTCTTTCAGGCAAATGTCAAGGTCAACGAGTGGCAGCAGCTGGCTTGTGACAGAGACCATGGAGAATGCAGATCCACGATGCAGCCAAGAATTTTGAGGAATCCAGAAGAGTGACTGCTGAAGAGAAGAGGAGACGCAGGAAGGATCCTACTACCCAAGTGCCCATATCTCAGCTGTTCCCATGTCCCTACTGTTTCAGAATCTGCAGATCCAGAATTGGCCTCTATAGTCACCAACCATCATGCTATCACTCCTGAGAACTCTTCTTCCCTCTGATCTTCGCAAGTGAAGAACCAGCCATCATCATCATTGAGTGTGAAATCTTTTCAATTTCTTGAACTCCATCTTGTCCTAGCATTTTACCCACTATAATTTTACATGGTTGCATTATTATGTTCTCACCAACTGTGTAACTTTTCCTTTTCTGGGAAATAAATTCTGCCACTAAATAACTTGCTTCCTGGTGCTTTTACAGACTGTGATTTTATTAACAACAGCTTTACTCTGTTTGTTTTGAGATTCCATTAGCTGCTTAAAACAATCAGTACTTTTATGGCTGTGGTTTGTAGTTAAGTGTCTTTAAAATTTTGCTGGAGACATTGCTGCATTTGTGAGTTGTTTGCCACAGACTAGACACAATGGAATAGAGCAACTTGAATCACCAGTCCATGTAAAACCCATTGACAAGTAGGTTTCATTGTAAAGTGATAGGTGAAGCCAGGAGGGTTGGAAAAACAAAGGACTGGAGAAGAAAGAATCTGATAGGGGAGGAGTGTGGATCAAAGGAGAAAGGGTAGGAGGAGGGGACCAACAAGGAGGTGATAGACAGGTGAGAAGAGGTAAGAGACCAGAGTAGGGAATTGAAGAAGAGGGGAAGGATAGGGTATTTATTTTTACAGGAGGAGAAATCAGAGCATGTGACAATGATAAGCTAATGTACCGATTATGTCCATAACTACTGTCTGGGTTGCAATAATGTCAATACAGAGTTTATAAGAATAAATAAACCTTCTCCATTCTGGAATTGGAATTAGGATTGGAATTGATTTATTATCCCCTTCTATCTCACACGTATCACATCTGTACACTCTGCAAATCTATGTTGGTTTGCAGGAATCCACAAAGTAATTAAATACTATTGCCTGAAGCCCAATTGACGAGCAGTGAAAATCTGGAAAGACCAGAAACTACTTTGTGATGATATCCATAGTTTGGATGAAACCTTTCTTTATATTAGGGCCCAAATAATGGGCTGTGGTTGAAATCTAACTGAAAAGTAGTATCTTCTTAATTCTGTTTTAAACCTTAAGTTAAAAACAGGAGATAATGCAGAACTTGAAATCCAGAGTAACAAAGTGCTTGAGGAACTCAGCAGGTCAGGCAACATCTGTTGTGATGGCACCAGGTTTGCTGACACAAAGGTTATAAGCTCCAACAAGGATGTTAAGCCTTATTAGATATAAATAGCCATGAATACTCTCACTAAAGGGAGATAATACTGTAACTATCCTGTCTTTATAGGCTAGCTGACTTTCCTGTTTATTCCCCACGGCGAGTTTTAGCTCCAATACCCACTACTTGAGTGGTGAGTCCCCTCTCCTTACCAAGGAGAAGATATTTCCACCTAACAAAGTAGTTTAAAACGCAGTTCATTTATTTACGATGATACACATCTGAATCAACACACACATTTAAAACTAACAGAGGATTTCTATATTAAACATATATTTCCCAATTACAAACCTTTTTCTAAAATACAAAGTACTTATTAAACTCAAAGGGTTCCCGAAACACAGATACAATTCCTATAAAATAAATTGACATGCCATGATGCAGACAAGCCAGTATCACTGTATCTGAAGCTAGGGAAATAGATCCTATTCACCGGTCTTCTTACCATTCTTCTTGATGTTCCTCATCCACTCCTAATAAATCTGAATTGCACTCTACATTTATACCCTTTTTCAACTACTTGTGTGACTTCAAGTACATATGATATTTCCTCAGATGTCCTTTCAACACAAATGGTCTAAAAGCATTTTGGAGTCATAGTTCTTTAGCTACCTACCATTAATGCTGTAAAGCTGGGAAGCTAACTTCATTGAGCACATAAAACCTTCTAACTGTAAACGCATCACAGTTATTGATATGTTAAATAATAGTATCCATCGATTGTGCAGGCTTCCTTGAAGCAAGCAACTTAAGAGTCAGCTTGTCTATTTGAAACAACTTGAGTTAAACAACCTATTATCTTATTACATGTGAGCAGTACTAAAGTAGGTGTAGTGAGCTGAACCTTACTTCTCCCAGAAAGAACATCTACTATCCACAAAGCTTGTTTGCAAAGCTGGACTTTAGATAGTATTTGTTTTAACCTCAAGTGGCTTGTGCTTGCAATTTGCATTTAAAGAGCTGAAGATTGACTTCCTTTTATGACTACTTTTTGTATTTAATAATTTAGTAATATTTGAGTAATCTTGTGTGTATATATATATATATATATAAGCTTGTTATATATTCAGATTTACAGTATACATATATATATAGTTAGAAGTCAGACTCACATTTTGGACTCCTGTGCCTACCTTTGAATTAGTTTAATGTTTTGAAATTACAAAACATAACTGTGGTGACAAGGTATTTTTAAAATGAACCTGAAAAGGCTACAGACCTGTTGAAGTGCAGCAAGATGTTCGAGTTCAAAGAAAAGCACAGAGACGGATGATGAGTGGAAAAATTGCCCCAGTACATGCTGAGACTGTTGAGAATAAAAAAAGAGAAATACAGTGTAAGTTCTTCAGCATAGAAGACACAATCAAGTTTTGAAAAAAGTAAGAAAATGGAAGAATTCACAAGATCATAAAGAAAATGGAAAGATCCATAGGCTCAAAAAAGTTGAGCATCAACTAATAATATCATAAAGAAAGATGGGAGATGCCTGGCTATATCAGAAATATTGGCATGTTTGATACCACAAGAGATAACAGGCTCATGTATACTAAGCTAATTGAACAGTAGTGAGAAATGAGTTCTGACTTTGTTGAGTGCATTGGGTTTAAAGGCAATAAGTTTGCTTTGATGCTTAACTGCTCCAACCAAACTATCCGAAATGAACTTTGATGATATTATGAAACTAATGCAGGAACATTTACAACCAACAACACTGTTGATTGCAAAACCGTTTTCATTCAATTAGAGGAAGTAAAAGGAAGGGAAGTTCATTTCAACATTCATGGCAGAATTGTAGTGATCATCTGAGTATTATCAGTTCAATGATGCACTGAGAGATCAT
The DNA here is from genome assembly GCF_030028105.1 of Mobula birostris. Taxonomy (NCBI): domain Eukaryota; kingdom Metazoa; phylum Chordata; class Chondrichthyes; order Myliobatiformes; family Myliobatidae; genus Mobula; species Mobula birostris. The sequence goes on along the minus strand of NC_092393.1, from coordinate 47,922,982 downwards.
TTAGCTTGTGGAATCTTACAAGGAAACATTCAAAAAGAGCTCCTTACTGAAAAACAACTTATCTTTAAAACGGCAGTTGGAATTGCTGTTTCAATGAAAGCTGCAGATAGAGATGAAATTAAGTTGCAGTCAGGAAAGGAAGTAAATATGAACAAAATTGTATTGTCTAAACAGAAAATGACCTGACCAAACAAATTGTGCTACTGTTGAGGTAAGGGCTCACATACACTAGACCAATGCAAGTTTAAGGGCGAAACTTACAGTAAATACAACAACATAGGACACATATATACAAAGCACATGCCAGGCAGGCAAAAATAAATGGATTGCACAGGGAAGAGGAAAAGCTAAAGGGACAAGTTCCAGTTTCAAAAAGAGCACTAATCTGTATGCTGTTGATGAAAAATATGATAATGATGACAATGACACAAGGCTATGTAGCCTTGAGGCTTACTATGTAAAAATTAACAAGACAAACCAGATAGCTTACACCAGAAGTGAACGGCAAATTAATTAAAATGGAATTGGACACTGGCTCTGCTGTTTCAGTCATCCCACGAAATGAGTTTGAACAATATTTCAAAGGTAACAAATTGAAACCTGCAGATATCCAGCTACAAACTTATATTGGAGAAAGGATAACTCCTGAAATAAAACTGTGAAACACAACAACCAAGAAACTATATTATGCTTATATGTGGTAAAAACAGAAGGACCAGCATTTTGGGGATGTGATTAGCTGGAACAGCTACAACTTGCTTGGAGATCCATGCACCATTTGCATGCCACATGCCCGGCAATAAAGTCAACTAAAAGTGAAGTTAGAAAGTTATTGGACGATGCCACATCTGTCTCATGCTGAACACCATGAACCTTTGCCCAGCAGATGACAAACAGACATTGGTCCCAATCGCTGTGCTTCTGGTTGAAAAACATATTGGACCAAGGAAGGACTATGCTGCTCAGAGGAACTGTGAAAGTGATGAAAGCAGTGGTCCAATTTTGTAGGCAACGTATCTGAGAAAGCTTCTGATACCTTAATCATGCAGGTACTTGTGAAATGTGGCTTGGTCTTAAGCTGGAAGAGAATTCAAGGAGCTTTAGGAAAGTTGCAAGCATTCAGCTTTTGTAAGTATAAAGAATCAGAGTTTACTCTGTGGTGCATTGAGGTTATTGCATGAACTTCAAGTGGGAGACAAAAAGCTGCTTGTAAAAGTAGATGCAAAGACCAAAGCTCAGTCGGATGAATGGAAGGCCAAAAAGAATGGTGTCAATGGAAATATAAAAACAGAGGATTCATCAGATGATGTTGTAGATGAGGAAACCAAGAGGAGAGATCAGATTGTAAAGGGACCAATAGAAGGATTAATAAGAGAATACTCCAGTGAACTAAATCTACCTTCCCAAGATCAAGATGCACATTGTAGAAAGAAGAAAAAAGGAAAAGAAAAACTAAAGCTTTGAAAAGGAGTAGAAAGATGTCCAGAGCTGTTAGAACCACCTTCTGCAGTCTCAGAGTTACCTCCTACAACCACCACATAGGAGGCCCCAGAACCTGAGTTTGCTTCACAACCATAAGTCTCACTTGCCAAGCAGAGTGATTCTTGTTGCCAAGAAAGATGTTATCCCACATGAATAAGAAAGACTCCACAGAGATCTTTAGGCCTTAATGGGACAATTTAAAATTTACTATGCTATGAATGTCTGTATGTAGCAGTTGTACTACATAGCATACAGTGTATATAGTTGAGACACATTCTCTATTGAGGAAGTTTATATCTAAGCACAGAGGAGTGTTGCGTATTTAATATTTCAGTAATATTTGAGTAATCTTGTAAACATATTGTTTATTTAAGCATTCTTAATTAAACACGAGGGGGAACTTCTTTACTCAGAGAGTGGTAGCTGTGTGAAAGGAGCCTCCAGTAGAAGTGGTAGAGGCAGGTTCGATATTGTCATTTAAAGTAAAATTTGATAGCTATATGGACAGGACAGGAATGGAGGGTTATGGGCTGAGTGCAGGCGGTGGGACTAGGTGAGAGTAAGCATTCGGCATGGACTAGAAGGGCCGAGATGGCCTGTTTCCATGCTGTAATTGTTATATGGTTATATGGTTATAATTAAGCATTCTACTTCCTTTAAATAATTAACTATATGTATAACTACAAGAATTGCATATGACATCATGTTACCATGTAATACATGCTCACTTAAAGTAAACACAAAGTTAAACTCACATTTCAGACTCCCATATCTTCCTTTGAATTACTTTAATGTTTTGAAGTTACAAAACATAACAGACCAGAAGTCAAACAGCTGTGTGGATTGGTTGATCTAAATGAAGTCTTGGGCTTTACCAGTGACCTGAAATAAAGTTTGTCAGCTCTTCATCAGCCTTGTTCACTGATAGATTCTTGCAATAAATCTTAAAATGTATATATAGATATTTAATCCCTTGTACCTACATTGATATTTAGTTTTGGATTGAAATTGACTCTATAAAAATCTTTGTCCTCGTATTATAAAGTGTTAGCAACCATTGACCTTTTAGGCATTGCCAACAGTGTTGTTGGGACTGGGCAATCCAACTGATTAGCACCATCTCTAAGTTTCCTCACAAGACTTCATTAAGTAATTACTCATTGTATTCGACCATTTAGAAACATATGGACCTTTTTAAGTCTTAATCACATTCTCAGTAATCAATAATTCAACCAGTAACTTGGCTATCTATTTGTTGCCAGTGAGCATTGTGCTGTATTCTCCAATTGTTTGGTGTCATTCAGCCTCATGTTGTTGCTAGGCAGCTTAACACATTAAGCTGGCTCACATTAATGCTGCTGTTTGGATTCAGAACATATGGCTGCCAGTGACCTTGGGGGGTGGAATGGACTCCTTCCAATAAATTTACAGCTGATACAATTGTCACAAATGTTTTAATGCTGATGCAGCAGGTCTAGTTGAACGAAACTTGCTTAGCCTCTTCCCTAATGCAATAATGCAGGGATTAAGTTGAAATATTATTAAAAAAAGATTCTAGGGAAGATCAAGAAACATGATCCAGAGATGCTCAAAGTCGAATGAAAAGTGTGCGAAGAGAAGAGGGATTAAGGTTGATGGAACAGTTAGATATTTAGTGTTGAGATCCATTAAACAATAGGCTTTGTGCTCTAATGAGCAGTGTGGAAGGAAGTCATTTCGTCTATCCTGCCTCTGCTACTCTTTGTACAAGCCATCCAGTATGTTTCACACTACTGCTCTGTCCCCTTTGCCCTGCGAGAATTTCCCCTACTACACAGCTGTAGAAACTCTGGAATGCCAGGTGCGAGTGCTGGAATTTTGTTCTGTTACAGAAAGTAATTTGTAATTTACCCTTTCCCTGATCATTTAAATAATGGTACCGATCGGCAAAGGAAGGTCAAATCAATGCAGTTACTGGAGTCTGGCCACCCACCCATGGGGCACAAACAGATAGATCAGAGCAACTTGGAATGGTTGTCAAAAAGTTGACAGGTCCTTGGGCTCGGATAGAATTTGCACTGGGAATGGTTGGGTTAGATCAGAGTCTGGTTTTAATTTTGAATGCTACTAGACCTCCAACACAAACAGGAACAGCAATATTCGTTCACTGAGTTTTGCCAGGTGCATTCAGTTGCTGGTGGGCTCATTACTTTTCAATAGCTGTTAGCTGTGTTTACAAAGAAATAAAGATGTGTATTTATAGAGCACCTTTCACAAGTTCCGCAGACTTTCTCTGTAACTTTTGTTTTTATAAATTTGTAATTATTTTCTGAGATATAGTGTGGAACAAGCTTTTCTGGCCCTTTGAGCAGTGCTGTCCTGCAATCCCCTGACTTAATCCTAGTCTAATCATGGGATAATTTACTGTACAATGACCAATTAACTTACCAACCGGTATGTCTTTGGACTGTGGGAGGAAACCAGAGCACAAGGAGGAAACTCACATGGTCACGCTGTTGCTCTTTATTCTACATTTGTTACTGTTTTACCTTGCACTATCTTGATGCCCAGTGCAATAAATTGATCTGTATGAACTGTATGGAAAACAAGCTTTTCACCTAGGTACATGAAACAATGATAAACCAATTCCAATTCCAGTTCCAAAACGCTAGGCTACATGCAATTATTCAACTCAAGTAAGGGGCTGTCTATTGGCGGGCCCTTTGGTGGCTGTCGAGGCTATTTCAGGATCCCCATATTCTGGTGCACTGTGATCAGTTTCTCCTTTTGCAGCTTTCCATAGAAGGGAGAATTTTAGATGTAAAAATGCAGTGGAAAGATATACAATGCAGTGTGTAATTGCAGGGTAATAGGAGAACCTTCATATCTTTCTTCAAAATAGCATGTTCACACTCTCATTAGCACACTCTCAGTACTGTATTGGAAAATTGGTCTAGAATTTGTCTTCAATTCTCTGGAGATGGACTTCAACTCATAACCTCTTGTTGTCAGAGTCGTGGCAAAGCAATCAGTGGATACAATAATGTGATAATCTTGGAGATCATACAGAGAACCTGGACAACAATGTCAATTCTAGCTATAAGCTCTTTAATTCGGGAGATCAAAAGAGAATGCTGGAAATATGCAGCAGGTTTGGCAACATCTGTGGAGAGAAAAACAGAACTACCTTTTCAAGCTGATGGCTGTCCAACAGAACCTTGTTGGAATAAGTTCAGAATTCAGTAATTTTAATTGCTGATTCTGGGATTTATTCCTTTAGATATTTTAATTTAAAACAGCATAAATCTCATGTTTATACATTATTGAAATACTTCAAAGTTGAACATTCATCAACTTAACAACGGTCACTTGCAAATTTAGCATATCATCACCTTCATTGTGTGCCGTGTTGTATGACGTGGGTGATCTTGGTGTTGACCATGATTGTTCATGGAAAGTTTTTCTGCTGAAGTGGTTTGTCATTGCCTTCTTCTGGCCGGTGTCTTTACAAGATGGGTGACCCCAGCCAGTATCAATACTCTTCAGAGATTCTCTGCCTGGTGTCCGTGGTCACATAACCAGAACTTGTGTTAAGTACCTGCCGTGCATACGACCATCCACCACCTGCTCCTATGCTCCTATGGCTTCACGTGATCCTAATCGGGTCGGTGGGGGGGCTGCTAAGCTGGTGCTACACCTTCCCCAAGGCTAGCAGAGGGAAGGAACACCATCCACCATCCATCCTGAAAATTTGGAGCATCATTAATAAATAGAGTAACATCATCCCCAGAAAAGCCAGAGGGTAACACCCTCAGCTCAACACATTCAGCTGCCTCACGGTCACAATGCTAGTGCAGCCTGGGGCATCGAAGTTTGGATTTCAAACCTAACACTATCTGTAAGAATTTTGTATGTCATTTTTGTGAGCGCGTGGGTTTCCTCCGAGTGCTCGGGTTTCCTCCCACATTCCAAAGACTTGTCAATGAGTAGGTTAGTTGGTCATTGCAAATTGTTCTGATCAAGCTAAGGTTAAACAGGTAGGTTGCTGGGTGGCATGGCTCTTTGGGCCAGAAGGGTCTGTTCCACGCTGTATACAATAAATACAAATAAATAAAATGAATGATCTTTGTTTCCACCACGAATTTAGAAATAGAAAAGTTGGCATCAAGTTCAATTACATTCATTACACCTCAACAAATAAAGTTCACCTTTTCACTGCAAGACCTTATTCGGGCATGGGCTGTGATTAACAGCTATTTATTTACTCCTGGGGTATGGCTAGGCCAACACTTGTATTGCGTTTGAGAAGCTGTATGCTTACTGTCTTACTGAATTGCAAATGTCCATGCAGAACAAATTTCAAGCAAATACGAAGCTTGGCTATCGCAGACTTCCAATTGATATTGAACAAAACTACAAACAACCTCCTAAGGACAAACTACACAAATGAACTGCCTCAACGAGCAGGCCAGAAGCTGTCTATTCTGAGATGAGCGACTGTGAGAACTCATCCCATCATCTGAGTACATCAGGTTGACTGCAGTTTCAATAAGACTAATGAAATGTGATGCTCTCCTTGTCCAAGTAGCCTGCTTGACTGGTGCACAATCTACCACCTAAAGCATTCACTTCTCCAACCATTAGCATTCCTTGTATGCATTGTGTAAAATCTATGAGTACAATGTTAGGGCGTATTCTGGAGTTAAGGGTGTATAGCAATTAACTTCACCAGCAACCAATCATCAGACCTGAATGTGGATTGTAGATTGAATTTAAGATGCAGCCCTGAACAATAGTTTTCCTGGAGCTGTGGATTGGAGTTGATTGCAAACCAGGAAATGCCGATTAACATTCATTTTGGGTATCTGGAGTGTGGGTGCAAAGAAGGAGATGTGTGAAAACTATATGTAACTCAAAGAAGATACTGTTATGTGTCCATAGTTTTGTTTTTCTGGGAGTCCACAGTTTCGTTTACTGTGGGCGTCACGTGCCCCCAGTTTCGTTTTACTTTGAGTCCACAGTTTCATTTCTGTGAGCGTTACCTTATGACGTATGCTGACAGTATAAAAGAAATGTGGGCATAAGTGCTGAGAAGGAGTCAAAGGAAAGAGAGAGGGTGTGAAGATGGCAGGCTTGGAGTTACCTGGGAACAGCTCACGAATAAGAAGGGTAAAGTCTAATGCTTACCCAAACCCAAAGGTTTGAGTTAATCAGCGGCACACTGTGCATTGTGGAGACGTGTCAGTCCTTCGTATGATCTATGGGTGTGGATTTCGTGACAGTCACTTTATGAAATTGCTGTTTGTGGACTTCGGAACAGTTTTCCTTGGCTGGGATCTTCGGTATCCGTTTCTTCGTTCGCTAGCCGTGGAATCTTTGGAGTTCGTCGTGATCGCCTCGTCGCTGCATTGTGAATCTACAAGTCTCTCCTCTCACCTATTTTGTGAATTACTGGGACTCTCTGAACTGCCTCTTTACGACTGTGCTTGAGTAAGATTTGTTAAGAACGCGTTCTATGTTTGACTATAAGGGAGCTACGGACGCATAACACTGTTAACTTCTGTTTAAGAAAGTAGTTTATTTAATTTTCTACATCTTTGAGTAGAGGTAAATAAATATAGTGGTTTTAATATTAAAACCCGACTCAATTTGTTATCCCTTGCTGCTGGTACATTACGAAGTCATACCAATACATAGTAACTATAGACTTGTCCTGCTGTTACCTTTGATCTTTCACATATAAAAATGTCATGTTATATTGGATTGGGAGGCCTCTTCCTCCAAGATTGCCTTAATATGTTGCCTGCTGCTTGTTTTTGTTGAATAAAACACTTCTATATCCACTAGCTTCAGTGTCTGTCCAGTGACTTTGTTCCCATTACCCACATGCAGTACAACAACTTGCCAAGGCTTTCTTGGTGATAGGTCCTAATCTTGTCAAATAGACCATCCAGAGGAGCAATGCAGCATATCAGAATACCAGTATCTACAATTTACACATCACGCTGAGAATTAAATACATCAGTTTCCTCTATTATCCTTGGATCAGGTCAAGTCAAGTCGAGTTTATCATCATTTGATGAGATGTTAGTATAATGGAAAACTTGCTTATGTCAGCATCATGTTCAGACAACACACTGAGCATAAAATTGAGACGTGCATGCTTGGCAGAGGTTTGGAGGGATACGGTTGACGGAACCAGGCAGGAGATTGGATTGACATGGAGTGGATGGATTGACGGGTCTATTTCTGTGCTGTAGTACCCCATGACTCGATAAATTATGCATAAATTATACCAAGCAGTGAAAAAAATTTGCAAAACAAAACATAAAAAAAATGAGGAACTTATTATCTACCTGTGCCATAGGACTAACTTCAATACACAGTCTCAGGCAGCGGAAGAAGATAGATCACTGGGCCTCCTAAGGCAAGTTAGGATTGGATAACAGATGCCACCCGTGCATCAAGGGAATGAATAATGCTGGAAGAAGAAGCTGAATCCATGTTGCCATGGCGAGGCCTGCTAAAATCAAAAAAAGAAAATGACTTCCCTTGCAACAGAATTAATTACTGTAAGTGGTAACACACTAACAAGTTCCAGTGGCATGTTTTTTATATTAGAAAACAAACAGTTCAGGCTGGGAAATGGCATTCATGGGAAATACTGACTCATTTATAGCTGACAAATTGAGAGCAGTTGGCTTTTATGTGTATTCTGCTTAAAATAGTTATTACCTTCAATTTGTTGCTGTGTTACAATCACCATTATTCATCCATCTAGAAAGAAAATAATGTTTCATCCTCACCCACCCTCCACTGTAAGTGTATAAGTATTTAAAAAATAGAAGGAAACATGGGCAAATTGGGCCTGTTCTGCCCCTCACTGAAAACAAGAATGATCCTCATGGCTTCTTTCTCATCCGATTCCCGTATCCCTGATTCCGTGATTCAAAAATCTATTAATCTCAGCATGAACCGTGTAATGACCAAACATTCACACCCCTCTACATTGAATGTTACTTTTAACTTTGCGAGAAAAGACAAGAAATTTATGTCTCGAAAATGTAGTATTCCTCTCTTGTGGCAGTGTCTTTGACTAGCAAGTGAGAGACAGGGCTCTGGTTCTATGAATAATAAAAACATAATAATAAAGATGTCACAGTCCACTAAACAGTAATAAGATCACTGGTAAATCAGTGGCATAAGGGGCAAGAGAGAGACTAATCCCAATAGTCCACATTAGGTTTGTGTCCTTCTACCTAGGAGGGTGGGAAAGAGGCTTGTTTTGCTGTTGTGGTTTGGTTGTTGTTGTCGTTGTTGCTTTCTGTATGCTGGCTGCGTGATGTTCTGCTGAATATTCTGGGCATGCTGTGTTGGCCCCGGAATGTGTGGCGACACTTGTGGCTGCCCCCAGCACATCCTTTGGTTGTGTTTGGTTGTCAGTACAAATCACAGTATGTCTCAACGATAAATAAATCGAACCTGAGCCATTGCGTTTCATGGGATCCTGTAGTGTGCATTTCCCTTGACAGTGGTTACATATTGGAAGTACTTATTTGCTTGTAAATGCTTTGATAAATCCTGAGGCTTGGGAAAAAGTATTTTCCGAACTCCACATGTTTCTTACATGCCTGACTGGCAATGAATTGTGGTGACCCACACTCATTTCGTACTAAACCGCCACTGTTGAGAGACACGGAGGATTTTTGTTGCATTACTTCGGGCTCAGTTTGGAAACCAGAGGTGAAAGATTATAGGAAACCATTGCACAAGGTCACTAGCGGGAAACGAAAGGCTTACAGGAACTTATATTTCACTGAATATGTACGTTCATTGAAACTGTTCAGTAATCCTTTCCCCTCGATATTAGGCTGTGGGAAAAAAAAGTCTTACGGTGACATCTGGTTTTTTTTTGGGGACAATCTGTTTTACTCAATGATCTAAGTTAAGATAAATATATGTGAGAATTAAAGATTCGCATAAAGGACTGGACATGAAGAAAGTGCATTTGTGTTAAAGTCCTTGATCATAAGTTTTTGATGATAAAGCTTGTTCTTTAGCTTTTCTGAGGATATCCTGTTGAGTTGTACCGTTTGCCTGGACCATCTTGTTGGTATGCTTTCCTCAATGTGCTGTATGTTTTTTTTCTGATTCCAGAGATAACGTGGCCCTGTTGCTTTCTCCCCTTCGTTTCAACTGGAACACAAATCCAGCTAATCAGGGACAATCTATCTCAAGGTTCTACATGAGCCCAAGCTAGTAATTATGTTATCAGTCAAGTTGGGAAAATGCTGTAGAATGGATGCTTTAATGGGAGTTAGATAAACCCATGAGAAAGGAAGGAATCAAAGGTCATGTCAATAGGATTAGGAAACTGGGAGGAGACATCTGTGGAGCATAAACACTAGTAAAAGAACAATGGAAAAATAAACAACTTAGTTTTCAAAAGGGAATTGAATATGTAACGTAAGAAGATAACTTGTAGGGGTGTGCAGAAAGACTGAACGAAAGAAAAACTTTCTCTGAAAAGAACCAGTGTTAACTCAATGGGTTGTATGGCTTCTAACTATGCTGTTCCTTCATGATTCATGGACTAGTGAGACCGAAGAGTCTTTTTCCATGCTGTATGCTGAATATTAAACAAACCTCCAAGGTATTTTAGACTTTGCATTAAGCAAATTATCTCAGTATTTCTGAGAGGTTCTTTGATGGAAAAATGGGCATAACACCATTTTACTGTGGCTAGCAGTGTGGAGATATGTCACTACCAGAGGTGGTATAAAGTGCTCCTTCCCTCCACTAGCCTGCAGGTCACCCTTGGGCAAGGTGAGGCACCGGCTTAGCTGCCCAAACATGATCATAGAAAGCCATGGGAGCAGGTGGTGAATGGTCATATGAGCAACTGGTGCATATCCCCAGTCCTGGCTATGTGGCCACAGACACCAGGCAGACAATCTCTGAAGAGTACTGATAATGGCTGGGTTCACCCGTCTTGTAAGTGCACTGCCCAGAAGAAGGCAATGGCAAACCAATTCTATGGAAATATTTGCCAATAACAATCATGGTTATGGATAGAGATAGAGGACAACTAATATTGGAAATACTGATGGACTGTCCTATTTACCCTTGGAAAAGGAAATACCTGAAAAATTTACAAAAGAGGACACTCCTCTTGATGTATTACACAAATTGAAAGTCTCCCTATTACAGCAGAGATGACCCAAAGGAAAACTAGAAAAGACCCCACACTATCTCAGGTCTACCTGGCAACAGATAATAGCTGAAATACGCAACAGAATCTCCAGTTCCCTGACTTTTACCAGCGTGAGGATGAACTTGCCCCCGATGGCAGATGCCTCATGTGTCGATTGGTAGTTGTTGTACCATTCAAACTGAGCTAAAATGGAGGAACTACATGCCAGTCATCAAAGTGCGGTCAAGCTGAAAGCGTTGGCTTGAAGCTTTGCCTAGTGGCCTGAGATAGATCAGCAGATTGAGCAGCTTGCCATACACATATCCAGAAGATGCCATGAGCAGTGCCTCTACGTCCCTGCGAATGGCTTGCATTGCCTTGACAGGGGATTCATATGGTTTTTGCCAGCCCATTCATGGGTACAAATTTCTTAGTGTTACTGGATGCAGCTACAAAGTGACCAGGAGTTTTTCCAATAGCCTCCACCACAGCCTCGCACACTGTGTTGAGAAGGCTCTTCTCAAGGACTGGTGTTCCAGAACACCTAGTCAGTAACAATGGACCGCAGTTTGTTGCAGAATAGTTTTTCGGTCATTTCTAAAAATGAATGGAATAAGATGTATTAAATCTGCACTGCACTGCCCAGCTACAAATGGTTTGGCGAAAAGGCTTGTCCAGGGTCTAAAGAATGCACAGCAAGCAATGTCGGCAGAACACACTACACTTACACTGAACTAGAAGCTTGCCAATTTCCTCCTTGCGTGTTGTAATGCAGCGCACTCCACAACCAACAACTCACCAGCGATGCTGTCCCTTGCACTCTCGCTCAAACCCAGTCTCAGAAGGAGTATGCAGAACAAACAGCTGAGACAAATTGAGGGCTTCTCGAACAAGGAGGTTCGATGTTTCACCCCTGGACAAGCAGTCCTGGTGAGAGACTACAGAGGTGATCAAAAGTGGATACTCTGAAATATTAAGGACAGAGCTGGACCACACACCTACACAGTGGGAGACTGTGCCTGATGTCATCTGGAGATGACACATCGATCGGTTGAGGAGAGCAGAGCCGATTGTTTGAGAGGAAAGGTGGCCAAAGCTGTCAGAGAGATTTCCTGCAGTCCCAGATTGAACTCCTACAACCACCATGGAAGCTGGGACTATTTCACAGCCTCATGTCTCACCTGCCAAGGAGATTGCCCCCCCGCCCTTGTTAGGAAAGACGTTACCCCACATGAGTGAGAAATCCTCCAAAGTAATTAAATCACTGCAATTACTATGCTATCGATGTCTTTATAGTAGTCGTATTATATAGTATACTATGTGTATGTATTTTAATTGAGTTGTATTCTATATTGAATTGGAGTTTATAGCTAAGAATGGAGGAGTGCTGTGTATTTGATATTTCAGCAGTATTAGAGCAATATTGTAAGCAAGCATTCTTTGTTGCTTATATAAAGCACTGAGGGTTATCTGTGAAAGTACGTAAATGGCATACATCATCACGTCATAACGTGATACATCAGGGCCTCACTTGAAGTGACAAAAAATAAACGTGCATAAGTTAACTCCCAGTTCCCTTCCTTTCCTTTCCAATATTAGTTGTCCTCTTGAGTTAGATCTTGTAATAGCTTCTTCCAAGAAACAGAGCCCATCTCTGCATTTGTGCTGCAGCTGTTAGTAGAACACACCTCTGTGGATTGAACACTAGAGGTTGATGATCAGTAATGAAGGTAAACTCTCCCCTACAAGTCATGGTTGAAACATTTTACACCACAATCTAGGCTCAAGGCTTCTCAGTTAATCTGTGGGTAATTTTTCTCTGCAGTAGTAAAGGAATGTGATGCAAAGGCTATGGGACATTTCCTTCCATCACTCATAACATGTGTAACGACTGCACCTATACCACAAGGCAAGTCATCATAGGCAAGCTTCACTGGATGATATGGATTATAATGTGTGAGCACAGTGCCTTACGTCACCATTTCCTTTGCCTTTTGTAAAGCCACCTAACACTGCTTTGCCCATTGCCATTTCTTCCTGATCTGTAGTAATAGGTTCAAGGGATGGAGCTCAGTAGCCAGGTTTGACAGGAACCTGTTAAAGTAATTGAAAAATCCTGAAAAGGACCACAACAGTGCATCGATTGTGTCACCACAATAAATGATGCTTGATATAAGGAATTCACAATTGCTGCATTACGCTCTGAGCCTATAGTATTCGAATCTTTTTAACACTGTCTTGTGATCTTGGAGATGTTTCTTGTCATTCTTCCTGATAATAATGATGTGATCCGGGTAACCCTGAGTACCTGGACAGCCTTGCAGCACCTGGTCCTTAGCTTTCTGCCAAGCGTAGGTTGTGCTGCTACTCCAGAAATAGGCCCATTATAACAATAAAGCTCTTTATAGGTGCTTGTGGTTATAAACACTTTCAGCTCTTCTCCCATCTCCATCTGTAGGTAGGCCTCAGTTAAGTTCATTATGCTGAAGTGTTTTCTGCTAGTGAGGTTTGAAAAAATGTCAGTTTCAGTACGAGGTGATAGTGACCTTAAAGTCACCACAGATCATGACAGAATCATTCTTCTTGGCTACTGGGACCACTGCCATTGTCCATACACTCCAGTCAAACTTGGAAATAATTTCTCCAGCCTCCATGCAATCTAGCTCACTGGCTACTTTATCACAGATGGTATAAGGAATCAGATTCCTTATACCGTCTGTGATAAAGTAGCCAAATCTTGAATTTTGCATTTTTATTTAACACTATTTTACCCTTGATGTCACTGAGTTTTCCGATGCTGTCCTTGAACACTCCTGAGGCATTATCCAGTATCCTTTTTAATTCACTTGCAGTTGGCTCTATGGCAGGGCATTTAGCATGCAAATGATGGAGAATCTCCAATCAAGTTGCACTTGTTTCAGTCACTCATATCCCCACAATGCTAGCCTTTCTGTTTTTACCACAAACAAGTCCAATGTGGCATGTTGGTTGTTGTTTTACACTGTAATAAATGTCATTCCCAGATGAGTTACCTTTTCCCCAGTGTAAGTTCTTAGCTAGACATCTGCAGGTTTCAGCTGAGTATCTTTGAAATGCCATTCAAACTCACCAAGGCAAGGTCCAATTCCATTTTAATTAATTTGCTGTTCATTTCTGGCATAAGCCATATTGCTCATCTTCAGTTAGTTTTCATATTGTAAATGTCAAGGTAATTCAGGCCTGTGTCACTCTCATCATTATCAGATTTTTCATCAACTGCATACAGAGTAGTGCTCTTTTTGAAATTGAAACTTAACTTTTTTAGGCTTTGTATTGGTCTGGTGTATGTGAGCCGCTACAGCAATGTTAACACCATTTGTTCCGCAGGTCAGCTTCTGTTTTGATGTTGCAATTTTATTCACACTCACGTTCATTCCTGACTGCAACTCTACTGCTCCCCTGCCTGTGGCTTCCACTGATACAGCGATTTCAACTGCTATTTTAAATGTAAGTTGTGCTTCATTTAGGAGCAGTTTTTGAATGCTTTCTTGTAAGATTCCACAAACTCTCAATGCATCATTAAACTCATCAATGAACTAATAATCATATAACCATATAACAATAACAACATGGAAATGGGCCATCTCTGCCCTTCTAGTCCGTGCTGAACTCTTACTCTCACCTCAGCCCATAACCCTCCATTCATTTCCTGTCCATATAGCTATTCAATTTAACTTTAGATGACAACATCGAACCTACCTCAACCACTTCTGCTGGAAGCTCGTTCCACACAGCTACCACTCTGAGTAAAGAAGTTCCCCCTCATGTTACCCCTAAACTTTTTCCTTTTAACTCTCAACTCATGTCCTCTTGTTTGAATCTCCCCCACTCTCAGTGGAAAAAGCCTATCCACGTCAACTCTACCTATTCCCCCTCATAATTTTAAATACCTCTATTAAGTCCCCCTTCAACCTTCTACGCTCCAAAGAATAAAGACCCAAACTGTTCAACCTTTCTCTGTAACTTAGGAGATGAAACCCAGGTAACATTCTAGTAAATCTTCTCTGTACTCTCTGAAGTTTGTTGAGATCTTTCCTATAATTCAGTGACCAGAACTGTACACAATACTCCAAATTTGACCTTACCAATGCCTTGTACAATTTCAACATTACATCCCAACTCCTATACTCAATGCTCTGATTTATAAAGGCTAGCATACCAAAAGCTTTCTTCACCACCCTATCCACATGAGATTCCACCTTCAGGGAACTGTGCACCATTATTCCTAGATCCCTCTGTTCTACTGCATTCTTCAATGCCCTACCATTTACCATGTATGTCCTATTTTGATTAGTCCTACAAAAATGTAGCACCTCACACTTATCAGCATTAAACTCCATCTGCCATCTTTCAGCCCACTCTTCTAACTGGCCTAAATCTCTCTGCAAGCTTTGAAAACCTACTTCATTATCCACAACTCCACCTATCTTAGTATCATCTGCATACTTACTAATCCAATTTACCACCCCATCATCCAGATCATTAATATATATATGACAAACAACATTGGACCCAGTACAGAACCCTGAGGCACACCACTAGACACCAGCCTCCAATCTGGCAAACTGTTATCCACCACTACTCTCTGGCATCTCCCATCCAGCCACTGCTGAATCTATTTTACTACTTCAATATTAATACCCAATGATTGAACCTTCCTAACTAACCTTCCATGTGGAACCTTGTCAAAGGCCTTACTGCAGTCCATATAGACAACATCCACCGCTTTACCCTCGTCAACTTTCCTAGTAACCTCTTCAAAAATTTCAGTAAGATTTGTCAGACATGACCTCCCACGCACAAATCCACGTTGACTGTTCTAATCAGACCCTATCTATCCAGATAATTATATATACCACCTCTAAGAATACTTTCCATCAATTTACCCACCACTGACGTCAAACTCACAGGCCAATAATTGCTAGGTTTACTCTTAGAACCCTCAGACAATTTCTTCAATTCAGCCATGTATGCTAAAATGGACTTCCCTTCCTTTTGATTTCACTTATGGAACCTAAATTATCCCGCAATCATCAACAGTTTTGGTTCTAAATGTTCCTGTATTATTTTCATGAAATCAGTGCAAGGGGTTTCTTCTTTTATGCTATTGCTAAGGCTAATAAAATGGTTTCTTTGTTATGTTAAAAATAAAATGGCTTCTCTGTGATGTTAACAGCTGAGACAGTGGTTCTCAGTCTAGTAGCTTGTTTGGGTTATATTATTGATAAGGAGAATTGTATTCATTTGCTAACCAATTGGGATAGATGTTATTCTTTCTTGTGTGTCTGTAAGCTATTGTTCTTGCGGGCTTTGGGGCAGAAGGCGGATGGGGACAGAGAGAGGAGACATGATGCTGTAAGCTGGGTGATCGAACGGACCCCGAGCGGGAGTCCGAGGTCCAGGGTGTTCAGCGAGGAGAGGAGATGAGGACAGACTCATGTGGAGCATCTGGTCGACCACCATGGTTTATTCCCAGGCAGCGGGTCAAGGAGGTTGGAGGGTATCGAATGGTGGAAAGAAGACTCCGTTAATTGAGCTCCAATGGTTGTGCCCGAAGTGGTTGAACTTTTTTGAGCTTGGTGCCCTTCACTTTTCTTTTATATTGTATCTCTATTAATTACATAGTTCCAGTAAGATCTATAAAGTGTAATCATTTAATCTCATACGGTGTACTGTCTGTTATTTGGCATGGTGGGGTATATCACACAGCATCTACCCAAACATGATTACCCAGTTTGGCAGGGCTGAAGGCTGCTCCCCTAGTCAGAAGTGAGCTGAGCGCGCCTGAGGCACCCAGGGGTCTACAGCAGCAAAACTCATTTCAGCTGGTTTGGTTGGAGCATTCAAACTCTTAAACAAACTGGATGCTTTCCCACCCAATGTACTCAGCTAAATTGGTACATGTTTCCCATTAGCTTTAAAATATTGCTCAATTACCTCATAATGCATATTCCAGTTATCTTCCAAAGAGACAGGTGTTGTGCTGATTTTTAAAAAATTGAATGTTTTGATGTGTTTTTCTTTAACTCAAGCACCTCACTGTGCTTCAACAGGTAGGTAGCCATCTCAGGTTTGTTTAAAACTTTCTCATCACCACTGCTATGTTTTCTAACTCCAAGCATAAAAACAAAGGGAAACAAGGGATCCAAGAGATAACTTGTGTATGTCCTGGCATGGTGACATAAGCTATTTACATACTTTTGCAGATAACCTGCAATGCATTACATAAACAACAGAAAATGCTTAATCAAACAATATATTTATAATATTACTCAGATATCATTGAAATATTAAATACACAGTAGCCACAATGCTGAGAACCTACTCTACAATCACTCTAATCCTTCCCTCTTACATAACTCTCAAGTTTTCTATTATCCACATGCCTCTCTAGGTGTTTCTTAAATGTCCCTAATACTGCTACCACTGCCCCTGGTAGGGCACTCATTGCATCCATCATTGCATCAGAGTTTGTTAATATCTTGGAAGAATGGGCATTGGATGCAGAACGGAAAGATAGTTCTGGACAGGTACGGTCTTAGACCACAGGGAAATTTTGAAATGGAGAAAAGTTGATGCCAAAGAAGTCCTCTATTGTTAGGACAGCTGTAACCAGGTACCTTTGGCATTGGATGGAGAAGAATGGGACAATGAAACTGAAAAGTATGAAAAATGAAGAGTTAGCCATCTCATTGTGTTCTCCATTTACTTCGTCTGCTTCAAATCAAAAGTGCCACAGGTACATTAAAAAAATACTTTTGATCATTTTCCCTGGCCGCAATTATCTTGAGAGTAATTTATGGTATTGAGTAGTAGAAGTGAGATGGGAAAAAATAATAAGGACTGAGGTACTTTCGTTTATTTTGAGGGAAAAAAATCATCAGCTCATGCTTTTTTTATATTGCCTTTGATATAGAAGAGCACTAAAGACTGTTCTATATAAAAGTCATCAAAGCAGAGAAATGGACAACGAAGCAATACTTTTAAATGAAAACTTACTTGTAATGCTTTCAAAGAAATATGCTGGCATGATTTTCCATGACCCAGTTCTTCCACAACTCCTGAGAACTGATACAGGCCAATATGACATACGCAGTCACTAGGGCAAAGTAACACACAATATATTTTTATTGCAATACAGTTCAAAATAAAAACGCCCTGTAAAATCATATCAAGATGGTGAACATAAGAAGGTTCACCAATTTCCATATCTAATAAAAGGCAATGTGAATGGAAAAAACATATAAAACATTATTTTTATATATTTATGTATGGATTTCCATTAGAATACATCAACCTCAAACTTTAGTTAACCTCTAATTTTATTGTTGTGTGTATTTTATTCGCACAAGATATTTTAAATAAAGAATAACTTACCTTAAAATATTGGGTAAACACGAGGAATTCTGCAGATGCTGGAAATTCAAGCAACACACATCAAAGTTGCTGATGAACGCAGGAGCGTCTCTAGGAAGAGGTACAGTCGACGTTTCGGGCCGAGACCCTTCGTCAGGACTAACTGAAGGAAGAGCTAGTAAGAAATTTGAAAGTGGGAGGGGGAGGGGGAGATCCAAAATGATAGGAGAAGACAGGAGGGGGAGGGATGGAGCCAAGAGCTGGACAGGTGATAGGCAAAAGGGATATGAGAGGATCATGGGACAGGAGGCCCAGGGAGAAGGATAAAGGGGGATGGAAACCCAGAGGATGGGCAAGGGGTATAGTCAGAGGGACAGAGGGAGAAAAAGGAGAGAGAGAGAAAGAATGTGTTTGTATAAATAAAGAACGGATGGGGTACGAGGGGGAGGTGGGGCATTAGCGGAAATTAGTTAAGTCAATGCTCATGCCATCAGGTTGAAGGCTACCCAGACAGAATATAAAGTGTTGTTCCTCCAGTCTGGATGTGGCCTCATCTTTACAGTAGAGGAGGCTGTGGATAGACATCAGAATGGGAATGGGATGTGGAATTAAAATGTGTGGAATTAAAATATTGCGGTTAGAAAGAGTTTAAGTTTCTTAAATAAACCAACAAATCTACATTCTGTTGGTACAAGAGTGTACTTACTCTGTTGGTGCCTCAAGGTGTCATTTCAAATATGCTACTAAGAATTTCAGATAATTAACAATTGCAGATACGGTTATATTTCACTTACAGTGAAAATTTGCTCAGTTCTTATTTTTGAAACTATTGGAAATCTGTGATCCCTTTTTTAAAATCCAACCAAAATAATTATACTATTTCAAGGGTAATTATGTTCATACATAAGACCAAGATTTTTCACAGCTACGCTGTGAGAAATGAAGTGAGACAGAGTACAACATGCAGCAATCTTTAATTTACCAGATTGAGACATTTGATATTAACTGTCAGAATATGCTGGTTTTAAAGTGGAACTTTCTTCAATCAATGTCTCCTTAGTGCAGAAATTATACATTTTGTTAATATTTTTTCATGCTGGAACATTAGTCATACTGATATGCAGAAAAGTGCAGCTGAGCATGCTAATTTTTCAGTAAGAAGGTGTGTTACATATTACAATGCTTGTTAGATTGTTATGTATAAACAGGCAGGTGTAGAAATGAACTGTGAAGTTTGTATGGAGGGACTGTTGACATAACTTGTGGGCAAGGTAATTAATCTTCCCTGATCTTGCTCTCTTTCTCACGGAGTCTTGGATCTGTTACAACTGTCCGGGAATCCAGATGATGGGTAATTGGTATAATTATTGGATTCATGCTGGATCTGAAAGAAATTAATTTACACTATCACACACTGGAGCACTCAGTTATGATGGGAGCTGATAATGTGAGATATGAGGTCATCTGGCCACATGTATAACAGATGATATACAATCAGTCACTCATTATCTGATGCGGAATTTAACGGCCAATATTTAATCGGTCACTCATTATCTGATGCGGAATTTAACGGCCAATATTTAATCAGTTGTCCAGAATCGGCAGGTTATACAATGTGATATGCAAGCAGTTGCCCATATCCGATAAAACATATAAAAATAATAATGTAGCCTCTCCCATACAATTAGGTGGGGTGTATGACAACTATATATAATCTCTCAGCCATTATCAAATATTTCTTATGACTGATGATATTTGATATTTCATTATTATTTCTAAAGTTGAAAATCCTATCCCATTGCATTTCTTTTGGAGTTGATTGAAAATGTGGATCCAAGGGAGAAAAAAGTACTTCATGATGCAACAAGGAAGGAAATGATAGAAAGAAATTATGGGAAGTCCTGGTGAAGGGTCTTGACTTGAAATGTCGACTGTCCATTTCTTATCATAGATACAATCAGAATGTCAGAGCTCCTCTAGTTCCTTGGAACGCTGTTTCAGAAAGACACACCAACCTGAAGGTAGCAAAACCCAGAATATAGAACATGTATATAGCAGCTGTATTTTTTAAGATTTTACTCAACTTATTTATAGTAATGATGCTGTCTTACTTGTAAATATCAAATGCCTTCACTTTAATGAGTATGCAGTTGATTGTTTGCGGAATATATTGATGTACTAGGAACTACCTATGGTGTTAGTGTATGCTGTATCATCCTGCTGTGGAAAGTTCCAACTCTGTATATCCTGAAAACTATTACATCTTTATTCCTGAAGGATTTCTATGCTGAATCAAAAGGTGAGGAGCCTTTAGATCTGAGAAGTGGCAGTGTGGTGGTATGACTCCACCAAAGGAGGTGTAAGGTGCTCCTTCCCTCTGCTAGTGCTGCCACCCTTGGGCCCCCCTGATCAGGGTCACATGAAGGTGGTGGATGGTCGTATGAGAAGCTGGTGCAACCACAAGACCTGGTTATGCAACCACTGACACCAGGTAGACGTTTGCTGAAGAGCATTGATACTGGTTGGGGTCACCCAGAAGAAGGTAATGACAAACCACTTCTGCAGAAAAATTTGCCAAGAACAATCATGAACACAGACTATGGTCGCCCAGGTCATATGGTATGACACATAATGCTGATGATGACAATGTATTCGAAACCCTACAATACTCCATGGGCAGGTGGCATGAACAGGGATTGAAGAGATGATCTTAACTTACAGGATGCTGAAATCTTCAGCTGGTCAGGCAGCATCTGTGGAGACAAAAGCAAGAGTCAACATTTTGGCTTGGGACATTGCATCAGGATGCAATGTCTATTATAAGGTCTTGACTTGAAACGTCGAATTAGCCCTGATGCTAGGTCTCGATGAGAAACATCAAATTACACATTTTGCTTGCACAGATGCTGCTTGACCCATAGAGTGTTTCTAGCATTCTAATTTTTGCTCCTAATTCCAGCACCTATAGTCGCTTTTGAACTAACAAAAAACTCCTATGAACCCAGGATATGAAACTGGCTTTGCAGACCATAATATTTTATTGGTCAAAGTCAAAGTCAAAGTAAAATTTATTATCAAAGAATGAATTTATTTCCATAGTCTAGAATGAGATTTATCTCTTACAGGCATTTACAGGAAAATAAAGAAGGACAATAGAATTTATGAAAAATTATATAAAGACTGATAGATATTGAATATGTAAACAAAAGACAAATTGTGCAAATAAAACAATAAAATAATACCGAGATTGTGAGTTGTTGTGTGTTAGAAAATAAGTCTATAGATTGTGCATGGAATCAGTTCAGATTTGAGGTGAGTGAAGAAGCTTGATAATTGTAGAGAAATAATTGTTCCTGAACCTTGTACTGTGGGACCTAAGGTTCTAAACTTCTTGCCATTTGGCTAGAAATGAAGAGCAACAGGCATTATATTGTCTCAAATAAAAATAATACACCTTGCTGTTAATTAACGAGCCCAATTTTAAATGAAATAATTTAGTTAGCAAAATTACCTTTCTCACTGTAAGGAATATGAGGTGGAAAGAATCTCCAAGAAAACTAACAGGTTACGCAAAACTAAACTTTGGAAAACATTTACCTTGAAGGCTTTCTAAAGAAATGACAAATGACTTCCTTGCACTGTAAATGTCTTCCTGTAAGTACAATAAACCCTTCATTCCTCTACCTCTCTGCCCTTGTCAGAGAACAGCTGCAACTCTGGCAAAATGTCAACAGTTCACAAGGCCAATGGGATATGCCAGGAACTAGTCATCAATGAGGTGTAATAACCAGCAGTCAACAAGGGCCTTTCCCTTTCAAATGCCCCGAATCTGCTGGCATCCCTGTTGTGTGAAGCGACGCAAGTACCAGGAAAAGCGGACGGTTTCTTTGAAACATACTTATTTATCCTTGCTACTGAAGGTGAACTGTTTCAAATATAATCTGTAAGGGGGAAAACCAGCGGGGAATCAGGATTGATAACAAATGCTGTTCTTTCCTTCGTTCATGTTTAGTTTATATTTTTAGATGGAAAATGTATCCTTTTCTAACCAGCACATTTTTTTTGGAGTATTCTTTCCAGCACTTTGTGCCATTATTAGCAGAACCATCAAGGCTTCTTGTGAATATTGAAAAATGCTTTACGGAAAACAGGTTGTACATTATTTCAATAACATTTCCCTTCAATGTATTTTTAGTCAGAAATAATACCCGTAGTTTGATTGAATGTGTTATTATTTCTACTATATGGGAAATGGCTGTAATGCACAGTATAGTATTTTACAAAAGCATCATTTTTAACACTTAACAAATAAAATTTGTCTTTGTTGCACCTTGCTCCTTTCCTGTCAGAGGAAATGTTTTGCATGGGAAAGTTCTGATTTTTAACCCACTTATAATCAGCTTGAATCTGGAGATTGTCAATATTCGTGACTGTAAAGAGCTCTGAGAGCACCACGACTCAGAGGCACTGGAAACTATAAAATGGGTGATTTTGCTAAATTGCTAATGCAACATTGAAATACCCACAGATTTCAAATCAACAAGAAACATGTGATGCATCCCTGCTTTTTTTTAAATTAATTTATTTCTTTTACTGAGATACAGCACAGGATAGCCTCTTCTTGGCCTTCAGGCCATGCTGCTCAGCAGCCTCAGATTTAACCATGGCCTAATTACAGGACAATTTACAAAGACCAAGTAACCTACCAACCAGTACATCTTTGGACCATGGGAGGAAACCAGAGCACCTGGAGGAAATCCACATCGTCACGGGGAGAACATATAAAACTCCTTACAAATAGTGGTGGGAATCGAGCTTGGGTCACTGGTACCGTAAAGTGTTGAGCTAACCACTACTCTACTGTGCCATGCAGTTAAAGGAGGTGAGCACTATAGATGATAGTAGAATTCATTGCCCATGCTGAATTGCCCTCAGGAAGATGATGTAATGCTGCTTTTGCAAAGTACACCAGTTCCTCTGATGAACAACAATGCAGTTCAGTCAGGATTTCCAAGATTAGATCTAGAGATGTTGAAGGACTGGGAATATACTTGGAGCAGAATATGTACAGTGGTGATCATGTGTACCTGTTTCCTTCTCAATAATACATGTTGTAGCTTTAGGTAACATTGTTGGAATAGCCTTATTGAGTGTGCTTGTAAACTTAAACCACTGCAAGCAAACTCGCCAGAGCCAAAATAAGTGAACGGTTAAGATTTTTGATGTTGTGGTGATATCACGTGCAATGATGTGCCAGTTCCTGATTGGACAGCACTGAGCACGAGCGGGGTTTGCCCAGAATGTATCAGCACGTGGCGGGGTTAAAATGTGTTTGTTTATTTCTGTAAATAAGAGTTCTTTAATTCTTCCAGAATATGATTCTTTGTTGTTAACCCACAGAATGTTTCAGTAGAAGTAACATAATAAATGTGTTCTATTCATACGAGTGCAAATCATACAGTATGGGCATCTAAACCAGAAGGTCTTAATGTGAAGCTTACAATCCACAGTACCTTGATCTTAGCTTTCAAAGTAGTTCAAAAGTATAGTTCCAAGACACAATTACTTGTAGAACCTCCTAACCTACAAAAGGGAACACAAGGACGTGGATAACAGAAACAATAGCAGCCTTCAAACCTGCTTCTGGTCGTGGCCAGTCCTGTTTCTCCACCCAGTCATAGTCATACTTTATTGATCCCGGGGGAAATTGGTTTTCGTTACAGTTGCACCATAAATAATTAAATAGCAATAAAACCATAAGTAGTTAAATAGTAATATGTAAATTATGCCAGGAAATAAGTCCAGGACCAGCCTATTGGCTCAGGATGTCTGACCCTCCAAGGGAGGAGTTGTAAAGTTTGATGGCCACAGGCAGGAATGACTTCCTATGATGCTGGGTGTTGCATCTCGGTGGAATGAGCCTCTGGCTAAATGTACTCCTGTGCCCAACCAGTACATTATGTAGTGGATGGGAGACATTGTCCAAGATGGCATGCAACTTGGACAGCATCCTCCTTTCAGACACCACCGTCAGAGAGTCCAGTTCCATCCCCACAACATCACTGGCCTTACGAATGAGTTTGTTGATTCTGTTGGTGTCTGCCACCCTCAGCCTGCTGCCCCAGCACACAACAGCAAACATGATAGCACTGGCCACCACAGACTCATAGAACATATTCCCAATCCCATTGGTCTACTTTGGAGAATTGTAACAAACCCCAATTTTTTGTGTAAGCAAATTTCTTCCTACCCCAGTGCTAAATGACTAAGCCTTTATCCAGAGAACACACTCACTTCTGCATTCTCTGCCAATCAGGAATAGCCACCCCTCATCAACTTTCTGAAGTTCTCTCTGATCAAAGTTTACGGCAGTGAATTAAATGTAATGCAGACAAATGCACAGAGGGTGGCAATATGGATATAGTGCAAACATTGTGTCTGCTATTGCGAAGTAAGGTTAAAGATGAGAGAGGCAAAAGTGTGTCAGGGACCTTTGCAGGGAAGGTATCATCTTCACTGTTCACAGAGTTAGTAAATTGAGGAGATATGTGACCATCAAGTTCTACTACAATTCTTACTCCTCTTCCAAAATGCAAAGGTATAGAAATGGATTATATACTCTGTGGCCACTTTATTAGATACACCTGTACATCAGCTTGTTAACACAAATTATCTAATCAACCAATCATGTCACAGGAACATGCAGACATTGTCAAGAGATTCAGTTGTTGTTGAGACCAAACATCAGAATGGAGATGAAATGCAACTAAGTGACTTTGACCATGGAGTGATTGTTGGTGCCAGATGGGGTGGTTTGAGTATCTCAGAAACTGTTAATCTCCTGGGACTTGCACACACAACAGTCTCTAGTGTTTACAGAAAAGGGAGCAAAAAAGAGTCCGCAGGATTTTAGAAATGCCAACAACACTTTGGGTTTTTACACTTCGGGTTTTTACACTTCTAGGTGTCCACCAAAGAAAATAAATCTCTCAAGTTCTTTGTTGTACAGATGTCAGGTCACCTTGTTGCATGCAGCTTCCTGGATTTATGGACTTTTAATACAAATCTAAGAATCCAGGAAATCACATGTAAGTTGGGTATTTATATAGGTGGCAGAGAGATGGTGGAATATGCAAATATTTGTATAATAACCAATTGAAATATCTCCCTCAGATGTCTCTCTTTTAGAGCCCCCAAACTATAGAAATTCTCTCAAATAGATGTAATTTCTCAGTTCAGTTTGCAACTTTGCAAATATAGTTTGCATCATTCCCACTGTCTTTGCAATCCTTTCAATATTATGGAGGCCAATAAATTTTCAGAACATTTTCAGCACTTCACTCTAAGCATGGCCCAATGCTGCTTGAATATAATTTTCAGGGGAAAATGTATATTGTTTGCTTTATCTTTGGCTGCATTGCCTTGTGCCCTGCCCAGCAGAAAAAAAAACAGTTGTCTCAGTGGTTAAAGGAGTCTGTTCCGTTTGTTAAGTTTCTAACAGGTGATTTGTTCCGTTTTAGTTCTAAAACACTAGACTGCTGGTAAATCTTTACTTTCTCAACTACAGGAGCAGCAAGCTAATGCAGTAAATGTCTTCACTATTTTTGGCACTTGTGGTGAGCTCCACCACAGACCCGATGGAACATTCCACCCCTGACCATTTTATTATTGGCTCTGCAACTGGGAACAAATTCACAATATTATGATTGAATTCTTCAAATATGTAAAATTGTTATTAACAGGATTATTCTAGAGCAAAGTAAGTGGTTTGTTGGCATTTAAAATTTCCACAATTCCATACGAAACACAAAACATATATTGGCCAAGCTTTTTTTAAAAAAAGTATTCTGCTGTTCTCTTTCAGTAACTCTCTGTGCTCTCAAGTAATCTTGTTACTCAACCATATAAATTACTCATGTTGCTACTCACACATCTTTATTTTAGAAAGTGCCACTAGAACTCAACAGGTCAGGCAGTGCCTGTGAGAACAGAAGCAGTTAGTGCCAACCTTTTTTATCCCATGGATCAATGCCATTAATCAAGAGGTCTGTGGATCCCAGGTTGGGAACCTCTGTTAGTAGTTCAGATCCAAGACCCTTCATCAAAACTAAAGCACTTCCATCAGAACTTTGTTTCAGATTTCCTGCTGTTCTATTTTATCTTCATTTTATAATGGTAGGTGTTCTGCTGGATGAGAAACGAAAGTTGGTGGGCTGAATGGCTCCTTTCTATATCACAAGGAAATGTGAATTAACGTATGTTAGGGCATTTACCTTGTTCATCCCTAAGGAGAGGAGAATTTCTATATTGCATTAAATTATAATATTGATTAAATATCCTTAGAGATAAACAAGAAACTATGGAGGAAAGAACCTACAAATCTGCTGGGGTCATCTTTCGTGTCCGGTGCTCCCAGTGCAGCCTCCTCTACATTGCTGTGACCCATCATAAATAGGGGGACTGCTTTGTCGAGCACCCCTGCTCCATTTGCCAAAAGTGTAACTGCCCGTTGGCCAAATATTTTAATTCCAGTTTCCATTCCTTTTCCAACACGTTGGTCCATGGCCTCCTCTTACGCCAAGACGAGGCCACACTCAGGGTGGAGGAGCAACATCTTATATTTTGTCTGGATAGACTCCAACCTGATGGCATGAATATTGATTTCTCCTTACAGTAAAAATAACTTTTCCCTCCCCCTGACTTTTTCTATTCCCCACTCTGGCCTCTTAACTCTTCTCACCTGCCTGTTGCCTCCCCCGGGTCCCCTCCATGTTTCCTTTCTCCTATGATCCACTCTCCTCTCCTATCAGACTCCATCCTCTCCAGCCCTTTACCTTTCCTACCCACCTGGCTCACCTATCACCTTCTAGCTATCTTCATTTCCTTCCCTCCACCTTTTTCTTCTGGTATCTTCCCCCTTCCTTTCCGGTCCTGTTGAAGGATCTTGGCCCGAAATGGTGACTGTTTGTTCATTTCCGTAGGTGCGGTGTGACCTGTTGAATTCCTCCAGCATTTTGTCAGTGTTGTTATGAAATTCAAAAAGCATGCGATGTTTCACCACCCTTTCTTGGATTCTTTCTACACTTTTCACTGCTTCGGTAAAACAGCCAACATAACCAAAGACGACTGCCACCCATGACATCCTCTCTTTGTCCCTCTCCCATCAAGCAGAAAATATAAGAAAGCTCAAAATCATGTACCAACAGGTTCAAAGATAGTTTCTATCCCCTAGCATGAGACTAATGAATGGCCCTCTTGTACTCTGGACCTCACAACTTACCCCATAATGGACTTACACCTTATGGTTTGTCTGCACTGCCCTTTCTCTGCAACACTACATTCTGCATTTCTTATTATTTTTCCTTTGTACTGTCCTGATGTACTTATGTGATGAAATGATCCACATGGATAGCATGAAAAACAAAGATTTTCACTGTATCTCCATTCGTGTGGAAATAATAAATCAATACTTTAAAAAAGGGAATTTAAAATATCAGATAAGGAATACAGTCTCAGAAAGGTGACATCTAATATTAAGGACCCCCATCACCCAGGACATGCCCACTTCTTATTGTTACTGTCAGGAAGAAGATACTGAAGCCTAAAGGCACACACTCAGTGATTCAGGAACAGCTTCTTCCCCTCTGCCATCTGATCTCTAAATGGACATTTAACCCACATTCATCACCTCACTTTTTAAAATATTATTTCTGTTTTGCACTAATTTTAATTAAACTATTTAATATACACATATATACAGTATTATTGATTTACTTTTTTTCTCTATTACCATGTACATAGTACTGCTGCTGCAAAGTTAACAAATTTCATGACATATGCCGATGATATTAAACCTGATCTGATTCTGATTCTTATTCAATTGTGGGTCTCTCGAATGCTATTCCAATTAAAATAGTTTCAATAGTTCCATTTAATATCAGAGAATCGTATGCAATATATATCCTGAAATTCTTGTTCTTCACAGACATCCACGAAAACAGAAGTGTGCCCCAAAGAATGGGTGACAGCTGAAACATTAGAGTCACAAGGCCCCCCTACTCACCCCTCCCACGCATAAGCAGCAGAAAAGCAGTGACTTGCCCCTACCCCACCCACTTCTACAAAAAAGCATCAACACCCCCCAACCACCAAACATGCAATAGGAAAGCCCCCAATAAACACCATGATCTGCAGTACAACAAAAACTAATTGCTCACCTGACAATTTGACATACGAAGGGGAAAGAGATGTCCCCTTATACAGTGAGAGGGGAGACATAACAGAGCAGCTCACTGATTTACTGTGTTAAAAGTCTGTTGCAGCTCTTTTCTTTTCGAGTTCTCTGACTGGAGAATCGGCAACAAACTCTCCTCCACTGATGGATGAGAGAGAGAGAGAGAGAGAGAGAGGGAGAGAGGGAGAGAGGGAGAGAGAGAGAGAGAGAGAGAGAGAGAGGGAGAGAGAGAGACTCTCGCCCAGTACAGAGCCTCCAACAGTTGATCTGCTGTTCCCGATATTCCATTTTCTCCTGCAACACTTCATTCAGTGGCACTAGGGCTGTGAACCTGAGAACCCTGAAGACACGTTCGTCTTCTAGGCCACATCCTTGGGATTTTGAAAAATGACCGGTTGTGAGCATGTCCCCTACTATAAAGAACTGAAGTCTGAGTGTTACTCCAGGTTAGGGTCTTCAACAGAACCCCATCCACCCTGAAAAAGGAAAAAAGATATGTCAAAGGTTGAAATTAAGCTGGTTTTGCAGATGAGCTTGACAGAGTCGCTATTGACTGCCATCATAACACTGCCCCAACGCTGGAATGATTGTAAAATTGTCAAGTGTGGTTAAGGAGAAAGTGTCTTTAGGTTCTTTCACGTAGCATTACACTGGTTCAGAAAAAGGAGGTATTACTGTAAAGCTCCAGTGAAGTTTCTCACAGCTATCAAAATTACACATGTAGCTACGAGCTGATCAGCCATCTCTTACAGGCACAATGCACAACACCACTGGTATACTTTGGATTACTTGAAATCCATCCAGCCCAGGCCTCCACTCTGCACTTGAAGGCCAGTGATGTGGACATGGGATGAAGGATGTCTGTAGATGTCCGGCCATCCCAGGTCAGTGTGTCCTGGGATCGGATATCCATGTGAGCAGGAGGCATAAGGGCCAGTTATTCAGTGCGCCTGGAGTTTGAGCCTAGAGTCCGGCGACTCATTATCAGCTAGTCTGGGGGCTAACATCGAAGATCAGAGCTCAAAGAACGATTGGAAAACTGGAAGTAGAAGCCTGATGGTTGAAACTTGGAAACTGGATGCCCAGAAGCCTGTTCTGAAGTTGGAGGACTCCATGTATGGTGTGTGTGGGTGATAGGGAGGAGAGGGGCTTCTTTTGTTGTTGTTGTTTTTGTTATTTGTTGTGCTGTGTTCTGTTTTGTTCTGTGTTGTTCTGATTGAGCATAGTGCCAGACCATATGCTGATACTTGCGGGCTGTCCTCAGCACATTCTAGGACGTGTTGGGTGTTAATGTAAACAATGCTTTTCACTGTATTTTTCTATGTATATGTGATAAATAAATAAATTTGAATATGAGTCTGAAACCAGGAGTGAGAGTTCGCAGCTTCAACTATGAGAGCAGATAAGGCACACATATTAGCTGTTCTGTATTTGGCATATCATGAGAAATCTGAACTGAAGAAATTGTGTTATTTCTGGGGCTGGCCCACACATTAGTGCCATTCAGTATTGTAGTACAGTGTTAACTACTACTATTCCCTTACTCCAATCATGCAGTGACATAATTGCTGTGAATGAAGGTATAGTGTTCAAAGGGCTAAAGTTCAGAATTTGCCCTTTCAAATAATCTTAACTGCATTTCTCTAGCCTGTTTCCCAACCAAAATAATGCAGTCAAAACTATTCGAAAGGGCAGATTCTGAACTTTATCTGAAATATGGATTTATATCAGTGCCAAACAACCAACAGCAGCCAATTCGTCTGTTGTGTGAAAAGAAATTCAAATGAGGCAATGAAACATCTAGGCTCCTAGAACATTTGAAGAGACAACACTCTCATAAAGCAGACAAGAAATTGACTTATTTTCAGTCACTTTGTGAAAACTTTCAGAGACGGATAACACTTGAAAATACGTTTTCCAGCACTGCACAACAAAACAGTGATGGTTTGCGTGCTTTGTACGAAATTTTATTGCTCACTGCTAAATCTGGAAAGCCCCATACAGTTGGAGAAGAACTGATTTTCTCAGCAGTAAGAGAGGTTCAGAGTATGGTTTTGCATAAGCCACCAAACCATATAATTAAAGCAATTCTGCTCAGCAACAACTCTGTGGCAGACGGTGGGGGAACTGGGTGGCCTCCGTCGTAGAAAGGACTAGGCCTCAGGTCCCAGTGCTGCCACCCAGGAGAGAGGTGTTGGAGTTGGTGCAACCACTGGAGTGCCAGGGTGTTGTGGCACAGCATCCAAGCTAAAGTCGGTGCTGCCCTTAGTGTTTGTTTGGCACAAGACAAGTCATATTGTGTTCAACTGCAGACTGCTGCAACATTCATGGACTCAGGGTCTTGGTCTAGATAATTTTTGTGCGACTTTATTTTACTATCTTAAATGTGCTATGTGTCCCTTGTGCTGTCTAATACCTTTGGCACTTTGACCCCGGAGTAACACTGTTTTGTTTGGCTGTATTCATGTACAGATGAATGACAATTAAACTTGAACTTCAACTGGAACTTCAAAGATGAATAGATGAAATGCCTGTGAACGTGAACAACACATTGTGCAACATACTTAGGATAACAGAGTTTGCTCTGTAGTTGGATGAGTCAACTTTGCCAGGCAATAAACTTTTGCTTCTTGGTTATGTTTACTTCATAAAGGATGAAAGCACACTTCAAGCATTGTAATTTGCAAAGGTAGTCAAAACAGACATGAAGAGGGAGTTAATATTTTGGATGGTTGAGCAATTTTTCAAAGAGAAGGACACTCTGCTCACCAATATTTTTGCTTGTGCAACTGATGGGACACCAACAATGACCGGACACCACTGTGGGGTTATTACTTTCTTGAAAGAAACCTGTACCGAACATATTTACCATTCATTGTGTAATTCACAGCAGCATTGTCTCAAAAAACCTAAGTGATCAGCTGCACAAATCATTAAATATCATAGTCCCACGCTTTCAGTTCTCAACTATTTTGGGAACTTTGTATTGAGAATGATGAACAGCTTGAATGCTTGCTGTTGCACACGGACGTCAAATGGCTCTCAAAAGGAAACTGCCTGAGTGGCTCTTATGCACTTTCTGAAACTGTGATAATCTTCTTTGATGATTAAACTGTTTCATTCAGCAATTAACTCAAGAATATTAGTTATGACATTACTTATTGTTCAGAATTATTCACAAAGCTTAATGAAATCAGTCTTCAATTGCAAGAAAATGATGTGAATCTTGTCAAAGTCAAATCAGTTATCTCCACATTTCTCAAAGTTGCTGGTGAATGCAGCAGGCCAGCCAGCATCCTAGATGCATTCACCAGCAACTTTGATGTGTGTTGCTTGAATTTCCAGCATCTGCAGAATTCCTCGTGTTTGCATCTCCACATTTCTGTCCGAGTAAACCCCATTTAAGCGCAACATCAGCCATTGCAAACTTTTCCAATTTCTAAGTCTCTCTGAGTTGGAAGAGAAAGACAGAATACTAGATGATGATCTTCAACTATACTGTGCCCACCTGAGAGAGCTGCATATAAACATGTCAGAGAGATTTCAGGATTTTCTCTCAATCCAAATTCCAGATTGGGTAATAAATCTAATCGTGAACAATTGTATGAGGAATTAACAGGGAGGATGGAGGAAGATGGATTTTCAGAGGTGCCGCACATGAGGCTGCTTAGCAAGATAAGAGCCCATGGAATTACAGGGAAGTTACTAACATGGGTGGAGCATTGACTGGTCGGCAGAAAACAGAGAGTGGGAATAAAGGGATGCTGTTCTGGCTGGTTGCCAGTCGTCAGTAGAGTTCCACAGGGGTCGGTGTTGGGACTGCTGCTTTTTACAATGTATGTCAATGAGTGGATTATGGTATAAATAGATTTGTGGCTAAATTTGCTGATGATACAAAGATGGGTGGAGGAGCGGGTAATGTTGAGGAAACAGAAAGCCTGCAGAGAGACTTAGATAATTTAGGGGAATGGGTAAAGAAGTGGCAAATGAAATACAATGTTTGAAAGTGTATGCTCATGCACTTTGGTGGAAGAAATAAATGGGCAGACTATTATTTAGTTGGAGAGAGAATTCAAAATGCAGAGCTGCGAAGGGACTTGGGAGTCCTTGTGCAGGATACCCCAAAGGTTAACCTCCAGCTTGAGCCAGTGGAGAAGAAGGCGAATGCAATGTTGGCATTCATTTCTAGAGGTATAGGACATAAGAGCAGGGATGTGATGTTGAGGCTCTATAAGGCACTCATGAGACCACATTTGGAGTATTGTGCAAAGTTTTGGGCTCCTTATTTTAGAAAGGATATATTGACATTGGAGAGGGTTCAGAGAAGATTCACAAGAATGATTCCAGGAATGAAAAGGTTATCGTATGAGGATCACCTGGCAGCTCTTGGGCTGTACTCCCAGGAGTTCAAGAGATTGAGGGGGATCTCGTAGAAACATTCCAAATGTTAAAAGGCCTGAACAGATTACAGAAAAAACAGAAAGTTTTTTCCCATGGTAGGGGATTCTTGGACAAGAGGGCATGACTTCAGGATTGAAGGACATCCA
Organism: Mobula birostris; assembly: GCF_030028105.1. Lineage (NCBI taxonomy): Eukaryota > Metazoa > Chordata > Chondrichthyes > Myliobatiformes > Myliobatidae > Mobula > Mobula birostris. The sequence goes on along the minus strand of NC_092393.1, from coordinate 47,890,152 downwards.
TTTAGAACAGAGATGCAGAGAGATTACTTTAGTCAGAGGGTAGTAAATCTGTGGAAGTTGGTGCCACAAGCAGCTGTGGAGGCCAAGTCATTGGGTGTATTTAAGGCAGAGATTCATAGGTTCTTGATTAGCCAGATGAAGACAAGGTTCAAAAGAATCACATCAAGCTTTCTGGTTGCAGAAAAGAAACCTCTGAATGCTATACTGCATTATGGAAAAAAGTCAAAAATTTCTTTATTACCTTTCCAACATCATAGCTATACTTTATAGTTGGTGGAGTATGGTTTCAGCGCAGTCTCCCAATGTCTCTCAAAGCAAGAAAACCGACTGCAAGTTACTGAACATGGGGATCTGAGACACCTACTGGGTGACATTGAGCCTAATACTGAGAAGCTGATATCGCTGCACCAAGCCCATCCATCTCACTGAAAGGTGAAAAAGCAATGAAATAGCAAATAGTTGGCCTACTAATACACTCCAAAATTGTTGATGAAATTTGTTTTTACTGTAATTAAATAAATAATTTTATTTGTGCTTTAAATAAATTTGAATAATTTTTGCAATTACTTGTCACTGCTTTGAATTTCCCAGTCTTACTTCCTTTCACTGTGCATCGTAAATCAAAATACCTTATAGTTGTATGTAATAATGGCTGGAAAGGGAGAAGGGACACTGGGGATGTGGTCTGGGAGCCAAGGGGGCAGAAATACAAAGTACTATTGGAACCTCTGGTCTAATGCATCCTTGCTGACAAGGGGGTGTCCATCAGACTAATTCTATTTGCCTGCGTTTGACTCACATCCTTCTAACCCCCTCCTGTCCAAGTACTTATGCAAATGTCTTTTATATACAATCATACAGCAGGGGAACAGACCTGTTGGCCTATCTGCAAGCTGACCATCAAGTGTCCACTTGTACCAATCCCATTTTATTTCCTTCACTTTCCTATCCACTTCTCCAGAATGTACAACTCACTTGGACTAGGGTCAATTAACCCACCATGACCCACACATCTTTGGGATACATAATCTCCAAAATAAATAAACAACAAGATTGGATTGATAAACTGTAGAATAGAACAGCACAGTACAGGCCCTTCATGCCACAATGTTGGGCCAACTTTTTAAGCTACTCCAAAATCAATCTAACACTTCCTTCCCAATGAAGCCCTCCATTTTTCTATCATCCACATGTCTATCTAAGAGTCCCTTAAATACTATCTCTCTAATGTATCTGTCTCTTCCAACACCCCAACTGTGTGTTCCATACACCCACCACTCTCTGTGTAAGAAAAAAATCTTTGACAGCCTCCAGTTACCTTAAAATTATGCCCCTTCATGTTAGCCAGTCCAACCCTGGGAGGAAAAAAGTCTTGGGCTGTTTTCTCTGTCTATTCCTTTCAGGAGCACAGATAATGGGTTCACAGTTGAAGCACATTGGCTTCTGTTACTCTGATCTCTTTCAGTCATTGCACCTGAATAAAGCTTTTTTATATGACTGGATCAATTTTACTTTCCATGGGCACTGGACAATTTTAGTACATTACCCAAGGTGACGAGCATGATGACCTGCCCTTCAAACTTCAACACCCAAGCCTGTGCTCCCAATTATTTCAATTGGTTAATGATGCCATTTAAGTAGGATTAATTAAAGAGAATGAAGGCTTGCATTTCACCAAATTATTCAACAGGGAGTAGGTGGAGGAAGGTGGGGGGGTGGAGTTATGCATGACTAGGCTGTTACCTGAATTGAACCACTGCCTACTGTTCTGTTCAGGTCAGAATCTGGATCCCATTTCTATGTTCCTTGGCTCTAAGCCCAGCTATAATCAGCCTTTCTTTGTCATTTTTGGGCATTCTCTACTGTAGCAGGGGAGCAGCAGTAGAGAAAAAAAAAATAATTTCTTTAAAGTATACTTATTTGCATTTACCAATCGAGTTGCCTACAGAGACCTCTTTCTTCTCTTGTCAGGGACTTTTCAGAAAGTAGGTGAAGTATATGCTGATCAAACACATGTACCTTCATGCATTCTGATCTTGGACCTTTGATCTTGGATGAGGACACATCACATTTCAACCTTAGTCTGTAGTCTTTGTTTCCTCTGTGATCCCACATGCAGCTGTCCAACTCACATGCCAATCCACTTTTTTTTTGTCAAGGAAGTGTGTGGTTTAGGAGAATTTCACTGTTTCACGGAGAGAATTACTCATCTAATTTACACTATTCTTCCTGTGATAACTACATAAAAACTTTTAACCCTGCGTTGCAACATCCCAAAGGAAATGTCAATTATGGAGAATAATGATCTAAAGACCAATCTTGTATATTTTTTTCTTAGAATTTTATGGCTTATTTTCTCAGTTGCACTGATTCAGTCTTCCCTCAAGTGTTCACTGTAACCAAATACTCATCTGGCTTCTATCATGGGAGCTCAGTGACAGCAATTTGAAAAGCGTTGCTTTGCACCTCATGTTGTCTGTGAATAGTACAGATGAATCTAATTAGAGCCCTTAATCAGTGAGTTATTAGGTACAATCAAATTAGCAGTATTCTTACCAACCGGTAAGCCAAGTTAAAACAAGCTGACCGCCGAATCAATTTTTAGCTTGAATAAATGGGCAAGGATTTAAAAGGAAGTAGCTTTCTGCTAATACCTGGTGCACCCCTACACCTTTAAAGATCATGTCTTCAAGTCCCACTTCAGGGGGTCTGAGGGCAAAGGATTAGGCTGGGCTCCTGTGCTGGAGGTGCCATTATAGAAACTAGGTGTTAAATTGGCACTCTGTTATGGATCTCAACCAAATATAAAATATTCTATGAAGCTATGGTAAGCCTGCACAGAGGTGTTCTCTTCTATAAGCTTCCTAATATTTATTTCTTAACTGACTTAACTAAAAATAGATTAAGTATTGAAAACACTTCAAAAAAAAAGTTGATATATGAGTACTTTTATGCTGCAGGATTCTTTCTCTTTAAGCCCAAACGGGGCACAGTACACTAAATTTGTTTTGTTACAGCAGTGCTTTGAACAACATGTCAGGATTGGTGAGGCTTTGATATGGAGACTTGGCTGCTTTGAAAATAGAGCACTGGACCACTGGGGAAATGAAGACAAATATTCCACCTTGAACTACCTCGGTAATGATTTGACACAGAACAAAAACATATCAATGGATCAGATGTTCTTCGTCCCACAGCTACAGCCATTAGATCTTTTGACTGCAGCAAATACAGGAAGATTGAAGAGTGTTCTTATTTGCACAGCTTCTCCATTTTCCAATCCACTGTATTTAAAAAATCCCTGAACTTATACAATGCGTCTTTGCTATATGACTGGGAAAATGCTGGTTGAACGTGGCGAGACATTTCTTGTGAACCTGCTTTTTGAAGGAAAAAAAGATCAAAGATCAGAGTAAGTTTATTAATCTCTGTTTTGCTAAGTTTATCCGTTCTGCAGTGAAGTATTAAGGCTGTAGAGTTTCATTCCGAAGTGAAGGATAATGTCATGGTTTTATTATTCTGGTATTGACAATAAAATGATTTAGTGTCAATAGATAAGTGTATAACAGATGTGTCTGCAGCTCTCTTCCTCATTTTTAACTTGATCTCTTGGAAGATTACCAAGAAATGTTAATGGGGCATGTTGAATAAAATTACAAAAAGGTGATGATGGATTTCAGAGCAGTTTGAGATGATGGTGTTCATGCAAAGGGGTGATGGAGTTCAAAACCACGTTGATCTTGTAGAATTTTCTGCTATTTGCAGCTAAAGCATGAGTGATTGGAAAAGAATTGCCTAAAGGACTCAACAGAGCAGTAACATTTACATAGAAGGAAACAGTCAATGTTTTGGGTCAGCGATCTTTCACTAGGACTATTGGGTGATGTTGAGATTCACATTAAGTGCTAGGATTCTCTCCACATGGCATACAGGATATCATTGGAAGGTTTCATTTCCCATTGTTGACTAAATGTTCAGTCCAAAAACAACTGTGTAACTTATGTTAACTCAAACTAGAAGGACTTTTCATTCATTTCTAGATAGCTTAGCAACTTTTGAGTATTCCTAATTTTAGCTGGTAATTTTGGCTTTGGTGTGGTATATTGAGTTGCGGAATTGGATTTGTCTTTTGTGGGTTGCTATGGTGCTGGTTATTCAACAGTTTACTGACAGGTCGAATTCAGAAAGACAAACATATTGAGGGCTGCGTGCAAATTAATTGGCTTTCCGCTTTGTCTGTATTATCATAACAGTGGTTTTTACCTTGATAATGTACAAAATCGACCTGAAATATTCACTGCAAGCACACTGTACATATTTTGGAGTGCCTAGGTAACCACCAATATTGTTAATACATAGAGCAGTGCAGCATAATACTGGCCCTTCATCCCAGGATATTCTGCTGACCCTTTAACCTACTCCAAGGTCAAACTCTTCACTCCCACATAGCCCTCCATTTTTCTTTCATCCATTTGTTTTTCTAAGAGTCTCTTAAATGTCCATTATGTATCTACCTCTACCACCACTCTCTGTGTATAAAACCTACCTCTGACATCCTCCCTATACTTTTCTCCAAAACCTTTAAAGTTATACCCCCTCATATTAGCCATTTTCACTCTCGGAAAAGTCTCTGGCTATCCACTCGATCAATGCCTTTTATTATCTTGTACACTTCTATCAAATTGCCTCTCATCCTTCTTCATTCCAAAGAGAAAAGCCCTAGTTTGCTCAATCTATCGCCATATGACACGCTCTCTAATCCAGACAAATCTCCTTTCCAGCTCTTGAACTCGATCTCCCAACTGATGAAGGCCAACACAAAATATGCCTTCTTAACCAACCTATCAACTAGCACTGCAACTTTGTGGGATCTGTGGACGTGAACCCCAAAGTCCCACTGTTACTCTAAGTGGCTAAGAATCCTGCAATTAACCCTGTATTCTGCCTTCAAGTTCAATCTTCCAAAGGGAATCACTTCACACTTTTCTGAATTGAATTCCATCTGCCACTTCTCAGACCTGCTCTACAGCCTATCAATATTCCACTGAAAGGTATGACAATCTACTGCACCACCAACCTGTGTTTCACCTGGAAACTTACTAACCCACCCTTCCACTTTCAAGTAATTAATAAATATCTCAAAAGGCAGGGGTCCCAGAACAGATCACTGTGGAAACCATTGCTCACCAATCTCCAGGCAGTATATAGTCCATTTATTGCCACCCTCTATATTCTATGGGCAAGCCAGTTCTGAATCCATACAGTCAAGTTTCCCCTTATTAGAGTAAAATCTCCACAAGGAAAATAATGTTGTAGACCAATAAAGTGTTATCAATTTGATGGATACCACAATCACATGGATTTGAAAAAGTCATTGATTCTATTTGGAATGTTTTGAATAGTTGTTATTGACAACAACCACAAAAAGAGGAATGCCAATATATGACTTATTATTTTGGATTTTTTGAAAAGTCTGGCAGTGACAGAGGAACCAGTGAATTTGACCTACACAGAACTTGCTGAAACACACTCAAAACATTCCATGCCTAAGCTTTTTAGATTTTACCTGTGGCAGAAAGAGGAAGATTAGAAGAAGAAAATTAGAAGATTAGATTTACTCGTCACATGTACATTGAAATATACAGTGAAAAACATCATTTGCATCTCATTCGCCATGTGCTGAGGGCGGTCGACAAGTGTCACCACATTTCCAGCAACAACGTACTAACCCTAACCATACATAGAAAACATAGAAAACCTATAGCACAATACAGGCCTTTCAGCCCACAAAGCTGTGCTGAACATGTCTTTACCTTAGAAATTACCTAGGGTTACCCATAGACCTCTATTTCTCTGAGCTCCATGTACTTGTCCAGGAGTCTCTTAAAAGACTCTATTGTATCCGCCTCCACCACCATCGCCAGCAGCCCATTCCATGCACCTACCACACACTGTATAAAAAACTGACTTCTGACATCATCTCTGTACCTACTTCCAAGCACGGTAAAACTTTGCCCTCTCATGCTAGCCATTTCAGCCCTGGGAAAAAGCCTCTGACTATCCACACAATCAATGCCTCTCATCATCTTATACACCTCTATCGGGTCACTTCTCAGCCTCCGTCGCTCCAAGGAAGAAAAGCCGAGTTCACTCAACCTATTCTCATAAGGCATGGTCCCCAATCCAGGCAACATCCTTGTAAATCTCCTCTGCACCCTTTCTATAGTTTCCACATCCTTCCTATTGTGAGACGACCAGAGCTGAGCACAGTACTCCAAGTGGGGTCTGACCAGGGTCCTATGTAGCTGCAACATTACCTCTCGGCTCCTAACCTCAATCCCACAATTGATGAAGGCCAATGCATCATATGCTTTCTTAACCACAGAGTCAACCTGCGCAGCAGCTTTGAGCGTCTGATGGACTTGGACCCCAAGATCCCTCTGATCCTCTACACTGCCAAGAGTCTTACCATTAATGCTATATTCTGCCATCATATTTGACCTACCAAAATGAACCACCTCACACTCATCTGGGTTGAACTCCATCTGCAACTTCTTAGCCCAGTTTTGCATCATATCAATGTAACCTCTGACAGCCCTCCACACTAACCACAACATTGCCTACCTTTGTGTCATCAGCAAATTTACTTACCCATCCCTCCACTTCCTTATCCAGGTCATCTATAAAAATTATGAAGAGAAGGGGTTCCAGAACAGATCCCTGAGGCACACCATTGATGAATGACCTCCATGCAGAACATAACTGGTGACCAACCTCCATGCAGATGTTTCGAATATGGGACGAAACTGAGTGCCCAGAGCAAACACACTTAGTCATGGGGCGAATGTTCAGACTCCTTAGACTGTGGCAAGAGCCAAACCCCGATCAGTGATCACTGGCGCTATAAAGTGATTGTTCTAACTGCTACTCTACTATAGAAGAGAGGTTCTGATTACTCTTCCAATTACTTTTTTTCAAAGTTTTAGTTTTGATCAGAAAGTCGTATCTTCAGAATGGACTGCACAGTCCCTCCCTTTTTTTTCCTTTTCTCTTATAGTGTAGTGGGTTTTTTTTCTTATTTTAAAAACGTAAAGTTTTTTTTTCTCTCTATGAATTGATAAGAGGAGAATTAGTTGTCTTTTTTTTATTATATATTACATATTTGCTTAATACTGTGTATGATTTTGATAATGTCTATTTCATTTTCTTCTTGTATTGTTATTGATATATATATATATTCCAGATAATTCTCCTCTTGTTTATATATATGCTCCTTCTAAATCAATAAAAAGATTAATAAAGAAAGAAAGAAGGGAGGTTCTTGCTGGTGATATCATTGCATTGAAGCACATGGCAAACTCATGTGACTTTGGTGCATTCATAGATGATGCCCGACAAGATCAAGTAGCCTGTAATTTCCAAGGTAAAGCTTACCATCCACCTAAGATGGTCTCTCTTCTCCTTCCTTCCATTGGGCAGAAGATACAGAAGATTGAAAATATGCACTGGCAGGGTCAAGGATAGCTACTACCTCATCATTTAGCCTATTGAACAGACCACTTGTCTGATTAAGATAAACTATTGACCTTACAAACAACCTCATCATTATAGAATTGTATCTTATTGACTACCTGCAATGCACTTTCTCTGTAAATGTAATACTTTATTCGGTATTCTGTTACTGATTTTTCCCTTTTACTTCCTCAATGTACTTACATTTTGAAATGAATGAGCTATATGAATGGCAAGCAAAACAAAGTTTCTCACTGTAGTTCAATGTATGTAACAGAAATAAACCTGTTATTAATTGCCAAGTGACCTACTTGCATCACCAAGAAAAAAGAAAGATTGGATCCTATCAATTCAAAAATCGAAAGTCTGATGAATTACCCAAACTTCCTGAGAGAAGTAGAACATAGAGCATTACAACACAGTACAGGGCCTTTAGCCTATGATGTTATGCCAACATTTTAACCTACTAATAATCAATCTAACCTTTCCCTCTTTCCTAACCCTCTATTTTTCTATCATCCATGTTCTTAACTAAGAGTCTCCTAAATGCCCCTAATGTGTCTGCCTCTATCACCGCCCCTAGCAACATGTTCCATGGATCTACCATCCTTTGTGTGAAGAACTTACCTCTGACATCCCTTCTATACTTTCCTCCAATCACATTAAGATGTGACACTCGTCCATCTCTCAAAGAAGGGACAAACCATCCATGGACTGGGGTTATATTGTGTGGGTCCCTAAGTCGTATTACCTGGGGAGTTCATGGAGGTTACTGGATGAACTATATCGTATGAGTCTCACACCAGTGCTTACCACTTGTAGATCTTGACCTGGTGTTATTGTGGGTGGTCATAACTGGATGACGATAATCAGAATTCTGTGTATCAGTGAGGCTGATAGATTGCTCCATCCAGGTACCTCTGCATCTGTGATCCTGGGCTACGATACCCTGGGTCCACAAAGATTATGCTGAAGTGATCAAACAGAATTTTTTGGGTACGTATGACTGATGGCTGAGAATGTTTTCCATGCAATTGGTCACTATTGAGAAATCTGTGACACTCCTTGCAACGAGAGAAATTATGTCAAATAATGTTTTTCAATTTGTTATGTACACACCTCATCCCTTTCTGAAACAAATGGAGTCTTTCATGTTATCAATCTACAACTAATGATGCCATGGGGTAAGGTAAGCTGTTCAATCCTCATGTAGGCCTGGACAATAGGATTCTCAGTTTGTTCCTGCTCCCTAAAATTTGGCTCAGTTATTAAACACATACTGGAATGCTCCTCACATGGTGGCACTTAATAAGTTGTCCTATAACAGGTCTGATTTGTTCTTTCAAACACCAAAGGCAGCTATTGGTAAGATATGCAGGTCTATGGACCTTCTGTTCCAGGGAGTGTTTGATTGTCTAGGATTTCGAGAGAGATTATCAAGTGTAAGCAAGATTTGGGCTACATACAGTGCCTGTGGAGCAAAGATAGATGGACACCAATGCACAGGATTGGAAAAAGCTGTAGAGGGTTGTAAACTCAACCAACTCCATCATGGGCATTAGCCTCGCCATCACTGAGGACATCTTCAATAAGTGTTGCCTCTAGGGACACTCATCATTAGAGACCCTCACCATCCAGCATATGCCCCCGGGCCTCAGAACCTCCTTCCTGATGGTAGCAATGAGAAGAGGGCGTGTCCTGAGTGATGGGGGTCCTTAATGATAGACGCTGCATTTCTGAGGCCCCGCTCCATGAAGATGTCTTGAATACTATGGAGGCTTATATCGAAGTTGGAGCCGACTAATTTTACAACTTCCCGTAGAAACTTCGGATTCTGTACAGTAGTCCATCCCTCCCAAATACCAGACAGCAATGCTGCCTGTCAGAATGCTCTCCATGGTATATTTGTAGAAATTTCTGAGTGTCTTAAGTAACAAACCAAATCTCCTCAAACTCCTAATGAAATTTAGACAGTGTCTTGCCTTCTTTATAGCTGCATCAATATGTTGGGACCAGATTAGACCTTCAGAGATCTTGACACCCAGGAACTTGAAATTGCACACTCTATCTACTTCTGAGCCCTCTATGAGGATTGGTTTGTGTTCCCTCATCCTACCCTTTCTGAAGTCCACAATCAGTCCGTTGGTCTTACTGACATTTAATGTAAGGTTGTTGCTGCAAGACCACTCAATTAACTGTTATATCTCACTCCAATACACCCTCTTGTCTCCATCTGAAATTCTGGAAGAGGGAAATGCCAAAATAAGAATGTGGGAGGTGGGTAAGGAGTACAAATTAGAAGGAGATAGGTGAAGCCAGATGTGGGGGGAGGGGAATTAAGTAAAATAATGTGAGGTGATAGGTGGAAAAGGCAAAGGGCTGGAGAAGAAAGAATCTGATAGGAAAAGAGAGTGGACAATGGGAGAAAGGGATGGTGAAGGGGCACCACATGGAGATGATGGGCAGTGAGATGGGCAGTAAGGGGTCAGAGCTGGGATATGAGGAAGAGGGAGAAGGGAGGGGGGAAAATCACTAGAAGTTGGGGAAATCAATGTTCATGCCATCAGGTTGGAGGCTACCTAGATGGAATATAAGGTGTCACTCCTCCAACCTGAAGGTGACCTCATTGTGGCAGAAGAGACCATGGAGCAACATGTTGGAATGACAATGGGGATTGAAAATGAAATACTTGGCCACCGGGAAATCCTGCTTTTTTGTGGATAGAGTGAATGTGATTGACAAAGTGAGCCCCCAACTTATGTCATGTCCCACCAATGTAAAGGAGGCCGCATTGGGAGTTGGGAAATCATAGATGATCCCAATGGATTCACAGGAAAGGAGATGCCTCACCTGAAAGGGCTGTCTGGGGCCCTGAATGGATGTGAGGGTGGAAGTGAACGGGCAGGTGTACTACTTGTACTGCTTGCAGGGTTAAGTGCCAGGAGGGGGATTAGTGTGGAGGAATAAATGGACAAGGGAATCACAGGGGGAGAATCTCCGTGAAAAGCAAGCAAACAATGGGGGGGGGGGTATGCTGGTAATGATGTGTTTGGTGGTGGGTTTCCATTGAAGATGGTGGAAGTTGTGGAAAATGATGTGTTAGATGTGAAGGCTGCTCTTACTCTCCTGCTCACTGCCCATCACCTTCCTATGGTGGCCTTCCACCTTCCCTTTCTCTCATGGTCCACTCTCCTCTCCTACCTGATTCCTTCTTCTCCAGTCCTTCACCTTTTCCTCCTCTCACCTCCCAGCTTTTTATTTCATCCCTCACCCCCTCCCCACCTACCTGGCTTCAGCTGTCACTTTCTAGCTTGTACTCATTCCATTCTCCCCACCTCTGTATTCTAGTGTCTTACCCACTTTCTTTCCAGTACCGAAGAAGGGTCTCCACCCAAAACATCGATGATTTGTTCATTTGCACGGATACTGTCTAACCTGCTGAGTTCCTCCAGCATTTTGAGTGTGCTGCTCAGGATTTTCAAGCATCTACAGATCTCTTATGCTTAAAATTTCACAACATATGTCAGCGATAATAAACCTGATTCCAATTCTGATAAACCATATTCCCATGAACCACCTTTTACCATCAAGCGTTAAAGGAACTGCTAGCAGATGTTCTCCTGAATGAAAGAAGAGACATGGAAGATTTTGGCCTTGCTTATGTGGGTGCTGTAGAATCTGATCCACATGTTAATGATGTCCAACTTCACCAGCATCTGTTATTTCTAAATGAAGATACCCTTTGGGGCAAGGAAGGGTGCCGGAGAAACTTAAACTTTAAATTGACATTAGATTAGATTAGATTAGATTAGATTAGATTCAGCTTTATTGTCATTGTGTGGAGTACAGATTCAAAGCCAATGAAATACAGTTAGCATCTAACCAGAAATGCAAAGAATAGTGTTATTTACAAAATAACTGCGAATAAAAAGTAAGTGCTACAGCACATAAATATAAAAGTACTGAGACAGTACTATATGGGTGCAATACTGCTTAGTGCTGTGATGTGAGGTTCAGCAGGGTCACAGCCTCAGGGAAAAAGCCCTTCCTGTGCCTGCTAGTGCAGGAGCGGAGGCTCCTGTAGTGTCTACCGGATGGGAGGAGAGTAAAAAGTCCATGGTTAGGGTGAGATGCATCCCTGATAATGCTTTTCTCCCTACCCAGGCAGCGCTTATGGTAGATATTCTCAATGGTGGACAATTGGGTGCCAATGATGCGCTGGGCAGCTTTCACCACACGCTGAAGTGCTTTGTGGTCGGATACGGGACAATTGCCATACCACATTGCCATGCCATGCAGTTGGTGAGAATGCTCTCAATGGTACAGCAGTAAAAGTCTGTCAGTATCCTGGGACAGAGGTGAGCTTTCTTGATTCTCCGCAGGAAATAAAGGCGCTGTTGCGCCTTTTTGATTAGGATGGAGGAGTTCAGGGACCAGGTGAGATCCTCGGAAATGTGGACACCAGGGAATTTGAAGCTTGATACATGCTCCACTACAGCTCCATTGATGTAGATGGGATGTGAGTGTGGATCCTAGCATGCCTGAAGTCCACAATGATCTCCTTGTTGTTGTCGGCACATCACATGGCCAGGTGCTGGACCTCGTCCCTGTAGGTCGTCTCATCATCCCCTCTGATCGGACCAACCACCATGGTGTCGTCTGCGAACTTGATTATGGAGTTAGAACCATGTACAGGAACGCAGTCATAGGTGAAATGGGAGTACAGAAGAGGACTCAGCACACAGCCTTGAGGCACGTTGGTGTTCAGGGTGAGAGTGGAGGAGGAGGGGTTGTCTAACTTAACTGATTGGGGTCTGTTAGTCAGAAAGTCCAAGGTCCAATTGCAGAGGGATGAGCTGATACCAAGATGGCGAAGTTTGGCAATCAGCTTGGAGGAGATCACAGTATTGAATGCTGAACTAAAGTCAATGAACAGCATTCTGATGTAAGAGTTGAGGCTGTCCAGGTGGGTCAGGGCAGAGTGAAGTGTCATGGAGATGGCGTCCTCTGTTGACCTGTTGGTGCGATAGGCAAAGTGATGGGGGTTCAGGGTAATGGGCAGACAGGATTTCAGATGTGACAGAACCAGTCTCTCAAAGCACTTTGCAATGATGGGGGTGAGTGCAACTGGACGGAAGTCATTCAGGCCCTTGGCAGTGGAATGTTTCGCCACTGGCACGATGGTGGCGATCTTGAAGCTTGTGGGGACATCTGCCTGGGCCAGGGACAGATTAAAAATGTCCGTGAAGACCCTGGCCAACTGCCCTGCACAGACTCTGAGCACACGGCCAGGTATTCCATCCGGACCAGCTGCCTTCCGTACATTCACCCTGCTCAGGGTGGAGCAAACATCGGAGGTGGAAAGTGAGAGAGGCAGTTCACCAGGTGGAAGATCCGCTTTGAGGGTGACCTCCTTGTTCTCTCGGTCAAAGCGAGCGTAGAAGTAATTGAGCTCATCAGGGAGGGAAGCAGAGCTGGAAGGGGGCAAAGTACTAGGTGGTTTGAAGTCTGTAATGACCTGTATGCCGTGCCACATATGCCGGGGGTCCGAGGAGTTGAAATGCTCCTTATTTCTCTGTTTGTTTATGTGTTTAGCCTGAGAGATTCCCCTCCTCAGGTTGGTCCTGGCTGAGCTGTAAGCCTCCCGGACATTATTGACTATTCATGTTAAGTGTCAACAAGTTCTATAAGTTGAGTAGAATTATGCCCTTCCGGATTAACTAGTTCACTTCAAGCCTGGAATTAATAACTATTGTGCTCTGCATTGATGAGAAGAAAAATCCTGTTTCCCCTTGCCTAGAGGTGATGGTGGGAGTTTGGTAAATTGAGTCATACAATTGACCTGATGCGTGGCAGCTCAGTGGTTAGTGTAACACTTTTGCAGCACCGATGATCACGGATTGGGTTTTACTTTCCACCGCTGTCTGTAGGAGTTTGTACCTTCTTCATGTGGCCGCGAGGGTTTCCTCTGGGTGCAATGCCTTCTTCCCACTTTCCAAAGATGTACAGTTAAGGTTTGGGTGTTTTGGGCATGCTGCGTTGGCGCCAGAAGCACGGCGACTCTTGCGGACTGCCAAGCACAATCCTTGCTAACTTGATTCATCGCAAATGACTCATTTCACTGCATGCTTTGCTGGGCAGGTGGCCAAATAAAGCTAATCTTTAATCAACCTGAAGTGTCGACCATCACTGCCTCCACATATACTGCTCAGTCACTGAGTCCCTCTCTAAGTTTTCTTTGAACTATTGTGTTTGCCTGCCTTGGATCCACAGGGCTAACACAAAGCTTGGACTATTTCAGTCACTTTGTACACATGAGGGGCAAAGCCTTTTGCCAGCAATCATAACTCTTGCATGTCAGCAGAAAAGGATCTCTGGAAAAAGAAGTTATTTAGGTACCTCCGGGAAGCATAGTATTAGAAACGGCTGTGGCTTTTGTGAGCAGTTTGCAAGTAGGAACAAAAATAGATTGTGCATTGGCATTACACCTTTCTGTTGACAAGAAGCTGAGCACTGATTTGGAAGCCAGTCCCCAGGGTGATTAATTACACTGGGCCAATTGAAAGCTGATGTTCTGCATTCTGATAATACATTGTGCAATTGCCTTGTTATTTGTACACAGAGCCCAGATTGCACTGCTGTAGGTCAAGGTTCAAAGCATGCCTACCATACACAACCTTGAGATTCATTTTCTTGCAGACACCCACAGGAAAACTAAGAAATATAATATAATCCATGAGAAACCACACATAACGAAGACCAACAAATATCCGATGTGCAAAAGAGAATAAATTGTGCAAATGTTTAAAAAAAAAAGTAAATGAATAATACTGAGAGCATGAGCTGCAGAGTCACCAAAGGTGAGTCTGTGGAGTCAGTTCCTTGCCAGTCCAGGAGCCCAATGGTTGTAGGGCAACAACTGTTCCTGAACCTGGTGGCGTGGGATCCAAGACTCCAGCAGCTCCTGCCCGATGATAGTAACAAGAAAAGGGTGAGGAAGGCCAAACGCAGGCAAGCGGGACTGGCTCAAGTGGGGGTTCTTGGTTGCCATGGAGTCATGGGACTGAACACCAGTTCGCTTTCTGCTCTCGAGCCTTGACTCTTTAATCTGGCTTGAAACCTGCCCTGGTGCCCTCTCTTCCAGTGATGGTCAACCTTCAGCTGCTTCAAGGTGCCATACCTGCATCTCTGAGGGTCAAGTTCGCTGAATCTTTCAGGATATCATTCAAATTTCAATGTTCAAAGTAAAATTTATTATCAGAGTACATACTTGTAACCCAGAGGTTCTTTTTCTGCAGAAATACTCAGCAAATCTATAGAACAGTAAACTGTAAACAGGATCTGTAAACTGTAAACATCAGGAACTGTAAACTGTAACCAAAATGCAGACATAAATAAATAGCAATAAATAAAGAGCATGAAATAACAAGATAAAAGAGTTCTTAAATGAGTGTAGTTATCCCCTTTTGTTCAAGAGCCTGATGGTTGAGTGATAGTAACTGTTCTTGAACTTGGTGGTGTGAGCCCTGAGGCACTGGTACTGATGGCTGCAGTGAGAAAAGAGCATGGCCTGGGTGGTGAGGATCTTTGATGATGGATACTGCTTTTCTACAGCAATGATTCAGGTAGATGTGGTCAATGGTTGGGAGGATTTTACCCATGATGTACTGGGCCGAATCCATTATCTTTTGTAGGATTTCCCACTCAAAGGCATTGGTGTTCCCATGCCAGACCGTAATGCAGCCAGTCAGCACACTTTCCACCGCGCACCTATAGAAGTTTGCCAAGGTTTTTGATAACATGCCAGATCTCCGTAGACTCCTGAGGAAGTAGAGGTGCTGTTGTGCTTTCTTCACAATTATATTCATATGATGGGTCCAGGACAGGTCCTCCGAGGTAGTGACAGCCATGAACTTAAAGTTACTTACCCTCTCCATCTCCAATACTCCAATGATTACCGGTTCATGGACCTCTGGTTTTCCTCTCCTGAAGTCTATTATCAGTTTATCAGTCCTATTGGCATTGAGGGAAAGGATGCTGTTTTTACACAACTCAGCCAAGTTTTCAATCTCCCCCTGGTATGCTAATTTACCAACCCCTTTGAAACAGCAACAATAGTGGTGTCATCAGCAAACTTGTATATGGTGTTGGGGCTGTGCTTAACCACACAGCCATTGGTGTAAAGCAAGTAAAGTACGGAGCTAATTAAATGTCTCTGCAATGCTCTTGTGCTGATGGAAATTGTCAATCCAAACTGGCTGGGGTCTGCAAGTGTGGAAATCTGGGACCAATTGCACAAGGGGGTATAGAGGCCCAGAGCTTGGAGTTGACTGATTAGTTTAGAGGGGATGATGGTGTTAAATGCCAAACTGTAATCGAATAAGAGCGTCCTGATGTATGCATCTTTGTTGTCCAGATGTTCCAGGGTTATGTGAAGAGTCAGCGTGATAGCATCTGCTGTAGACCTGTGGCTTCAGCAGGTGAATTTGAGCAGATCCAAGTCGCCACTCAAGCAAGAGCTGATATGCTTCACACCAGCCTCTCAAAACACTTCATCAATATGGGTCTAAGTGCCACTGGGTGATAATCATTGAGACAGTTTACCATGCTCTTCTTGGGCATCAGGATGATAGAAGCCTGCTTGAAGCACACACTGCTGGAGTGACAGGTTGAAGGTATCCATGAATACACCAGCCAGTTGGTCATCACATGTCTTCAGTATTCAGCCAAGTACTCCAACTTGACTAGATGCTTTCCTTGGATTTACTCTCTTGAAGGTAGCCCGTACATCCTCTTCAGATACTGAGACCAAAGAATTGTCAGGAGACATGGGGGTGAGTGATGGTTCCTCCCTGTTCTGGTGGTCAAAGCGAGCATAGAAGATATTGAGCTAATCTGGCATCAAAGCTCTGCCGTCCCCAATGCTGCAAGATTTAACTTTTTAGGCGGTTATGGCATTCAGATCCTGCCACAGCTGTTGAGCGTCCCTCATTGATTCCAGTCTGGTTCAGAATCTCCACTTCAACCGAGAAATAGCTTTCTGGAGATTATACCTGCACCTCTTGTAGTGTTCTTGATGTCCAGACTTGAATCTGGATTGAAGTCGGCCCCGGTTTCCCCTCTTCCAGTGATGGCCAGCCTTCATCTGCTTCAAGGAACCATACCTGCTTTTAAGTTCGCCGAATCCTTCAGGAGATCGTTATATCCACCAGTTCATTTAGACAATTCGAAAGTACATTTCTTAAAGGGAAATTACAGGCTGCAGATTGCACCAATCATCTAATGTGCGTAGAAGAGACAACATCAGAGAATCTGTTGGTTCCTGGTGTATCTTCTCCCTGAAGCTTTCACTATCTTGTGTCTGCACTATGGATTTCTGGTTCTGAGTTAGTAAGGACTCTTCTGTCTCAGTAGGGTCTATTCAAGCATATAGTAAAAGAGAGCTAGTTTGCCTCTTGGAACTGTTCAATCCATAAAGACATAACTAATCTGACTTCAACTCCACTTAAATACTTTAAGTACTAATTACTGGAAGCATTTTCTTATCTGAGAAACTGAGGCTCAAAGTACAGAGTGAGAAATTCCAACTCTGTAAACATTTTTTTTCAACTTTCCAAGTTCAATGTTAATTTATTATAAAAGTATGCATACATACAGTGACCACTTTATTAGGTATCTCGAGTACCTAATAAAGTAAGCATGAAGTGTGTCTTTGTGGTCTTCTGTATCCACTTCAAGTTCCGACATGTCTTGCGTTCAGAGATGCTCATTTGCACACAACTGTTGTAACACGTGTCTATATGAGTTACTGTCGCCATCCTGTCAGCTTGAGCCAGTCTGCCCAATCTCCTCTGACCTCTCTCATTAACAAAGTATTTTTGCCCACAGAACTACAAAATTTGTCTGAACACCACAAAGTGGCGGCAAGCATTTCCACTTGAGGTTCCTCTGTTACATACACACTGCTACAACCTGAGATATATTTGGAAAATATATCCCCATGTACCAGGCTGTGATTTTAATCCAAAGCCTTTTAATTCTAATGTGACCATGCTAACAACTGGGCTGTCATTAATAGCCTGACTAGATACTAATAGCATCCCTAAACAAGTGGCACAATTTCTGACTAAATGTAACCCTTTAGAGATTAGCTTCTATAACCTTTACTAGGTAGAGACAACACAGATTTAGTGCTTGGCTATTTAGAAACCTTCTGCTTGCTCTGACAATACACCTTTCATGGTCAATAATTTGGAGTAAACCCACTCAACATTGAATTCTCTACTTGACGTAACCATACAAACAATTCATTTTTGTGTGAGACTCCAATTATCTTGCTATTTTTAGAATGCTGAAAAATGTTAGGTTTCTAAAATTGTAATAACCTAATGGAATTTTTATCTCTTGTATTTCTTTCTGGAACAAGAGAACTCATGTTCTATTTATCTATATATATATTTTTTTATTTCGAGATACAGCATGGAACGGGCCCTGGTGGCCCAGCGTGATGCACCAGCGATTTAACCCTAGTCTAATCACAGGACAAATTTTACACTGAAGGATTAACCTACTAACTGGTACATCTTTGGACTGTGGGAGGAAACCAGAGCACCCAGAGGAAACCTAAGCACTTCTAGGGAAGGACGTGCAGACTTCTTACGGAGGATGTTGGAACTGAACTCTGATCCTTGATGCCCCAAGCAGTAATAGTGCCGTGCTATCCACTCTGCTATTTTTTGCTTTTGTTTGACTTGTTTTGCACAATGGTTGTTTGTCAATCTTTGTTTCTGTGTAGTTTTTCATTGATTCTATTACAACTCTCTGTTCTACTGTAAATGCCTGCAAGAAAATGAATCTCACGGTAGAATATAGTGACATATACATACTTTGATGATGAAGTTACTTTGAATTTTGAATGTTATTTGGTATCTCAGATCTTTGTCCCCATAATATGTTTGGTGAATTATTGAGTCAATATCAATATATGGGCAGCAGGGTAGCGTACTGTAGTAATGAACCAGATTCAATCCTGGCAACCTCATAAGAAGTTTCTACATTCTCTGCGTGACCATGTGGATTTCTTCCAACTGCTCTGGTTTCCTCCCACAGTGCAAAGTTGTACCGGTTGGTAATTTAATTGGTCATTGTAAATTGTTCTGTGATTAAGCTATTGCTAACCAGGGTCTGCTGAGAGGTGTGGCTTGAAGGGCCAGAAAGGCTGTAGCTCAATAAATAACTAAATAAATATTGTTGGGCTGTTAAATTCTAGCAATATGTCTCTAGAGGTTGTATGTGAACAACAATCACCATGTGTGCTTATTTACAAATTATTTGTATGAGTGTATCAGATGTGAGACAATAGGATCAGAGAGCCATTTCTTTGCTGAAAATTAAAAATAAAACTATGGATTCTGGAAATCTGAAATAAAGACAAAAGGCTTTTAGAAAACCTCAACAGATGAGGGAGATTCAGTGGAAAGAGAAACAGTTAATGTTTTGGGCCTGGGACTCTTTGTAACCGGAGAAAGAGTGAAAACATTCATTATTAAACCATCCATCATCCTATAGAAGTCCATGCAAGGTCACTTTGCATAAAGACTAATCCAGATGCTGCTCTTTTGCAGGTTGGAACAGGAATCTGTTCGGATGTGCTTCTGCAGATTCTCCTTTGTGTCTCAAATGTCACAATAAAAAAAAGAACTACTTTTCACCTTTCCTGACTCTTGGCATTTGACAGCCAGTGATGTACTTCGTATAATGCAACTGTAGCATAGTGAAATGTGTCAACCTGTCTGTGTTGTGCAAGCTACTGGAAACAGCAATGATATAAATTGACCTGGAAATTGGCTTTAAGTGGATTTCAGTAATGAATAATGCTGGGGAGGGAAGGGAAGATAGAGGTCATTTGATTCTCTTTGTAAGAGAGCCTCAGCATCTTTTATAATCACCCAGGAGGGCAGACAGTGTCTTGATGTCTCATCTGAAAGATAACAATTGAGTCACTTTAAACATTACGTATGGTATATTAACAATTAATATACCGTATTAATGAACCATAAACTGAGTCCTCTCTATGGATTCTGTCCATACTTCTCACTGCCTCTGTAAAGCAGCCAGAATAGTCAAAGGCCCCGTGCACCCTGCACATTCTCTCTTCTCCCCCCTCCCATCGGGCAGAAGATACAAACGCTTGAAAGCACGTAACATCAGGCTCAAGGACAGCTTCTATCCCACTGTTAACAGACTCTTGCGTGGACTTCTTGTATGAGAAATTGGGCTCTTGACCTCATAATCTAACTCATTATGACCCTTCACTGCACTTTCTTGGTTGTGTTTACACTTTATTGTGCATTTTTATTGTATTATCTTATTCTAGCTCAATGCACTGTGCAATGATTTGATCTGAGAGACAAGCTTTTCACTGAACCTTCGTACATGTGACAAGGATAAACTATTACAAAAGGCAATAGCTTTACCGACGCAAATAATAAATGCAGGAAATCAGACGTCATTTGTTTTGCTGTAACGTTTCATTCCCCTCATCAGAAGGTAATGGAAATAGTAATGAGATAGACAAAGGTTAAAGCTGACCCATATTAAGCACCAGGGCGTTGGCTGGGGGCAGGGAACTCTGGTGCTTTCAATGAACCCAGATAATGGCTCAGAAATGAGATGAGAACCAGGGGCAAGTCCATCATTGGGTTGCTGAAGTGGAAAAGTATGAGTACAAATTCCTTACAGACAGTGGTGGAATTGAACTCAGATCATTGGCACTGTGTTAGTGTTATGCTAACTGCTACACTACCATGCCACCCCCAAATCTCTGGCATTCCACGCTGTGATAAAATATACAGGTGCAGTCTCATGACTTCATTGAATCATAGAGTGATACTAGATGGAACCAGGCTCCTTGGTCTACCTAATCTACTATCATTAATTACCCATTTTACACTCATCTTCTCATTTGTTTCTCTCCACATAATGCCATCAGCTCTCCCCAGATTCCACCGTTCACTGACACACACTAAGGGCCACTCACAGTTGCCGTTTGACCTACCAGTCCACACGTCTCTGGGATGTGGGGCGTATCCAAAGGAAACCTACCAGATGACAGTGAAATTGTGCATAGTCAATGGCCAGGACGGGACCTGAGTTTCTGGAGCTGTGAAGCAGTGGCTCTACTTGCTGTGCCACTGTGCTGTCTGAAAAATTCACTAAACAGCCTTTCAGTATACTGATCTCGAGAAAAATATTTGCCAAACCCTTGTTAACACTTTCAAATGATAATATTTCATCGGAAGATTTATTACACACAGTCTTGGTGATGATCCACCGATGTGCCTAGCTCAGTGACTTTCAAGCTGAAGGTCATGATAAATTGAAAGGCCGAGATAGAGTGGACATGAGAAGATGTTTCCTACAGTGGAGGAGTCCAGGAACAGAGTACACAACTTCAGAATAGGACAGCCCTTCAGAACAGAGATAAGGAGGAAATTCTTTAGCCAGAGGGTAGAGAATCTGTGAAATTCATTGCTACAGATGGCTGTGAAAGCCAAATCATTGGGTATATTTAAAGTGGAGGTTGATAGGTTCTTTATTATAGGGGGAGTCAATGGTTACTGGGAGAAGCCAGGAGAATGGGGTTGAGAGGGAAAAGTTATCAGCCATAATGGAATTCCAGAATAGACTTGATGGGCCAAGTGGCCTAATTCTGCTTCTATGTCTTATGGTCATATATCCTGACTGCCCTGACACACATCTGCATCATTAGCCAGGGACACTCATCCTTTTCACACATCTTCAAGACTCCAAATCGATCTGAAACTCTCCTTCTGTATTCTCTAGTTTTTCTTCGTGTGACCTACCCATTCGATGCTAATTATCTCAAATTGTTTTACTCTACTTATTCACTCAAGGTTCAGCATCCTGCTCAAGAAAATAATTAGAAAATTGATAGAAACACTATTTCAGTGTCATTTACTTCTGGGTCTATGAGATCATTGATTAGCAGAAGAAAACCAATGGGCATCATTCATTGTTGTTTGAATTATAATTGTTCAATCAAATCTTGGCATCTGACTAAAATGCTTCATTTTAAATGTGTCACAACCTCTGAATACTTGATCTCTTTGGTCAGCTCATCAATATCGATTAGAATTTAATGGTCAACTATAGTAATAGCAAAATACTGTTTAACAATCTTTCAGAAAAAAGTGTAGTCATATTGTCATTACTTAAGAACAGAGTCATAATTGGATCAATTATTTAAGCTGGATTTTGATCTGTGTGGGAGAGGACTTGGAACTGAATGGTCACCAGATGCTTCCCATGCGGAGGGAAGAGCACATAAGGCAGGTCGTACTGAGACAATCGTGGATATTTCCCAGCAACTGGCTGTTCAGATGTGTTGGAAAGGATTGAGAGTTGGTCACCACTCTGGTTGTTAAAAAATGGGCGGAAGTTGGAGTCAGTGGAAAATAAGTTTGCTATTTATATAGTATTTTACAAATGTTACAAATAGGAATGTGATGTGTAGCGCTATGAGCCCATGCCCCCATTCAAAAAGATAGCAACAGAATGTCTGTATCATGTTCCTATCTTACTGATGTGTCCGTCCATTCCATTAGTGTCTAAATAGCTATAGATCTCAGTGTTAAATGCATTGACCTGAGGATGTCCAAAAGTTTTTATAGTCAGTGGAAAGTTTCATAAAGTGTAATTACTGTCAGAATGTAGTAAAAATAGCACAACTAAATTGCAAAGTATATTCAAAAATGAAACTGAGAGATATTTGGACAAGGGCTATGAAATATTTTGTCACTTACGGGGAAGAGTGTAATTGGAGGCCATCAGCATAAGAGGATAACCAAGAAATCCAAAGGGAGAATTAGAAGACACTTTGGTACCCAAGGTATAGGTCCTGATGAATGGCCTTGGCCTGAAAAATTGCCTTTTTATTCCTCTCCATACATGCTACCTGACCTATTGAGTTTCTTCAGAAGTCCATATAAATTGCAGGGTTAGTGAGGAAACAGGATTGTTGTAACTGCTCTGCTGGGAACCAATATGGGACAGATGAGTCGCAGAAGTACATAACCAGATGTGTTACAGTAAGCAATGCAATGATTTACTCCCCAAATCCTTGCCACTATCTACAAGTCTCAACCAGAGGTGCATTGGAATACTTTCTTCTTGCCTAGATGAGTGCAGCTTCAAAAGTACAACACTAAGGCATATTTAGTTTCTCATCCACCAACTTAAGTGTTCACTCATGTAACCAATGACATACTTGGCTGTCGGAAGATTAAGAAAAATGCCTCCTAGCTGTATGTTCTTCCAAGTTTTCTTCCTACCCAGCTTAAAAACAGATTGCTGTTGCATTATTAACTTCCCCAATGTGAGTATCTGTGTAACATCACTGCAGGGGTTCTCTCACAATAATAACTGCAGTAATTCAAGAAAATCACTCCCCACCTGGTTCGAGAAAGAATTTTAGCAGTGGACTGTAGATGTTGACCCTCAGCTCAGGAATGAAATTTAAAACAAAGGAATATTAAGGTTCAACACAACATTTATGGACATTAGGTGCGCTGTATTTATGGTAATGTAGTTCTAAGTGTATCTCTTAATTGTAAAGATCCGAAATTAAGTCAAAAGCATTTTGAAAATAGGAAATGCCTCATGATTTCAGCATGGAGAAATGGAAAGCAACTGCTGAAGTTACTCTCAGGTTTGATTTTCCTGAGACTACTAGCATAAGAATTCCAAATACTTCACAGTGACATCCCTCTCTACCATCAAATGTATCCACATGAGGCACTGCCTCGAGGAAGCAACAACAAAGATCTCCACTTTGCCATCTTCTCACAGCTACCATTGGGTGGTGGGTACAAAAGTCTGAAGTTTCACACCATCTGGGTCAAGAACAGTTACTTTCCTTCAGCCATTCAGTTCTTGAACCAACCAGCACGACACTAGTCACATAATCAGTGTTGTAACGTTATAACCAGCTTGACCATGTTGCACTGCAACAGGCTTTCCTTCTTGTTCTGTGTTCTTCGTAGATAATTTTGTATAATTTATGGTTAATTTATGTTTTCTTGCAAATATCTCTGATGCTATGTTCTAGTGATGCTGTTGCAAGTATGTTTTTCATTTTAATAAAGTAACAATTACTTCATTCTCCTGTACTGAAAATAGCATTAAGCAATCTTGAATCTTGAATCATAGTACTTGTGCACATGACAATAAACTCGACTTTGACTTTGCTTAGGGCAATTTGCAGTGAGTACTAGGGTACTAGAATTATAGAAAACTACACCACAGAGTCAAGCCCTTCGGTGCATCTAGTTCATGCCAAAACCATTTAACCTACCTAGACCCAGCAACTGCACCTGGAGCATAACCCTCCATACCCCTCCCATCTATCTACCTATCCAAACTTTTCTTAAACTTCGAAATCAAAATTACATCTAACATCATTGTAAATTTTCTATATACTCTTTCAATCTTATTTACATCTTTCCAGTAGATAGCTGACCAAAACTGCACACAATACTCCAAATTAGGCCACATCAACATCTTATACAACTTCAACATAACATCCCATCTCTTGTACTCAATACTTTGATCTATGCAGGCCAATGCATCATTTGCTTTTTTTGCAAAGAGGTGGAACATGTTAATTCAGGAGTTGCGGAGATGATTTGATGGAAAATGGGATGAAATAACTCACCTGCAAATTGCCTTTTGGGTATAAAAGTGCAGAATTTTACTTTTGCAGAATAGTGACATCAAAATTTTATAGAGAAATAAAAGTCAGATTTTTTTAAACGGCAAAATGTCCTGAGCAAAACAGATAAGGTTATGTTGACTGATATATTAAAAAGATAGCAGAGAGATGCATCTTCTGTTATTGGAAAAGGATTTATGTTTTTAATTGTGTTTCTCCTTCAGGCAATGAGATTAGCTCTGGTCAGTGTACTACCTAGACAAAATTCCAAGTGACTATGAATTCCAAGAATGATTACATTGAAGATTTGACATTGCTCTTCTCACTCTCCTAATTAGACACAGGCAGGGACTCTACTGAAGACATCCTGAAGTTGCAGGCTGTTAAACAAAGCTATATTGATGAGTGAAATACGTTGCAGTAAAGATTAGTAAGGAGCTTTGCAATTAATTCTGAGAAACTGAAATTCACCTGTTTCAGTTTGTTCGTGCGGCACGGTAGTGCGGCGGTTAGTGTAATGCTTTACAGTCCCAGGGATAGTGGGTTTACTTCCTGCTGCGGTCTATAAGGAGTTTGTATGTTCTCCCTATGACTCCATGGGATTCTTCTGATTTTCCCCAACATTTCAAAGGGTTTGAGTAAGTAAGTGGTGGGCATTCTATGTTAACATTGGAAGCACGGCAACACATGCTGGCTGTCCCCAGCACATCTTTGGACTTTGTTAGTTGACATGCATTTCATTGGATGTTTCAGTGTACTGTGCATGTGACAAACAAAACTAATCTTCATCTTAAAATCTTAAACCTTATGGCATAAACTTCCATTGCACCATGTAACAAGTACTTCTTCCATGTATCTGCATTCCATTTATAGTGAAACCAAGAAATCAACTGTGCACAGGTACAACTTAACGGAACTAATCTCATTCAGGACCCCAGACAGTCCTTCCAGGTGAGGCGAAACTTCACCTGTGAGTTGGCTGGGGTGATATACTGCGTCCGGTGCTCCCGATGTGGCCTTCTATATATTGGCGAGACCTGACGCAGACTGAGAGACCATTTCGCTGAACACTTATGCTCTGTCCGTCAGAGAAGGCAGGATCTCCCAGTGGTCACACATTTTAATTCCACGTCCCATTCCCATTCTAATATGTCTATCCACGGCCTCCTCTACTGTAAAGATGAAGCTACACTCAGCTTGGAGGAACAAAACCTTATATTCCGTCTGGGTAGCCTCCAACCTGATGGCATGAACATTGACTTCTCAAACTTCCGCAAATGCCCCACCTTCCCCTCGTACCCCATCTTTTATTTATTTATATACACACATTCTTTTTCTCTCTTTCCTTTTTCCTCCCTCTGTCCCTCTCACTATACCCCTTGCCCATCTTCTGGGCTTTTATCACCCCCTCCACCTTTTCTTTCTCCCTAGACCTCCTGTCCCATAATCCTCTCATATCCCTTTTGCCTATCACCTGTCCAGCTCTTGGCTCCATCCCTCCCCCTCCTGTCTTCTCCTATCATTTCGGATCTCCCCCTCCCCCTCCCACTTTCAAATCTCTTACTAGCTCTTCTTGCAGTTAGTCCTGACGAAGGGTCTCGGCCCGAAACGTCGACTGTACCTCTTCCTAGAGATGCTGCCTGGCCTGCTGCTTTCACCAGCAACTTTTTTTGTGTGTTGCTTGAAATTCCAGCATCTGCAGATTTCCTCGTGTTTGTGTCATGGAGATAAGGGCAAATTTTGTAGTGTATTAATAGGAAAGGGACAAGCAAGAGAAAGGAATAGAAGCTAATGCAGATGTACTGTAAAAACAGAAGAATGCTATTTGATTCCGATTAGAAAACTTGGGGTGGGGGGCAAAAGTAGAGCATAAACACTATCGTGCATTCGTTCATGATAATTTTGTTCTAATTCACCATTAATAACCATGAATTAGCCCCTCACATTACCACAGAATAGGATATAAAAAGCAGTACATCTCATTTATTGTGAGTTGAAGATTACAGTCTTATGTTCTCTACTAGAAACAAAAGAAAAACTCTCTGAATTGTCTGTATTGAAAGCAGTGTTAAGGTTATTATAAAACACTGGCTCAAACATAATATTTCAGATGTGGATATTAGTGAAGCAGTGTTGTTTTATTCAAGTTCTTCTCTTTTGCAAGGGCTTTGCGACATGTTTATTAATAAATATATTCATTTCTATTTAGTTTCAATAAGAATATGATTTGACATTAGGACCATTCTTAACCATAAAGTCACTGAACACACAGCAATCAACAATCTCTTCATAACACTACTGCCTTCTGACTTTGACATTGTGTAAAACCAGTAACGTAAGTTA
This sequence comes from Mobula birostris, assembly GCF_030028105.1. NCBI lineage: Eukaryota > Metazoa > Chordata > Chondrichthyes > Myliobatiformes > Myliobatidae > Mobula > Mobula birostris. The sequence goes on along the minus strand of NC_092393.1, from coordinate 47,863,565 downwards.
TAATAATCATTGTAATTTGTAATAAACCAATGGTCTCCCATGTGTTAGATGAGAAAATCTGCAGATGCTGGAAATCCAAGCAACACACACAAAATGCTGGAGAAGCTCCACAGGCCAGGCATCATTTAGAGGAAAGAGTAAACAGTCGATGTTTCAGTCCTGATGAAGGATATTGGCCCGAAATGTCAACTGTTTACTCTTTTCCATAGATGCTACCTGGCTTGCTGAGTTCTTTCAGCATTTTGTGTGTGTTGTCCCCCATGTCTTTCTGTGTCACTATTTTGCTGAAGAGTTTAACCACATCTCATCAATTAGTTGCTGTCTTATTTAAGCCAAAGGCTAAAAGGAACATTGATTGTCAAACTTAGACATCGGCACTTGGAAGAGACATTGCATTATAGAACTGCAATTAAATGTAAGTATGATTAGGACCTCAATTTAAATATTCTCAGCCTTAAATAAAATCACTTGAACTACTAACACCTCCCACACCCAACTATCTCTGTAATCCCCTTCAACCTAATCTTATGAATATACAACCACATTGAACAGCTACATGTGTATGAGGTATTATTGGATGACTTTTATATTTATATTTAATGTGTTTTTTCTATTTAATTGTGTTTTTATGCTGCATCGGATCTGAATTTGTTCTCCTTTACACTTAAGTGCTGAAGAACAACAATAAACAATCCTGAATCCTTGAATATTACATTATATGTTGCTGCTATTGAAGTTAATTACACCAAAGTGAGTTTTTTCAAGTGGTATTGAAGGCCGTCTTAATCTACAATGCTATTGTGCTGTTCATAATCCTTGCAATTTAAACTAAAAAAGTAACACTGGAAATTTGAAATAAAAACAGAACACGTAGAGAACTCTAAACAAATTAAGACAGAACATGAGGCAGTGTAGCGAAGCAAAATTTGTTGATGACACTAAACTGAATGGAAAAGTAAATTGTACGGAGGATGTGGAGAGTCTGCAGAGGGATATAGATAGGTTAAGTGAGTGGGCCAAGGTCTGGCAGATGAAATACAACGTTGGTAAATGCGGGATCATCCACTTTGGAAGGAATAATAGAAGAGCAGATTATTATTTAAATGATGAAAGGTTGCAGCATGCTGTTGTGCAGAGGGACTTAGGAGTGCTTGTGCATGAATTGCAAAAAGTTGGCTTGCAGGTACAACAGGTTATTAAGAAGGCAAACGGAATGTTAGCCTTCATTGTTAGAGAGATTGAATTCAAGAGCAGAGAGGTCATGCTGCAAATATACAAGGTACTGGTGAGGCCGCACCTGAAGTACTGTGTGCAGTTCTGGTCTCCGTACTTGAGGATGGATATATTGGCTTTGGAGGCAGTGCAGAAGAGGTTCACCAGGTTGATCCCAGAGATGAAGGGGTTAACCTATGAGGAGAGATTGAGTTACCTGGGACTATACTGTCTGGAGTTCAGGAGAGTGAGGGGGGATCTTATAAAAACATACAACATTTTGAAAGGGATAGATAAGATAGAAGTAGGAAAGTTGTTTCCATTGGTAGATGAGACTAAAACTAGGGGACATTGCCTCAAGATTCGGGGGGAAGATTTAGGACGGAGATGAGGAGAAACTGTTTTTCCCAGAGAATGGTGAATCAGTGGAATTCTCTGCCCAGGGAAGCAGTTGAGGCTTCTTCACTAAATATATTTAAGATACAGTTGGATAGATGTTTTCATAGCAAGGGAATTAAGGGTTATGGGGAAAAGGCAGATAGATGGAGCTGAGTTTATGGACTGATCAGCCACGATCTTATTGAATGGCGGGGCAGGCTTGATGGGCCAGATGGCCTACTCCTGCTCCTATTTCTTATGTTCTTATTGACGAAGGAGAACCAAAGTTAACTGTTCAGTCCAAACACCCCTCATCAAAGCTGCTGAAGTCTCGTCGACCTGAAATGTTAACTCTGCTTTAATTTCCATAGATACAGCCTGACCAGCAGTTTATCTTAAAGTTTAAAGATTAGCTTTATTTGTGGTATGTATATCAAAACATGGGCACAAATGGTGAAATATGTCCTCTGCGTCAATGACCAACACAGCCTCACCTTTGCTGGGTCCTGCCACAAGTATTGCCACGCTTCTGGTGCCGACATTTCATGTCCACAACTTACTAACCCTAACGTGTATGTCCTTGAAATGTGAGAGGAATCCAGAGCACCCTAACAATACCCATGTGGTCATGGAGGAACATGCAAACTCCCCAAAGCCAGTGGTGGGAATTGAACACCAATCAGTGATTGCTGGCTGGCACTGCAAAGAGTTGGTCTGCCTACTACACTAGCAGGACATCCACGTCATGAATCTAACATACTGAAAGAATTTTTAGGGTATGCTTTTCATGTATGGAGAACCAGTTTCACATCTTGCACACGCAGAGGCAATTATAGACCACCATTAGACAAAACATGAAGGCAAATCTGGTCCAGAAACTCAATCCATCTCTCCACTGTTTTTAGAGGACTGAGTGAATAGAGAACAGAGATCCCACCTGATGAAGAAGAGGATTTGGGTGCTGGGATATCAGAAAAAATGTCACTGGAAAACCAGAATTTTGCTCCCTGTATACTTTTGAGTGCTTTTTATGGATTTTGTGCTGCTGATCATGAAAATCAACATGAAACTTTTCTCACGGGCACACGATTTTTAAAAAACCACCTATAGTTGTTATTTCAATTCATAATTCAAGTCAATTAAAATGTTACCCATAATGTAAGCCGAAAAGATTTTCTATCTTGCCGAGGCCTATCTGAGCATGCCTAGGCAGGGTAGATGCAGTGCGGCCAGGCAGGTTTTAGAAAGGCTGTACTTTCCGTGAAGGGTTTCAACATATTTTCAGACTACTTGTATCACATAGGAATTTGGAGAAAGAAATTAACTTTTATTGAATATAATATGTTTAAATGCACAACAGTGTTAAAGCTTTTCAACAATTCAACTAAGCTAAAAATGTTTTGTTGATGATTTTCATTTGTACTCTGTGTCTGGGGCTTCTGACTTAACAGTCCAACAATAATCAGCCAGCATTGATGGATTCCTAGATGTTTCCCAGAATAACTGATGCCAAGATTAAGGAAGGCATTTTTCTTGGTCCGCAAATCAAATATCACATCAATGACAGGCAACTTCTAGTAGGACTGGAGAAAATTGTATGGAAGGTATTCAAGTATTTCGTCAATTTTTTTTTAGCTACTACAGAGCACCAAACTACAAAAGAACCGATAGTGGAGACTATTATATAAATGAGGAGAAAATTCAAACATCAGCGGTGTAGAGGGACTTAGAAGGCCCGTGCAAGACTCTCAGAAAGTTAATTTACAGGTTGAGCTGTGGTAAATAAGACAAATGCAATATTGGCACTTATTTCAGGAGGAATAGAGCATAAAAGCAAGAAGCTAATGCTGAGGCTTTATAAAATACTAGTCAGGCCGCACTTGGAGTATTGTCAACAGGTTTTGGGCCCTGTATCTCAGAAAAGGTGTGTTGTCTTTGGAGAAAGTCCAGAGGAAGTTCATGAGGATGATCCCAGGAACGATGGAGTAAACATATGAGGAGTGTTTGGCAGCTTTGGGCCTGTACTCACTGCAAATTAGAAGAATGAGGGTGGATCTCATTGAAACCTATCGAATGTTGGAAGGGCTAGATAGGGTGGATGTGGAGAGCATGTTTCCTATAGTGGGGGTATCTGGAACTAGGGGGCACAGACTCAAAATTGAGGAACGGTCTTTTAGAAAAGAGGTAAGGAGGAATTTTTTTTGCCAAAGAGTAGCAAATCTATGGAATGTAGTGGAGGCCAAGTCCATGGGTATATTTAAAGTGGAAATTAATAGTTCCTGATTGGTCAGGGCATTAAAGGATATGGTGTGAAAGCAGGTGTATGGAGTTGAGTGGGATCCAGGATCGGTCATGATGGAATAGCAGAGCAAACTTGATGGTCTAAAATGGCCTAATTCTGTTCCAATGTCATATAGTCTTATGGTCTACATGCAGCTGGTTGACAACATGATTCATGCATCCAAATCCATGAAGTGCAACATAAACCAAAGATTCATTTTCTTCACTTCCATTTAGATTTCTTTCCTGCAAATCTTGATACTATCAATGACGAACATGGTGAAAGATTTCACCAGGACAATGCAGTCATGGAGAAACCGTATCAGGGCAATTGGAGTCCATCAATTCTAGCTGATTATTGTTGGTCTTTTAAGTGAGAAGCCTCAGACACTGAGTATAAACAAAAATCATCATCAAAACATTTTTAATATTTGAACTACTGCAAAACGTCAGCACCATTATGCAGTTCAATGTATTATATTTGATAAAAGTTAATTTCTTGATTCTCCAAATTCCTATGTGATACAAGTAGTCTGAAATTATATTGTGTTCTGCTTCAAGTGGTCTATCGTAAGCAAAAAAAATTCTGAGGAAGCAACACTTCTGAAAAAAAAATTGTTGTCCAGTGTAATTGTGTGGTCATAAATCAAGAGAAATGTTGTCATGAAACCAAAAAATAGGAGTGTAAAATAAATTGGAGAACGCTACTAATTTGGTAGATGTAGTTGAGGTTATTCTCAACACAGTGACAGAGCTCAAAGTGCTGAGGATACATCACAAGAAATCACGGTGAACTTCCACCCTGCCCTGAGAACTACATGTCGTTTTGGGTTATATGTCACTTGAGGACATCCTGGTTTTGGAGATTAAACAGAAAAAAAGGATAAGTTTGGTTTATTATTATTGTCACATGTGGCAAGGTACAGTAAAAATCTTTGTGTGTGTGTGTGTGTGTGTGTGTGTGTGTGTGTGTGTGTGTGTGATCTAGACAGACAGGCTATAATTAATGCATTGAGGTAGCAGGAAATCATAGAACATGGAAATCTACAGCACATTACAAGCCCATTCAGCCCACAATGTTGTGCTGACCATGTAACCTATTCTAGAAACTGTCTCAAATTACCCTTCCGTTTAGTCCTTTATTTTTCTCAGCTCTGTGTACCTATCTAAGACTCTCTTAAAAGACCCTATTGTATCTGCATCTACCATGTCACTAGCAGCGCATTCCACACACCCACCATTTTCTGTGTAAAAAACTTACCTCTGACACCTCCCTTGTACCTACTTCCAAGCACCTTAAAACTATGCCCCCTCATGTTAGCCATTTCAGCCCTGGGAAAAAAAGCCTCTGGCTATCCACACAATCAATGTCTCTCATCGTCTTATACACCTTTATCGGGTCACCTCTCATCCTCCTTTACTCCAAGGAGAAAAGGTCAAGTTCACTTAACCTATTCTCATAAGGCACGCTCTCCAATCCAGGCAACATGCTTGTAAATTTCCTCTGCACTGTAGGTAAAACTAAAATTAAATATTAGATGGAACTGAGGACGGGCAAGATAATGACATCGAAAGAAAATGTTTCTAGGTGTGTTTCTAAGGAATGTAGAAGTTCAATGGTAATATACAGCAAAATAATTCCAAAGAGCTGGTCATTACAGTGACAAATCAGGGATTCTTGCCTAGCAAGTGAATGCCCAAGAATTGGCTGGATCCCATTCAGGCAATTTACTGGAAAAGTGCCATGGCTGAATCTAGTGGGAGCACACCCAGACTAGTAACATTATCCTATCTGCAAGCTTTACATAACAAGCCAGGTTCCAGGTTTGCAGGCATGCTTTCGGTAAAGGGAATTTTCATCTTAGTCTCTGTCCTTGCTCAGCTTTCGTTAATAATTATTGGCGCACAAAGGGGTTACCCACCTTCAGGACGTCCTGGAAATACTCAGAAAGTATGGACACTCTGTAAAACTGGGAAGATACTGCTTTCTGTTGTGTTCTTGTTTTAGGGTAGCATGCCTATGTTTTTTTTCTGAGACTGAAGCAGAAAATAGTGAAAATGGGGATTACTGAGAGAAACAGCAGATGAGTTTCCAGAAGATGAAAACTGGGCTTTCTGCTCTAAAGCATGATTATGGGTGTGAGAGATAAAATGGACAAAGCCACATTGAAACATCTACAATAATCATGCATAGTCTTGTGTTTCCAAGGACATTGGGACAAACCAGGCAAGGGAGGATGTGAGGTGCCTATTTACGCAATCTATTACAGGATATAGGATGCAAATTAAAGCCAACTGTATTGAGCTTATTTATGTCTTGACACCTCATAAAGATGCTGCAGTAACGCTGATTGGCACACTGTAAATTGCATTTGATGTTATTCTTTGCTCAGTCAGCTTGGCAACAAAACAAGGCTAGTGTGACGCAGGAATTAATTTAATGCCAGCTGAATTGTTCAATCAACAAAGGGAACATTTTGGGGACGAATTAAGATATGATTCTATAAATTGAAGCTTTTTTTGATATTTTCGCTTTGTGTATTTTTTGTACTTGTAAGCCTTCTGCTGAAACCAAGTGCTATGATTGGTTAACAGACTTTCACATCCTTTGGTATTATCCCTTCCCCGTGCTTAAGCATTAGTCCGCATGTCATTCACTCTCCATGTACTTTACAGCTGAAGCTAATGCTTTGTCTGCAAGATGGGGGTCGAAGGTTGGGAAATTTGATCAGTTTCTATCCCTACAGTCCAAGTTCGCTGAGGTCATGAAGTACACCTGCAAGTGTTATTTATGATAAGATTATCATGCAACAGTCACATAATATTTATGTTTTCAAGTACAAGCAGTGATTGTTTTCTGGAAACTTACATTAATCAGAAGGCAATGATATGGACTTGCTGGTTTAAGAAGTAGAGTTTGAAGGACGATTTTATTCTGAGAAGAGTCAAGCCAGAAAGTTGCTGAAGTGTCATTGAATTCATTGGAGATTAATGAAAACAAGAGATAACATGGGTTTGAAATGTATTATAGTCCACTTCCCATGCGTGCCTCATGTATTTTAGCATCTTCTGTCCCTAAGGTAGGATGGGTTATGCTCATGCATCTGCAGGTTTGAACCACACACAGTACTGTGCAAAAGTCTTAGGCACATATGCAGTATTTAGCTAGTGTACCGAAGACTTTTGCACACTCCTGTATCTGTGGAGTAGAGAGCAAGCTTGTAAATCTGGTGGGAGCAATGTTAGGAATGGTGTGGACAGAGCACCAGAGGAGGGGTGTGAGACAGGTGGCAGAGAAGGAGTGCTGGGGACGAGAGGTGGCATGGTTACAGACACACTAAGGTGCCAGTCAAGGTCATTTGTTTCCAAACAATTGATTTATTAATCAGTACAGAATGTCTTTCTGGTGCTTCCCTCTCCCTCACCTCTCCCTTCCCCTTTACTCAACCACGATTCCCGTCTCCCTGCCCACTTCCAACTTTCAGTTCACAATAGAGAACCATATCAGAATTATGTTTATCATCACTCATATTATGTCATGAAATTAGTTTTTCATATAAATTTGTATTTGAAATTTGTATATATGCATACATATGTGTGCATGCATGTGTAAGACTTTTGCACAGTATGGCATAAGCATCCACGAAGAACAAAAAAAAATTCAAATACAAATCAGAACCAAAGCAGAGAAATGTGAGAGGGAATTCAGAAGAATCTTCCATAACTTCCATGTAATTATAAAGTTATGATAAAACCTGCACGGTTTATTGCCTTGGAATATATTGATTTGCTGGGAAAGAAAGGGACAAAAGCCATTCATTGGAGAAGATATAGCCCAGATAATGAAAATGTAATTCTTTTAATAGATAAGTTGGGATATTTTGCCAGTGAAAACAATTGAAGTAGTTATTTTCAGCCCGTTTGTGATATGTTGATTATATTCAAGCTACTTAATATTAACACACAGTTGCTTAACTTAAATCTTCATCACAATGAAGCACTCCCATGAATTTGTCTTTAGTTAGGTGTCTCTATTTTAAAGATCATGGTAAAGAGGTAGAAACTGCATATATTTGTTCCTTTATATCATGAATCATCAATATTCTCCACTTGAACATCCAAAATGGATTGCCTGGTTGTATTCACCCTGAAGTGCCAGAGGACTGGAAAACTACAAATGTCACTCCACTCTTTAAGATAGGAGGAAAACAGCAGAGAGGAAGTTATAGACCAGTTAGCCTGACCACAGTGGTTGGGAAGATGTTGGAGTCAATTGTCAAGGACGAGGTTATGGAGTCCTTGGTGACACAGCACAAGACAGGACAAAGTCAGCATGGTTACATTAAGGGAAAATCTTGCCTGACAAACCAGTTGTAATTCTTTGAGGAGATTACAGGTAGGGTAAATAAAGGGGATGAAGTGGATGTTGTATACGTGGACTTTAAAAGGCCTTTGACATGATGCCACACATGAGGCTGCTCACTAAGTTAAGAGCCCATGGTATTACAGAAAAGTTACTGGCATGGTTAGAGCATTGATTGATTAGGAGGAGGCAGCAAGTGGGAATAAAAGGCTTTGTTGCAAAATTTACAGATAATATGAAGATTGGTGGAGGGCAGGTAGTGTTGAGGAAACAGGAAGGCTGCAGAAGGACTCAGATTAGGAGAATAGGCAAGAGACTGGCAAATGAAATACTATGTTGGAAAATACACTGTCATGCACTTTGGTAGCAGAAATACATGTGCAGACTATTTTCTAAATGGGGAGAAGATCCAAAAATTTGAGATGAAAAGGAACTTGGGAATCCTTGTGCAGAACACCCTAAAGGTTAACTTGTAGGTAGAGTCAGTGGTGAGGAAGGCAAAAATGCAATATTAGTATTCATTTCAAGAGGTCTAGAGTACAAGAGCAAGGATGTGATGCTGAGGCTTTATAAGGCACTGGTGAGGCCTCCCCATAAGTATTGTGAATGGTTTTGAACTCCTCGTCTAAGAAAAGATGTCGTGGCATTGGAGAGAGTTCAGAGGAAGTTCACAAGGATGATTCTGGGAGTGAAAGGGTTATCATACAAGGAACATTTGATAGCTCTGGGTCTGTCCTCACGGGAATTTGGAAGGATGAGGCGGGTTCTCATTGAAACCTTTTGAATGTTGAAAGCCCTAGACAGAGTAAATGTGGAAAGGATGTTTTCCATGGTAGGGAGTCCAGGACAAGAAGGTACAGCCTCAGGGTAGAGGGGTGTCCATTTAAAACAGAGATGCGGAGAAACTTCTTTAATCAGAGGGTGGTGAACTTGTGGTATTTATTACCACAGACAGCTGTGGAAGCCAGGTCATTGGGTGCACTTAAGGCAGGACTTGATAGGTTCTTGGTTGGACATGGCATCAAAAGTTATGGGGAAAAGGCTGAGGAGAGGGAAAAAGGATCAGCCATGATTGAATGGCAGAGCAGACTCGATGGTCAAATGGTCTAATTCTGCTCCTATGTCTTATGGTCTTATGAAGGATTTGTAACCTCTTCTCAGTAACATCATTTGGGAGGATAATATATTGTTTTAGGATGCTTTAAACCCATTCTGTATTGGCAATGCAAACTTAGGTTAATGCTATGATAGTTACAAACTTTGTTAAGTTTTGGAAGACTTTATAAATGTGAAATCAACTTTCAGTAGGCATGAATTATCATTATAAAGTTTCCTAACAATATGAAAACAGATTGAAATAATATATTAAAGTAATTTCTCTCTCACATGGATAATAGAAATTCTGAACAGTCTTTTAGTCCACACTGCAGATTGTTATTTTGCATTTTGTGCAAATTTTGTGAAATATAAATAGATAAAGGTTAAATGGTTTATACAAATTGATTGTTCATTGCATTCATCCAAAATTCTAAGAAAACTTGAGAACAAAAGGAAAACAGAAAATACCGACGCTTGAGAAATACAAGCTTTTTTTTGTGGTGGGATGACACTTTGACATTCTAATAGAGTGAACCTTGCCATTGTAAAGTGAATAGTGTCATTTATTTGCCCCTCTTACTTTGACTTTTCCATTACCTCAATAGATTCAAAACCTGGGTACATTGTAACATAGGGTCTTGATCTACTATCAAGATTATTTGAACAACCTACTTTTCCAGAACCTCAGTACTTGACACAAGAGTTTCCACATCAAACTGCTTTGAGTTTCACATTAAGAGTGTTCTTGCATTTTCAGTTCCCAACTGGTGCCCATGTCCAATATTCTTGGCTGCCAATATCAGTACCCATACATCTCACTGACTAGGACTCAAGATCTCCTTAAATCTCTTATCCACATTACCTTTCTTCTCCTTTAGAAATAAAAACCCTTTGCCACATGCTATATTGTAACTTTTGATCCAGTGACAGTTTTCTCTGATGCAATTTTTGTTTCATGAACCATATAGAGGCACTTATGTTAAACTTAGAACAAAAATCCAACCTGCTGACACCTTCACTGAATTAATCATGGTATTAGTATCTCTGTGTTAATATTAAGTTCTTGAGTTACCTTAATAAAAATAATCTGCAGATAGAAAGTATGTTTTATGTCATAAAAGAAAAATAACAAGATTAAACTAAAGCATCAGACTTTATATTTTTGCACTACAGAATAGAAATCGTAAGTCCATCAAGTTTTAACCACATTCAAATTTTAACTGCATTTATAATATAGTAACAGACAATAATAAATTTTTAGGTGTACTGTTTGGAACCTTAAATTGTGGATTTGCAATTTGGTTGCAGTAGGAATAATTTGAAAGAAAATTCATAAAACAAAATAGTGCAAGCGTAGTCCTGTTATTGGAAGATGATTTTACTTCCTACAGGATTTCAGAAGTTGGCACTCTGAGGATAGGAATGGCTTTGGTAAAATGAGATTATTTAACAAGAGAGCTATGGATAATGGTGAAGCCAAGTGCAGAAGAAGGTCCAGAATTGACTCAGACTTGAAATAAACAAGACACAAATAAAATCAAAGGTGACATCACAAACAGTAGGACTAGAAATGGAGCTCCTACGGTTACGCACTGAGTGCTCAGCACGAAACCTGGATGCCTGCTGCTGTTCAGTTGGAACCATGACAGATTATTAGTGCATGGAATTCATTTAGTTTGCAGTGCACCAATTCCCATTTAAGGCTCTAAATGTGCATTTGAAAAGTCAGGATTTGAAGACACTAAAGCAGGGTCCCAACTTTTTTTTATGTCATGGACCAATAGCCATGGGTGTGGACCCCGTACTGGGAACCCCTGCCTTACCGGGTGGCATCCTACAGGTTCTGGTGGTCATAGTAACAGGAATGAAAAATTCAATCGGTTCTATAGGTTCATTTAATGTCAGAGAAATGTATACAATATACGTCCTGAAATTCTTTTTCTTCGCAAACATCCACAAAAACAGAGGAATGCCCTAAAGAATAAATCAGTTAAACGTTAGAATCCCAAAGCCCCCCCACTCCTCTCTCCCATGCACAGGCAGGAGCAAGGCAACAACCTTCTACCCACTCCCATCAGCAAAAAAGCACCAGTGCCCTCCACTGAGTACTCAAGCATGCAGCAAGCATCAATAAGGACGCAGTACCCCCAAAACTACTCATTCACCCGATAATTTGACATGCCACAGGCTCTCTCTCTCTCCCTAATAAGGGAAAAAGAAGTTTCCCCATTTCACGGCAAGAGGGGAGACATAACAAACACGAGTTATAGAAGACTACACAGTAAGGCTGTGACATTAAAAGAGAAACATTAATGTTTTTAGCAATATAAGTTACATTACCAATAGACAGATTAAGGATATCAGTGTGATATAATATGCAACATAAGTTAATGATTACAGAATAAATACTAAAGAAAGTAGGGGTGAGGAAATCATTTCTTGGAATTAAAACCACTTATGATCCACCATCAGAAGTGCAATTCATAGTATTCACATGATCACTTCCAGTGACATCTTGGATTCTCTGAAATGCCTTTGACCCAAGCAGTTGTTTGTGTTCCACTCCAAAATCTACAGCGTAGACACTCCAGAGCACAATTGAGGGAATATTGCATTGTTGGAGATGCCAATATTAGAATGCAAGTGCCTCATGAGATAGATATGAAAGAAGGAATTTGCAATTTCATAATTCATTATTTTCACATTTAGTTAAATGTAATGAACAAGTAAACTAATTCATTACCTTCTGTGGTCATACCGATGTCAGTGAGTGTATGGAGAAAGTTAAGCAAATTTAGAAAATATTGGAACTGGATCAGCTTGCCAAAAGAAAAAAAAGGATTGACTGTTTTTACTGGGATATAACTGTTTATCAGAAGGAACAAAGGCTTTTTGACAAGTGATTTCCCTTATTAAGTTAACTAATCTTTAGATTACAGCTTCAGCCTGAGGCAGCATGGTAGCAGAATGCTTAGCAGAATACTTTCTGGTACAGGTGACCCAGGTTCAGTCCTGCTGCTGCCTGTAGGGAATTTTTATGTTCACCCCTTGACTGCGTAGGTTTCCTCCAGGTGCTCTGGTTTCCTCCCACAGTCCAAAGTTTAATTGGTCATTGTAAATTGTCCCAAGGTTAGACCACAATTAAACTGGGGGATTGCCGGGCAGTGTGACTCTAAGGACCAGTAGGGCCTACTCCACACTGTATCTCATTAACGTAAAAGAAAAATTACCGGAAGAACCAAAGGCTTTGTGGTAAACAAATGCCCTTATTAAGTTAACAAATCTCAACCTGAATGATTACACATTTTTGATTTGTGTTTAATATTTCAGTTATATTTGGGTAATCTTGTATATATATATAGTTTAATTAAACATTCTTGTTCGTTTAAATAATTAATTACAGATTATATGTTAATTGCATACACCACAAGATACATGTGTGCCTCATTAGATAGTAAAGGTGAAGATACACCTGCATTCACAGACTCCTGTGCTTTTCTTCAGTTTAATGTTTTGAATTTACAAAACACAAAAATTTTCATCACATTATATTCCCAATTCTTTAGGGGAATTTATCCTTCTTACTGCAAACTCATTCCTTTGATCCATTTCATTCTAACAAATCTTCTTTCCGGGCTTCGCTCTCCTCCCCTGATACTTTTATTTGTTTTCCCCTTTACATTCAGCACCACCCAGCCGCAGTGCTCCAGGACACTGTTATCAGATTTTTTTCAGTCAATGTACCATAAATCCTGTTTAGTGTCAGGCCAGCATACATCAGCTTAAAACTATTACATCCATGGAAACATAACCTTTGAAACCCATTTAATGATAAGCAGGTTTCTGCTGTTATAGAGAGAGAAGAAAAATCTCTTGTCACAGTGGTCTGAAAGCTGCCAATCAGCCATGGCTTACTTTGCTAAAAAAAAAGAAATGATCCATGTGCACTTTAAGTATATTGGAATATATGAACTTCAAAGAAATGGTAAAGCTATCAGATATTGTGAAGTCTATATTTAAGAAGCTTATGCTCATTTGGCTTTATTGGTAAAGCTTTTTTGAAATACATATTTTTTATTTTAGTTCGATGATATTTTTTCTTAAACCCTGTACACATAAGACAATGCTTAACCTTGTTCTGGGTTCTTGAATTATTAATGACAGTGTGCCAGCTACTAAAAGTTGTATCTCAGTAATCAGCCATTTAGTTGTTTCTGAGCAGCCATGGTCATTAGGCTGAAATATCATACAATCACCCCCAGACATGCTGGGCCAAATGATGACTGTGCTTTTAATGTCTGGTGCTTTCATGTTCCATGCTGCAGAAAATATCAACACTGAAAATAGTAAATAGTACAGCTGCAGTAAATCTTAAGACATAGAAGAGCATTTTCACTTTTCTTTCTCAATCCTGGGCCAGAAATTGCATTGCCAACTCTTAACGGTATTGGTGCTTAACACTGTTTGCGAAATTCACACAAAGCTTGAAAGTTTAAGTTTTCCAGAATTGTTGAGGCTGTCAATTGATGTGTTGCACCCTTGAAGTCCGGTCGCAAAGCTGCATATCCAATGTTAGTAATTTTCTTCCATCGAGGAGAGATACGACAGAATGACTAGCTGCTGCAATGATGGAAAAGGGGAGGGAGCGTATTTTCAGAGGCTGGTGTGGAACAGTGCTTACAGGAATTTGCAACCTGCAAAGTGAATCAATAAAGCAAAGGAGGTGTGTTTTTTGTGTGTTGGATACTCTCCAGGGCTACAGCCAAGCAGCCCTGACATGTGGTTATCAGGAAAATTTCAAAGTTCAAAGTAACATTTTTATCAAAGTATGTATATCTCACCATATAATATCGTGAGAAGCATTTCCTTTTACAGTCATTCACAGCAGAACAAAGAAGTGCAACAGAATCAATGAAAAACTATGCATAAAGACTGACAAGCAACCAATATGCAAAACATTTGCAAATAAAAGTAAATAAATAATACTGAGAACATGAGTTCTGTAGTCCCATTACACTGAGCACTGGTGTTCCGCAGAACTGTGTGCTCAGCCCGCGGCTGTTCACATTGCTGACACATGACTGTGTCGCAGGATTCAGCTCAAACTGTGCCATCAAGTTTGCAGATGAGTCAACAGTGGTTGGCCTCATCAACAATGATGATGAGTCATAGTACAGATAGGAAGTGGAGCAGCTGGTGGTCTGGTGTGGAACAACAACCAAAGTCTGAACGTGGAGACCAAGGAAATGATTGTGGACTTTAGAAAGGTACGGATGAACCATTCCCCTCTGCGCATACTTTGCCCCTTCACAGAGAGAGTTAAGTGCACCAAGTTTCTAGGAGTTCACTTCATGGATGACCTCACTTGGTCCCTCAATATCACTCCCTGAATAAGAAGGCACAGCAGTGTCTTCATTTCCTGAGGAGATGAAGGCAAGCGAAAACCCCCACCCCCCACATCTTCACTGAATTTTACTGGAGCACCATTAAGAGTGTCCTGACCAGCTGCATCTCAGTCTGGTATGGGAGCCACAGAGCATTGGACCAGAAGTACCTTAAGGTACTGTGAGAATGGCCAAGAGGGTCAGAATGGTCTCCCTACAATCCATCGAGGATATTTATCAGGAGCACTGGTACGCAGAGTCTTCAGCATTATCAAGGATCCCACCCATCCATCCAGCGTCCTCTGACTTTCTATCACCGGGGCGGGACTCCGATGCATAAAGACAAGAACGGTCAGGATGGGAAACAGCTTCTTCCCTCAGGTCATTAGGCTTCTGAACTCCCTGCCACATCACATTCGAAAAGTCACTGGATAATTTGTACAGTACCTACAATATTTAATTTATTCACTTTCCATTGTTTATCTATGCTTAATTCATCTGTTGATTTAACTTTTACTTTCCTAAGTTATGGTGTGTTTTATGTGTGTTATGTGTACTACTGTGCTTTACACCCTGGTCCAGAGAAACGTTGTCTCATTTGATGGCACAATGGACTTGACATGACTTGACTTGACGACTTAAGTTGTAGAATCCTCGAATCCTTGAAAGTGAGTCCATCGGTTGTGGAATCAGTTCAGAGTTTAGGTGAGTGAAGTTATCCACATTGGTTTAGGAGGCTGATGATCGTAGGGTGATAACTGTTCCTGAACCCAGTGGTGTAGGAGCTCAGGCTCCTGTTCCTCCTTCCTGATGGTAGTAGCAAGAAGACAGTGGTGGGGGTCTGTGATGATAGATGCTTCTTTCTTGTGGGGGAGATCCTTTTAGATGTGCACAATGGTGGGGTGGGCTTTGCCTGTGATGGACTGGGCTACAGTCAAAGATTCAAAGTACATTTCTTATCAAAGTGTGCATAAATTATACAACCTTGAGATTCATCTGCTAACAGGGAGCCACAATGCAAGAAACCTGAAAGAAACCAATTTTTAAAAAATGATCTACATCCAATGTGGTGAGAAAGAGGGGAAAAAAACACAAATCATGCAAACAATAAAACCAAGCAACAGCATTCCAAATCAAATTGAGTCCCTAAGCCCAAATCCCGGAGGAGCCATAGCCTCGGTCTCAGTCCATCATAGAGAAGGGAAAATCACCATGAAGCTCGCAAACACGAAACATGTAGCAGCCAGAGCAATCTCACAGCTGCGGTGAGAGCAGTGAGCATCGTGGAAGAGCCAATGGAACCAGCCTGACCACTTACAGGTCTCTATATATGGCAGTCCTTTGGGGAATCTCAAATGCCACGCAGGTAGACAGCTATGTTCGCCCTGCCCCCTCCTGTGGCTGAAAGCAAAGAGATGAAGTCTCCAGGACTGTGGAGAATGGTTGCCCTCCTTACTGTAGCACTAAGTAGCAAACTGTTGGATGCAGCAGGCAATGGCATCTACAGCTGGAAGGTTCCTGAGGCTTGGACACTGACAATGACTGTGTCCCTCACTTCCGGCAGCAAAGCAGTTCAGCCATCTTCACACCTGTCATTTTGCAGGCCGGTGTGGTTGAAAATCTCATCACCAATAATTCTGGCTGTGACCCAAATGTTGACCTTAAAAGGGGAAGCAGCACACTGAAAAAAAGAAGATTTCTAGGAGAAACAAAATTCCCTTTTAAATGTCAGGGGTTGAACTTCCTGATGGGTGCAAAGGTACTCAGAAATGCATAGAGATGCTATCTGCGGCCAACTGACAGCTGTGATTTATTGAGGTATGGCAAGCGGAATATCCTCCCACTCCAGAAGAAACGTCAACAATCTAAGTCATGGTAGTGTGATCACTTGATTAGAGTAGCATGTTCTCCTGAGAAGTTATTTGCTTAACGGCAAACGCTTTAATGAGGGAGGATGATGCATCAACAGCCACACACGGTCCTTGACAGATTGGGGTCAAGGTCCAGTGACACGGAGTGCAAGATGACTGGACACTGCTACAGCTTTCCTCCGCATTCACTGTCATTGTGACGTGCCATTATCTTCTGTCATCTCCACCACTGAGGTCTTGTTTTGGATTGTCCTTTGTCTGGAACCTACCCCTAGACCTTTCCATTATGGGTGACCCTACCAGGAGCTAAATTCCAGACACTCTCGGGATCTCAGGAGCTCACAGGCCTCTCCACCAAAGTGACAAAGTGAAGATCCTCGGAGAAGATCAATCTAGATATTATAATAAGACAGGAAGTAATAATATGGAAAATTAGCTGGATATGCCTTGTCCAGAAATAGTAGGATATCCAATCCTAATGCATTTCAATTTTGATTTCCTCCAATCCAGGCCCCAACCTCATTCACCAAAGGCAAGACCTCCATTTCTGCATTCCCAACCCATACTCTCCTATGATGTTTGTGGCTGAACTCATCGTGGGGAATTCACCACAGGGAAGTACACATTGTGAACTTTATGGTAAATGATGACAACAGACTGGAAGTCTTTTCAGGATCTTCTCAAAGGACCAGGATTGCCCACTTTGACTTTGAGTTGTTTTCTCTAGACAATTATTTACCATAACTGAGGAAAGCTCGGATGCGAGAATTCAGGAGGCAACACAAGCAGTGTGGAGGTAGGTTAGAGGAGAGGGTGAACTGGAAGCCTGGGTGGCATACATTGACCTGTTGCCCTGTCACCTGGGAAAATCTCTTCAGAACTTACCCTTGAGGAATCTTCACTGGACTAACTGCACTAAAATCCAGGTCAGAGGTTCATATATAGTAACTCAATTCATGTCTCTCCAAGGTCATTCCATGGAAATGGTGAGAGTGGAACGGGATATGGGACAGGCGGCAGAGGAGAGAGGGGTATGGGACAGGTGGCAGAGGAGGCATGCCAGGGGCTGGGGTGGGGCGAGTGTAGACACACCCTACCCTGAGACTCAAGGCAAGGTTATTTGATTCCAAACAATTCGATTTTTGATCTTTACAGAATGTTTCACAGGTGCTTCCATCTTCCTCCCTCTCCCTTCCCCTTTTCCCAACCACGATTCATCTCTCCTTTCCCCTTTTCCTCTTTCAGTCCACAATAGAGACCCATATCGGAATCAGGTTTATCAATGCTCACATATGTCATGAAATTTGTGGCAGCAGTACAGTGCAATATGATGACTTTTTTTAATGATAATGAGGACACGCAGTCCCCTTTTTATTGTCATTTGGTAATGCATGCATTAAGAAATGATAAAAATGTTTTTCCAGAATGATATCACGAAAACACATGACAAACCAACTTAAAAACTAACAAAAACCACATAATTATAACAAATAGTTACAACAGTGCAAAGCAATACCGTAATTTTACAAGAATAGACCATGGCACAGTAAAAATCTCAGAGTTTCTCAAAAGTCCCATCATCTCACGCAGGCGGTGAACCTCCAGCACTGCAAACTTGCCGATGCAGCATCCTGGAAGCATCCGACCACAATCCGACTCCGAGTCCGTCCGAAAAACTCTGAGTCTCCGACCAGCTCTCCGACACCGATGCACCAAGCACCATCCCTGCCAAGCGCTTTGACCCCGGCCCCGGCAACAGGCAATAGGCAAAACCGAGGATTTGGGGCCTTCGTCTCCGGAGATTCTCAATCGCACAGTAGCAGCTGCAGCGAAGCAGGCATTTCAGAAGTTTCTCCAGATGTTCCTCTGCACTTCACAGCTGTCCCCCGTCAAATCCGGATTGATGCACGGCACCCCAGTTACACATATCGATATCAATTCGGAACAGCCGCGCGTTCTGTGTCGCGTCGCCATCTTCTCCTCCCTCCTCCCCAATACATAAAATCACTGCAGTAGTGTGCAAAAGTCTTATGCACCCAAGCTATATATATGTGCCTAAAACTTTTGCACAGTACTGTTTGTTGAGAGGATTAAGTGCCTAGCAGGCTTCCCTCTCGATGGCCATGTATCTTCAGAGGAGCATCAGAAAATTATCAAACTCCCCTGGGAAATGAAACATAATTCAAAAACACAACCTTTATTCATCGGCAAGCCATTAATATTTTCTGATAATCTGTATGTGAAAATTCAATAAGAAGTTTTTCAACAGGGTTTGCAACCTGAGCTGATAAGAGTTAACTTGAATTTCTTCACCAAGTCTGTACAGTACAAGACATAAATACTTAATGTGATCTAAAATGCCTGCAGGGTTGAGTTAATAAGCTTTAGTGATGTTGGACAACTGCACTTGTTTTATGTACAATTAAATGAGGCTCCAGTGTAAAGAGTATTCTGTTTTATAAATTAAATATCCAAGCAGAAGCACAAAATAAGGTTATAAGTCATAAGATACCTTGTTAATAGCTGATGCCGTATTCCAATTAAAATAAGTGAATATCTCTTACTCTTTTCTAGTTTTTAACGACCACAATTGTTCTTTAATAATTTACAATTTAGTTCAGTTGCATCGCACTTCACCGCTGAAAGGAACAATAGAGCTGGATCATGTACTTCCTTCTCACCATTGTACTTATATCATTGGACAGGAATCATCCAATTCTTAACTTTAACTTTTGCCAAGTTAAAGGTTTACAACCTCACAGAAGTTTTTTTTTACTCGCTCTGCAAAACTTTTGCTGTGATTACCCATCCTGATTGCATCTTAATCCAGCTAAGAACATTAGGTGACATGGTGTGACATCTTGAAGGAACTGTCCTTGGCGTAACACATTGACGCAATCACGACAAAGTGGCTTTACTTCATTCGGAGTTTGAGCAGATTTGGTTTGTCACTAAAGGCTCTTACAAATTTCTGTAGAAGTATGGTGGAAAGTATTCCAGCTGGTTGCATCACAGCCTGGTAATGAGGCTCCAATAAGCAGGATCGAAAATGGCTGTCAAGGGTTGTAGATGCAGCTATGTCCACTACAGGCACAGCCCTCTCCACCGCTAAGAAATACTTCAGGAGTCAAAGCCTTAAGAATGTGTCATCCTTCAGTAAGGACCCTTACCGTACGAGACATGCTCTCTTCTTATTATTGTCATTGAGGAGCAGGTACAGGAGGATGTAGACCCACACTCAATGATTCATAAGACAGGTTTATTTGCCCATTTCTATTGCTTCTGATCTGTAATGCACAATGATGTTGCACTTCCAGTGTTAATTCAGTGGAATTCTTTCTGTATTCAGCAGCAGTAAATAAATGTGTGTCATATGATAATGGTCCTCGTGAACATTTCAGCAATTTTTATATAGGCAAAGAGGGATATTACTCACTCATAAATTCTAACACAAATTACCTGACTTGCCTTGATTTAAGTTATTTTTATGTTATCTCCCAATGGATACCCTTTGCAATTTGACTTCCCATTCCCATTCTGAAATGTCAGTCCATAGCCTCCTCTTCTGCCCTGATGAGGACTCAGATTGAAAGAGCAACACCTCAATCTCCAACCTGATGGCATGAACATCGGTTTCTTCAACTCCCAGTAACTTCTCACCTCTCCCTTCATCTCTCTTTTTCCATTCCCCATTCTGGTTACCCTCTCATCCCTTCTTATCTCCTCCCCTGCCCCCACTTCCCTCCAGTTCTCCACCTCCTTCCCTTCACTTTAATGTCCTCTCCTTTCAGGTCCTTCTTCTCTAGCCCTCTATTTCTTCTACTTGGTGCATCTCAGCTTCTCACATTAAAGCCACCCACCCACCCACCCTCTCGCCAATCACCTGTCAACCTGTACTCCTTCCCCTCTCCCCACCTTATAATATTCTGTGTTCCTTTCCAGTTCTGCTGAAATCAAGACTCCAAACAGGAACAAGATACCCACAGACAAAAGAGATTCTGAATATAGTTTAAATTCATTCGGCTGTGAAGGACCTTCCCCTGAAATGTTGACTGTTTATTCCCCTCCGTAGATGCTGCTTGACCTGCTGAGTCAACACCTTCAGAATCTCTTGTGTTTATAAATTATTTTCATTCCTTGTGAAAATGCACGTACAATGACCTAATGCTGTTCACATCCTTTAACAGACTGATTAGCAAATATGCATTTGAAGAAGTATCTTTCCTCTTATCAAACCATCTTCAATGGCATGCATTTAACACCAAGTGAATTAGAGGAGAAGTGCTCAACATCCATAAATAACTGGAGGAGGTTCATCTACCACAATTCAGATAAGCTTCAATGTTAAGCGACACAGTACATTAATTTCTCTGGCGCTGTCACAAATATACAAGTCAAAGGTTTGGCACCTGTCAGACATTAATGTTTTAAATTTGGACACTGCCCAGTCACTGTGATGCTGCAGTACATTTGAAGGTGAGGTTCTGGGACTGAATGCCTAAGTTATGCTGTAAAGCTCATGCTAATATGAAGCTGAAGTGTTGTTTGTGTATTAAATCTGTAAGTTTACATTATGAGAGGATTATACACATAGAATCTTTCTCTCTGTACCTAACTTTCATCACAGTCTTGAATATACCAGAAAGAATTTTCAAAATATGTGCAGAGAAGTGAAAAGCTATTCTATTCTTTCTTCTGCATACAGACATCAAAGAGCTGCACTAACACTGTGAAAATGATGGTGAATTTCATCAATGATATCTCCCTTCATTGAGAGGTGACTACCAATACATGAAAAATGGTCTCTGTTTTATCATGGTCCCTTAGATTTGGAGGACAGTTTTACATGGCAAAGGTAATTTGTTTTGTGGCTAGTCAATGTAAAATGTGAAGTGTGTAAACTGTTAAGAGTGAAGTGTAAAGTCCTTTCTCTTGTGTTCTTCAATGCGCAAGTCAAAGGTGGCAAGGAGCTTGGCCTTCAGACATGTACGTACAAGACTTATGTGATTTGCAGATCAGTGACTGAAGATGGACGATCACTGGTTCTAAAGTTGAGGAGATAGATATCTTTTTCTATTGCTGTTCTGTTCTGATTCAAAGAAAACTTATTGAAGGTAAGATGTTGCACTTTGATGAAAAAAGTTGAGACAAGAATTTCAGTGGTGATGCAGCCAGTCTGATTTGAGGTTGGATCTGCTGTAGGTCCTCTTGGCCAGAATGCCATCATGAAGGAGACATGAGATGGAGATGAATATCTCCACACAGCAGATCTGAGAAACATGTTCCACAGGCTCTCTGAACTGAAAAAGTCAAAGACTCATGGAATTAAAAAAAGGTCATTATAATAGTCGATGCTACCCTCGAATTTGATGTCTGGTGAAGGTCATTAAATCTTAGAGTCAGAGAATCACACAGCATGAAAGCAGGCCACTCAGCCCATCATATCCATTCCAACAAGTGGGCAGCCATGGCTAGTAAACCCAAGGTCAGATTTGTCTTCTTTGTTGAAGATTGTCATGGCTGTGGCAGCTCTGAGATTAGTTGTCATGGTTCCCCTTAACAGTTTAATTGTACCAAATGGGAGGCTGGCAGCTTCACCATAGGAAATTTTACATGAACCTCCTGGAATTATTTCATGGCTTTGCATATTAGAGATATAATGGGGATCACATCCCAGAAAACTTTCTGGCCATAAGACATTCATTTTATATTTGTGCTTTTTAATTTTCTTTATTTTTTAGGTGTTCAATTTTTAAAGTAAACTTATTTTATTTGAATGTTCACTTCTGTTTATTTATATAGTGTATGTAAGTACCAATTTTTATTTCCCACTCTATAAACCATTAAAGAACATACAATTAATATTATGCTTATTCATTCCTGATTTGTTACCTGTGAGAAATCCTGAATGTGGTTTGCTCAACCAGTTTGAAAATGTCACCTTTATACTTCTGAGGCACAAAACACTGGCGAGAGAGCATTATTGCTATCTCAGAAAATTTCTTCAAATCCACTGGCAGGATACGATAAACAAACGTGTTCTCTCTGAGGCGAAAACCTCTTGCATTAAGGTTCCTAATGACATTCAGTGTGTTTCATATCAGGCCACACCTTTTGTATATCTGACATCGGAGTCCCAAACAAGCACCTATTCCAAGCTCAAAGGAAGCATACGACATGGAAAAAGGACCCTGAGTCTTCAGGTCTAAGCAGGCCTCAAAAGCTTCATCTCATGACCTTTAAAAAGAGTCTGAATCTCATCCATTAATGGCACAATGTTTCCAGAGAATTTGTTCAGATGGGCCCAGTGTTAGAACACTTTGGATAACAGAAATTCGCCGTTCCGGAATACACCAACTACCATCAGCGGATCTGAGGTACAGAATAAAAATTCACTGTCATGGGATTTATGTGCTCATTTTATTTTCAATTTGCATTTCTCGCCACATGCACTGATGAAGTAGATTCAACCTTACAGAAAATCGCAATAAAAACTGCCTTCTAGAACGATCTCCACTTGTTTATACGGAGCTCAGCTGTATTGGCCAATGAATCAATAGCTGTAAACTGTTAATGTGAAGGGTCTGGGCCCAAAATACTGGCTGTTTATTCCTCTTCATAGGTGCTACCTGACCTGCTAAGTTCCTCCAGTAATTTGTGTGAGTTGCTCAAGATATCCAGCATCTGCAGAATCTCTTGTGTCTCTGTTAACTTGAGAGCTGACAGCAGAAACCTAATAATGCACACTGTGATCTGCTGTAAAATCACAGTTACTCCAAAAATGTTTCAAGAGTTGTGTTTCTCCCAATGTTCTTGTGACACTTGAGTACTTAATATTCTGACCCAGTTAGGGAAAAACATATCAGGACAGAAAAAAAGAAAACACTGTCAGAATGTCCCCCAAAATGTTCTTGAGAAATATAGCATCCTCATCATCTCATGGGAATATGCTTTGAGTGACCTGTCAGCATATAAACATAAGAAATAGCAGCAGGACCAGGTCATCTGGTTCATCAAGCTTGCTCCGTCATTCAATAAGATCATGGATGATCAGACCACGGACTCAGTTCCACCTACATGCCTTTTCTCTATAACCCTTAATTCCCCTGCTATGCAAAAGTTTATCTAACTGTGTCTTAAATATATTTAATGAGATAGCCCATGCTGCTTCCCTGGGGACAGAATTCCACAGGTAATGAAGAAGGAGTATTTGAGATAGCATGGAGAACCTGAGTCTCTTCAATAGGTTCAGATTAAAGCCCTGTGAAAATGGCGGACAGGGTACTCTGTTTCCTATTCTACTCATATACCCACCCCATTAAGTACCATCTGCACCATCTTTAATAGGGCCTGCAGCTTCCACGCGGGTTTCACTCAACCAGCTCAGAGCCATTGGAACTGGGGCAGAGTCAAGTCATGCGCAACCCTAAAGGACAGCCTGAGAAAAAGGGAAAACATCACATTTGGGGTTTCCAGTGACTCTGTTATTCCAATTCACTCTTTCCTGAGGAAACCCAAGAGCAATTTCATTTCATTGTTCTGTCCCTGTAATGTAGTAGTTTCCTAACCATGCAGTAGCCTTGTTTATTGTTTATCTTGAAATGAGTCTTTCAGATTACTAGAAGCTGTGCCAGATCTTCACTTTTAGCAGAAGTTTTATTTCAGTCCTGAGGGAGGACAAATAATCCAACCACTACGTATGACATAATGAAAAGATTCTTAGGAATGTTGCCAGGGCTAGAGGACTTGAGTTATTAGAAAGAATGGATCGGCTGGGATTATTTTTCCCTGGATCAAAGGAGGCTGAGAGGAGACTTTATAGTGGTTTATAAAATTATGAGTGACATAGACAGGGTAGGTCATCGCTGTCTTTTTCCTTGGGGCAGGAAGGACTAAACCGGAGGGAAGGCACAAGGTGATGGTGAAAGGGGAAAAATGTAAAGGGGATCTGAGGGACAAATTTTTCACATAGAGGGTGGTGGAGTTAAGGTATAATTTGCCAAACGAAGTGGTAGAAGCAGGAATATCTAATTTGGACAGTACATGGATAGGAAATATATGGGTCAAATGCAGGCAAATAGGATTAGTATGCGTCAGCGCTGACAAGTTGTGTGAAGTGCCTGTTTCGGTACTGTTTGACTCTAAGAGTCTTTGACACCATCCAACTTAATAAGAATAAGAGCAAACTGCATATGCTGGAAATCTGAAATAAAGCCTGGGAGTGGAATGGATTAGCCATGATGAAGTGGTGGACCAGACTCGATGGGCCAAATAGCCTAATTCTACTCCTTTTCCTTTTGGTCTTCTGGACTTATAATGCTAGAAACACTCAACAGTTAATGCTGAGGTCCCATACCAGTGACATCATTTTGTATTGCAACCCTTCTAACATGCTAAGATCTTCAGTATTTTCTGGTTTTATTACCCCCTGATTAGTGAGGTGACAGGCTTTAAAAATCCCTCCTTCGAGTAATGGTATTAAACTCTGCACCAAGTGGAAAGTTCGGACTAACACTGTGAACAGCTTCAAGGGAGGCAGTTTAAGGGATGGACGTGGCCTATGGAATATTTCACAGATATAGAGCAACACTGCATGAAATCTGGCTCTTTGATCCCATCTGTGGATAACCTCAATCACCACTACTTGGAACTGATCCTATCATGTACAGACTCACTTGCAAGGGCTCTTTCCAACTCAAGTTCTCGGTACTGTTTTTCACTTGCAGAGTTTGTCTTCTTTTACACAGTCGTGTTTGTCTGTTTATGTATAGTTTTTCAGAAATTCCATTGTATTTCTTTTTTCCCTGTAAATGCCTACAAGAAAATGAATCTCAAGGTAATATATAATACATATATGTACTGCGTTAATAAATTTACTTTGAATGTTGAATCTGTATCAACCCCATTTGTCAGCACATGACCTGTTGCTTTCTACACCATGGTATTTCAAGTGCTTATCTAAATACCTCTTAAGCGTTATGAGATGGCCTGTCCTCATCACCCGCTCAGGCCGTGCTTTCTAGATCCCCTAGTTCCTTGGTACTTCAAGGGACCTTACCATATATTGTATATATCCTAGCTTTAATTGCCATTCTAAAATCTATAGCCTCTTATTTTTCAGGTTTGAATTCCACCTGTTGCTATGCAATCCTCCTTACCAGTTCATTGATATCCTCCTGTAATGAAAGATTACCGGCCTGTGAATTTACTAATTTTACAGCCAACAGATGATTCCTTCTTCTCCTTCTTCTTAAAATCCTCACTCCTACTGGAGCTTAGGCGACTGATATCACCTCTCCGGAGTCCTCTGTCCTGAGCCAGTCTTTCAAGTCCTCCCAGGTGTTGACCAGCTTCTTTGTATATCCCTCCTCTCCGAGGGATGAGGACCTTGAAGCTTCTGTTTGTGTTTCTGTAGCATTGGGATTTTATGGGCTGGAGTTACGAGCCTCATGCCCAACCCTCCTCCTCTTGCAGCTAGGCTTGGGAACATCCATGGTGGAGTTAGCAGATCATTTGTTGCTTTATTAATCTTATCTTCTACTTTCACATCTGATTTATTAATATAAATAACAAGAAGTGCAGATCCCAGCACTTATCCCTATGACATAATACTAGTCAAAGGCTTCAAATCACAGAGCAGCTGTCTACTACCACCCTCTGTCTCCTGTCACCAATTTTGATTGGAACTTGCACTGGATCCCATGGGCCCTTGACCTCTTACACTGTGTTCCTTATGAACTTATCAAAGACCTTACTAATTTCACACAAATTAATTAGACAGGAATTTTCATTTCCTGAAGTTATCTGTTTTTGATGATAATTCTTGAATAATTTCTGTCTCTCAGTTTGTAGGATAACCTTATAATTGAGGAATTTATTTTTCATAATCTCTGCTGTTAGACCGTAGGTACTTGGCTTGTCCCTGCTGGAATAAAGGTACCATATTTAATTCCTACACTTACCTGGCCCAGGAATTCATGGTCAGTAACAAAGTCACTGGGGAAACACTAAAGCTAGTGGATATAAAAGTGTTTATTCAACAAAAAACTGGCAACAAAATCATATTGAGACACTCTTGGAGGAAGAGATCTGATCTACCCAATATTACATGACATTTTACATGCTATAGATCAAAGGCAAAAGCAGGACAATTCTATAGTTACAAGGTATCTACAATACTTCCTTTGAATTACATATAGTTTTCACACACTTCTTTCTTTGCACCCACATTCCAGACACCCAACATGAGTGTTAATTGGCATTGTCTGGTTTGCAATCAATTCCAGTATACTATTATTCCAAGCTGCATTTTGAATTTCATCTGCAATCCACTATCAATTCTGAAGAATGGCTGCTATTGATCTTAATATTTGCAATATACCCTAACTCCAGAAAATGCCCTAACAGTCTGTACACAAATTCCAATATCCATTTTATTGAATTCAATGGAACTACATTTCAGAAATAGAGAGCAATGGAAGACCACAGTCCTTGGGAGCCTATGACATTACTAACAGTGAACAAATTCCTGGACAATGAATCCACAATCCTATCCAAAATCTTGACAAGGGCAGTAAATCACATTATCAAGAGTGGCCAATTTGTAAACATAGATTCAGGGAAGCTCTTCTCCAAACCCCTTAGACTCCAGGAACTAGTACACAAATTCAGTGTGACTTTGAAGGGACAGTCTCTGCATCAGCCAGTAACTAATACACCTCCAGTCTGAAGCAAATCAGAGACCTAACATCCTTCATAATGTGGCAGCCTCTTCACAGATATCAATTCTCCTTGAAACAAACTAGCGCAGGATGCAGGAAATCCAAAACAGATTAACATTGTGGGCTTAAAGTTGGTTAAATCCCAAGTGGCTGGTAAGATGTATCCTGGTCTTCACAGGGGCAACAGGAATCTGAAAGAAAGTTTCAAATCTTCTCTGGCCATCAGAGAGATGCAAGATAAGTGGAGGACATTAAATATGGTACCATTGAGTGAACTCGGCCTTTTCTCCTTGGAGCGACGGAGGACGAGAGGTGACCTGATAGAGGTATGCAAGATAATGAGAGGCATTGATCGTGTGGGTAGTCAGAGGCTTTTCCCCAGGGCTAAAATGGCTAGCACAAGAGAGCATAGTTTTAAGGTGCTTGGAAGTAGGTACAGGGGAGATGTCAGGTGTAAGTTTTTTATGCAGAGAATGGTGAGTGTGTGGAATGGGCTGCTGGCGGTAGTGGTGGAGGTGGAAGCGATAGGGTCTTTTAACAGATTCCTGGATGGCTACATAGAGCTCAGAAAAATAGAGAGCTATGGGTAAAGCCTAGGTAGTTATATGGTAGGGACATGTTTGGCACAGCTTTGTGGGCTGAAGGGCCTGTATTGTGCTGTATGTTTTCTACGTTTCTGTTTCTATTATTCCAACAGATCCTCTGGCCATTAGTCATTGTGATAACATTGATGTCAATGATTCCTTCAATAGAACAGTGACTGCATACAGTGCCGAAATGGAACATTTTATGTGAAGATTTGGTGATGGAGGGATGAAGGCCTCCCTGATCAATTTCCCTTGCCTTCAGTTTTGTGAGTCAGAAGAAATACACCCAGAAGTTCAACCATAGCCAAGAGAAGATTTGAACCTTACTGTCAGGGTCCCTTTGCTCCTGTGCTGGCAAGGGAATAATGA
Organism: Mobula birostris; assembly: GCF_030028105.1. Taxonomy (NCBI): domain Eukaryota; kingdom Metazoa; phylum Chordata; class Chondrichthyes; order Myliobatiformes; family Myliobatidae; genus Mobula; species Mobula birostris. The sequence continues at coordinate 47,835,302 of NC_092393.1, read as the reverse complement.
CCAGAGGATCTGCTGTTTGATGGATAAATACAAGCCAAGAATGTCAATTATATTTCAGCGCACAATGCCTGCATCAAACACGGTGTCGAATTGAACTAATTCTCTTCTGCCCTTACTTGATCTATATCTCTCCATTCCCTAACATATCCATGCATCTTTCTAACAGCCTCTTAAATGTTATGATTATATCTCTTTCCACCACCTACTTACAAGTCTAGAACTCCGTGTAAAAACCAAGCCTCATGCATCCCCTTTGAATATTTTAAATGTATGTGTTATAAAACTTGACATTTCCACCCAGGGTAAGTACCAGCTATTTCTGTCTCCCATAATCTTACAGTTTTCTAATAAGTCTCTCCTCAGTCTCCAATGCTCAAGAGAAAACAACCCATCTCTCCTACCACTTCTTATAGCTCAAGGAGCTTTATAATGGTAGTGTAAGAATAAAAGGAACAGAGTATCCAGCTACACGATGTTCTTCAGTGAGTCATCCATGTCCACAAACACCATTGAACCATTTTCCCAAGATAGACCCAGAAAAGCTCTAGAAAGTTCCAGTGTGGTAAATTATTTGTTAAGTGTCACCAAGTATTTTATTCTCAAATGTATTGTGGGGACTTCTGAACTCTCTCATTGTGGTGATTAAGCTGGTAAAAATAAAAGCATTGACAGCATAGAGACAGAGAATCTATTTCTCTTCCTGAATAAATCAATGAATCTGAAGTAGTTTTAAAATTAAGTCATCCAGGAGTGAAATCATCAGAAATGATTTGTTTGTACAATGTGTAGACCAAAGATGAAACTCTTTTCCAGGAATGGCCCTGCAGACCACATCACATTTCAAGAGTGAGAGAAAGAGATTTTTATGAAGCAAGAAGAGATTTTTGTCAAGGGAACTAACTTACAGGATTGTAGAGAAAGTTCAGGACTGGGTTTGGCTGAAGCTGCTCTACAGGCACCTGAGAGAAGAATTATTTTCCTTTGTGTCAAGACTACGGCTGCTTTTCGAGAGCTTGAAATGTGGAAAGCTGAAAGATTCCCCTTTGTGTCAAGCCAGCCAAGGTGACCATCTTGATTGTCATGAACTGGTTGAGCTGGAGGGCTTGTTTTCGCGCCGTACGATGCAAAGGATCTGTAACCATTATATTATTCTTGTTACTTTAATCATGTTGAAGATTAGAGAGGAAAGACTATTGCTTTTCTCTTTGAAAAGAAGAAATAGTGTTCTATATATCACTAAAATCTGTAACCCCTTCTGACTTAATTTTTTTGCAGACTCCATTGGTTAACACCATTGGTTTCCTGTCATTTCAAGACTGACTGTTGCACTGCCTTCTTGAATGGTTTATTTTTACCTGTGTCAAACAAAAATAGGATCCAAAAGAAGCAGCAAGACAGGATAATCCATGTAGTGACATCTTTAAGAAAACCTAACATGGTGCATTTCACCACACTTGCTCATTGTTACACAGATCAACTTTGAGCAAATCCAAAAGAAAGAATATTCTTAAGAACAAATAATTTATATCGCTGGTAAAATATAAAAGAAAATTTGCCTTTGCTGCAAAATTAGGTATGTACTTGCCTTGAGAGATGGTGTCACAATGAATAGATTGTTGATTGACAGAGATAAATGTGGTAGAATTGAGGCCCCTATATCTGATGACACATAATCCATCATTATGTCTGTTCAATAACAAGACCTCCAATATACCACAACAATAGATTCTGTTCCTGTTTGCCTTGGTGTAAAATGCAAAAGTACACATCTGCCCAACCCTATAAGTTTCCCCACTTTGTTTTTGACTAAATGTTGTGCAATCTTCATAAAAATAACAAAAGAATAACATGGACAGCATGTCCGGCCTCACCATGTTCTTCAGTGAGTCAGCCAAATCCACAAACACCATTGAATCATTTTCTCAAGAAAGGCCCAGGAATGGTCTATAAATTATTAGAGCAGCATGTTCAAAAAATTTCTTGCAAAAAAAAACAGCGCATTTGTAGAAAAAAAAGATTTCATCTTTCCAAATATTAACTTGGATTTACTTAGTGTGAAAGGTTTATAGGGAGCAGAATTATAATGTGCCGAGGACAGTAAACGGATAGTCCAACTGAGGAAGGGGAAGACCTGGACTTAAGGTTGGAACAGTGATCCAGATGGTAGACCTACTGCTTTACACTACCTGATAGTGGCTCCAGAGCTGTTGGTGTGGGGTCTGTACTATTTCCCTGTGACCCTGTGGTTTTCTTTTGGGTTTTATATGAAAAGAAAATGTGGTCGGATAGTAGATTAATTGGCCACTGTAAATTGTCCCTAGTGTGTAGGAGAGTGCTAAAATCTGGCAGGAGGAGAGAAGAGGGGAGTAGGAGCAGAAGAGAGTGTCTGCAATTTTCTCCACTATGCGATGAACTGACTGTGAAGATGTGGGCCTACTCTGGCTGCCCCAGGCTTCGTGTCTGAAGACTCACTTTCATTCTGAATGTTGTTTGCTTGCTTTTATTGTTTACACTATTTGTTTTTTCTCCCCTCTCTCTGCACATTGGGTGTTCGTTAGATTTTTTTAATGGGTCCTTTTTGAGCTTCTTGTTTTGTAGCTGCCTGTAAGGAGATGAATTGTAGGGTTGTATAATGTATACGTACTTTGATCATAAATGTACTTTGAACTTTGAACTTTGATGGGGATGTGGAGAATAAAATGTGTTAGAGTAGGATTAGAACAAAGATGGGTGCTTGATAGGGTGCATGGATTCGATGGGTCAAAGGGTCTGTTTCCATTTGTGTCTTTCTATTAATCTGTGATCAATTTTGGAGAAAGTAGCCAGGTGAGTGGTGGCAGTGACAGTATTTTAAAGATAGTGACCATAATTCAATCATTTTTTTAAGCTGTGAAGGTTAAATATGCAACAGAATTTAAGGTCCTAAATTATACGAAAACAAAGTTCAACATGATAAGGCAAGACCTGATGAAAGTGTACTGGGAGAAGAGAAAGTGGACTGGTTTTCCTATTATGATAAGGTACCCTCTTGACTCCACAATCCACCTCGTTATGGTTTTGCACCTTATTGTTTGCATGTATTATACTTTCTATGCAGTTGTTACACTTTATTCTGCATTCTGCTATTGTTTTACCTTGTTCTACCTCAATGCACTGTGGTGCAAACAGTAAGCTGTACTTCGGTACATTTGACAATTCCATTTCTATCTCCAATTCCAAGCTACTTGCAGGGAAGTCTACACGTCAAGTGGGTGTCAACAAAAATGAAATGGTGAGAATTCAGAAGATCTCCTGAAATCTAATCAAGTTATGGTCTCTGATAGTTTAAGGTGACCTAAATCTATTAACACTGCCTCATTACCTCAGTGGCCACTTTATTAGTACACTTGTGCACCTGCTCATTAATGCAAATATCTAATCAGCCAATCAAGTGGCAGCAACTCAATGCAGAAAAGCATGCTGGCACAGTCAAGAGGTTCAGTTGTTGTTCACAGCGAACATCAGGATGGGGAAGAAATGTGATCGAGGTGACTTTGACCATGGAATGATTACTGCTGCCAGATGGGCTAGTTTGATTATCTCAGAAACAGCTGGTCTCTGAAGATTTTCATACACAACAGTCTCTAGAGTTCATAGAGAATGGTGCAAAAAAACCCAAAAATCCAGTGAATGGTAGTTCAGTGGGCAAAAATGCCTTATTAGTAAGAGAGGTCAGAGGAGAATGGCCAGACTGGTTCAAGTTTTAGGAAGCCAACAGTAACTCAAGTAACCACGTGTTACAACCGTGGTGTGCAGGTGAGTATCTCTGAATGCACAACTCATCCAATCTTGAAGTGAATGAGCTATAACATCCGAAGATCACAAACATACTCTCAGTGACTACTTCGATATAGCAGGTGCCCAATGAAGTGGCCACTGAGTGTTTTGTTGAATTCAAAAGAAGGCTTGTAACCAGAAAGATTTCCACTCACTGGGGTTGCTTACATTTTTTGGTTACATTGTACTTGAGATGAGAATTCACTGGAATTTTGCAGAATGAATGTTGATAAAACTTCGTCATCTGAAAGTCTTACTATTCATTATGTTTATATATACAATTTTAATTTCTCTTTGATGGCATTCAGAAAACCTCTGATCCACTAAAATAAGACTTTCAATATAAAGGAAACATAACACAATTGAAACCTGATTGTTCCCAACTCCTGTCAATTCACTGGCTTTCAAATATTGACCCAGAGTATCCTACATGTTACTGTTCATTTGTTGAAGCTCCCTCCCTTCAGCCTTCTATAAGTTGTTTGGGAAGTAGACGTTGGGAATCTGCCAGTCTGAGGCATGTATCAGAATTTCAGCAATCATCAATGTGCTTACAACCTGAAAATTCACCAACTTAACTCAGTCCTAGAAATGTTGTGAAATCAGAATGATGAAAGCAGGAGAGAACTTGGATTTATATAACTCTTCTTACAATCTCTGGGTGCTTCAAAGTGTTTCAGGGAGAAAGAAGTTGATCTGCAGTGCAGTTCTGTTCTAGTGTTAAAACAGTAGAGAATTGGAATTATTGTCACAGTACCAACTTTCTTACTTACTGCCCATTACGCTGCTGGTGTTTAGTACAGCAATGAAGGCCCTGCATCTCTGTCTATCCTTGGCCAGAGATATAGAAGGGTTCTTCATTGCTGTTTCTGTAATAGTTTTGTTTTACCATTCGAGGTTGTTAGCCAGGCGCTGACTCCTGAACCTGGAGGACTCATAGACTGGTCTCTACTCTTTGACCTGTTTGGCATGGGTGACACGACCGAAAGCCAAAGTACAAGCCCTGATTCCAACCTATATAACTTTCTGGGTTATTGAGGCCCACAAGCCTTCACACTATGACAAGGTTGTGGTCCTCTTGGAGGTATATGTACCAAGACAGAGTGAAAAACTTGTCTTGCATACAGCGCAGACAGATCAAATCATTACACTGTGCATTGAGATAGAACAATAACAATGTAGAGTAAAGAGTGACAACTACAGAGAAAGTGCAGTGTGGGTAGCAAAAATAAAGTGCAAAATTATAGTGAAGTAGATTGTGAGGTCAAGAATCCATCTTATTGTACTAGTTTGTTAGTTCATTATTTGCTGTGCTGTATGACATTGGCAATCGTGGTCTTTCCATGTCCATGATTGTTCTTTGCAAATCTTTCTACAGAAGTGGTTTGCCATTGCCTTCTTCTGGGCAGTGTCTTTTCAAGATGGGTGACCCCCGCCCATTATTGATATTCTTCAGAAATTGTCCGTCTAGGATAAGTGGTCGCATAACCAGGGCTTGAGGTATCCTCCAGCTGCTCATACGACCATCCACCACCTGCTCCCATGGCTTCACATAACTCTGATTGGGAGGTTAAGCAGGTGCTACACCTTGCCCAAGGGTGACCTGCAGACTAGCAGAGGGAAGGAGCATCTTACACATCCTTTGGTAGAGATGTATCTCCACCCTGCCACCCAAATTGTACGATCAGACCACTTAACTGGCTTATAAGAGTGGGTAGAATCTGTCCTTGAGTCTGGTGACAAGTGCTTTCAGACTTTTAGATCTTCTACTCAATGGAAAACAGGAGTAGAGAGTATGTCAAAGATGATGGGGTCTTTGATTATGACTTATTTGAACACAATCAGATCCTTGAGCCACCACAGTAAAAACAATCAGTAACTTGTTTTAGTGTTATTGATGGAAGGATAAATACTGGCTGAAGGTTTAAGGTAAAACATCGCAGGTAAACTTCTAAGATGCCCAATCATAATGTGTAACAAAGCACTTTTTTCTGGATTAAAGAGCATGTCTTATGAGGATAGGTTGAACGATCTAGGGCTTTTCTCTTTGGAGTGAAGGAAAATGAGAGGCAACCTGATAGACATACAATAATTGTAAGAGGCATAATGGTTAGCCAGAAACTTTTTCCCAAGGCAGAAATGGCTAATACCAGGGGTATTATTTTAAGGTGATTGAAGGAAAGTATTGGGGGGATGTCAGAGGTGAGGCTTTTACACAGAGAGCGGTGAGAGCATAGAATGCCCTGCCAGGGGTGGTGGTAGAGGCAGATGCATTAGAGACTTCTTAAAAATACTCTTAAATAGTCACATGGATAATAGAAAAATGGAAGGTTATGTAGGAGGAAAGGGTTAGTTTGATCAGAATCAGGTTTACTATCACTGACATGTGTGTGTGCCTTCATGCTTCTGTACCTCCTTCCTGATGGTAGCTGTGACAGCAGGGCATGGGCTGAGTGATGAGGGTCATTAATGATGGGTGCCTCCTTTTTGAGGCATTGCTCCTTGAAGATGCCCTGGATACAATGAAGGGTAGTGCTTACATTGTCAGCAGAAAATGGTGGGCCAAAGGACCTGCATCGTGCTATAGTGCTCTTTGTTCTGTATTCTACAACATAGAAACACTATCATTAGGAACAGGGTTTGGATGAACAGTCATTGAGCCTTCTCCAAGATTCAAAAAGTTAATACTTAATCCTTTGCCTCAGGGAACGTTGACTCAGACCATGAGAGGCCTGCATTGGGCATTTTCATGCCTTACAAGGCGCAGATTGGAAGCTTGTGTGGGGCGCCACTTCTCAAGAACACTTTAACATCTAGTTGCTGTATCTATAAATACGTTTCACGCACCTTGCAAATTGTATCATATCTACACCAATGAAAGACAGAAAACTGCCTGCAACTTTATACTCCATTCTAAGTTAATGTCAAAGTGCATTGAAAGGAATTCACTTGGGAAGGATTGCAACACTACAGCAGCATTCCCTTTCTATGGGAAATCCCCTACAAAGGTACCATAAATGTAGAATTCCCTCACCAGACCTATCGCATTTCTCCATTTTACATCCAAAAAATGTCAGATTTTGGCCATTTATTGAACATCCTGAGCCCACTGGGGTGGGCAGCTTTGAAGGTTTGCTACCTACTGCATCAAGAACTTGCCTCCCATTGCAGTCCTCAATAGCCAAGCCTTTACCCCAAGAGTCTACTCCTGGTTTTAGACTCTCCTTCTATAGCATTCCCTTCGCATGTACCCTGTCAATCTTTCTGCAAATGGAAGAACTTCTCAATCATCCAGGTACCACAGCACAAATATAACTGACATTATCAACCAGGTTGAAGGATTTGTAGTTGCAATGTTAAGCTGAACTTCTCCTTCTTTGATAATAAGGTGTTTGCTGTATATTTCCATCATTTCACATTGGATGATTAGTTCTGTTTAGACTGTGTGTTTTTGTACAATCTGTTCACTGTAATTATCCTGTTTGTTTTACATGTTTCTTTCTTGTGTATCTGTTCCTCTAGCCCCCACTGGCTATTGGGAGGCTATTGGGGGTAGAACGCCATCACAGTGACCTCGCTTTTCTTATTCCTGAGTTTTAATCATGTGGCCTTGCTGGATAAACCCTATGAGAAGCCCTCTTTGAGTTCAGCTGGGATGTTCTCAGCATCTCCCTTATTTCTTTTACATCCCTCACGGTCAGGACTGGCAGCTCAACATTCGAAAGTATAGATGCACTCTGGAATGTTGAGCTGCCAGTCCTGCCCCTTTGTCCACCAACTTTTTGTGCTGTTTACAGTATTGTACTTCTATGCGCTAATCCATTCTGTAAGCTCGTCTGCCTTACCTGTTATGCTCATAGAGCAGTAAAGCAGAGGAACAGGCCATTCAGCTCACAATACCTGTGCTGAACATGATGCTGAATAGAACTAAATCTCTTCTGCCTGTGCATCACCCATATGCCAAAATTCCTATACGTCTATCTAACAGTCTCTTAAGCACAATTATCATATCTGCTTCCACCTCTATTCCTGGCCACCATTTTAGATACTTAACACTCTCGGTATAAAGAAATCTCCTTTAAACTTCTCCCTCTCAAATTAAATGCACATTCTCTCAGTTTCTGAAGCTCCAGAGCAAACAACCCAAATTTGTCCAACCTCTCCTTATTGCTCAAGTCCAGGGGATAGGCCTTGTAAACCATTTCTGCATCCTTTCCAAAGACTCCGCATGTCCCCTGTAATGGGATGACCAGAAGTGCACTCGTTGTATGAAAATAATTACACTTCAGAACATCATTGCTGCTGTCTTTATTATTCTGCCTTGCCTGTTCTTCCTCCCACCACTATCAGACTTGACTTAATGTTAATCTTCTCCTCAATCACTCTGGTTGCTGACCTGTTACTCCTATACTCGCACTCTCCAGCACACTTGTTTAAATCCTCCCAAGCAACAGTAGAAAACTTCCTTGTGAGAATACTGATATCCCTATAGTTCAGGTGCAATCTGCCTTTTTTGTGTAGGTTGCAGCTGCCTTGTCAGAGATTCTAGGTAGATGAAACCCTCCCTCCTGTACAAGCTGCAAGCGACTCTTCCACCTTTCCATTTCTGACCTCACTAGTACATGGCACTGGCAGTAAACCTGAGATTACAGCCCTTGATTGTATTGGTATTGGTATTGGTTAATTACTGTTGCATATACCAAGATACACTGAAACATTTGTCTTGTTTACTGTTTATACAGATCAAATCATGGCGCAGTGCATTGAGCTAGAATAAGGTAAGGCAATAACAATGCAGAATAAAAGCTGCTGAAAAGATTCAGTGCAGGTAAATGACAAAGTGCAAGATCAAAATGAGGTAGATTGTGAGCCAAGAATCCATCTTATTGTACAAGAGTCTGTTCAAGATTCTGATAGCAGTGAGATAGAAGCTATCCTTGAGCCAGGAGGTACATGCTTTTAGGCTTTTATATCTTTTGTCTGATGGAAGATGGGCATCAGGACTACTTGCTGCAGGTGTACTTGTCAGGAGAGTTTGATTTCTCCCTGATCTCCCTCATTTCACAGGTGGAACATACCATTCCACCGACTGCCATTACAGCTCCGTGAATTACTACTCGCTTAAAAGAAAGGCCTTATCTTGACTCCTCTTGGTCACTTCCATCACTTTATGTCTTATTTTCTTTTGAGAAGAGATGGGTTTTTTTGTACCCGACCTAACGAGGGTTGTTCAGATTTGGAAACAAGTCAGTCAGATCATCTTCCTCATTCTCTTATACTCAAAGAGCTTTTGACAAATGAGTTAAAACACATGGTGACAAGGGTATATCTGATTTTTTTTTCCATTTACTGCCACTTTCCATGATTGGAGCTGACTCTGAATAAGAAAAATTCACAAAGCTTCATGGTTTATTGGTTGTGAACATGGAAATCACAAAGTTCTTTTTCTTGTTAATTTGTGTGTGTTTTTAATCTAATCTGTTAAATCATTTGGAAAAACCTATTCAAGAAACCCACCAGATTTCTAATATTAATTTCTCCCTGCACCCACTCTGATGCTAGCCATTGTGATGAAGTGAATGTGAAAGCTGCATGTAATATTTCCCTTTTCTTCCTTTTGATATTTATAGATCATTTACCAGTGATTGGAATAAAAATTCTCCTCAAGGTGTTTAAGGTTGACGTAAACTGGTGTGAAGGTAATAATGGTTATAAAAGAACAGTTCTGGCCTGTGAAACCAGGATTTCAGATGCACAAGCAATCGCTAATTCAGAACGTCATTGGGTTTTAAGGCAAATATAGGTTAGGTTCACAGTAAAGCTCACTGTGATGATTGTCAAAGAAAAGCTGTGAGCAAAATAGCCCGTACCAATAAAAGATGCAGTGCTTTGTAAAGCTGGCTTGTTACCAGGCAATCCTGCAAAAGGACAGCTACCCAGATGTCAAGCTTCTGATTGGCTGCTTACAGTTTCTGCCTGCACTAAGAGATTCGTCTCTTGTCAAGTCACACCAGAAATTCCATGGCTTCCTCTATTGCTGTGATGAGGCCACGCTCAGGTTGGAGGAGCAACACTTTATATTCCGTCTGGGTAGCCTTCAACCTGATGGCATGAACATCGAATTCTCGAACTTCTGGTAATCGCCCCCCCCCCTTCACTATTCCCATTCCCATTTACCTCTCTCACTTTATGTCCTTACCTGCCTATCAACTCCCTCTGGTGCTCCTCCACCTTCTCTTTCTTCCATGGCTTTCTGTCTTCCCCTATCAGATTCCTCCTTCTCCAGCCTTTATCTCTTCCACCAATCAACTTCCCAGCTCTTTACTTCACCTCTCCCTCTCTCCCGGTTTCACCTATCATCTACTACCATGTACTCTTCCTCCCCTCCTCCCACTTTCTTACTCTGACTTCTCATCTTTCTTCTTGTCCTGATGAAGGTTGTCGACTGTTTCCACTTTTCCATAGACGGTGCCTGGCCTGCTGAGTTCCTCCAGCATTTTGTGTGTATTGGCAGGAATTTCTGTTGCTTTGACACTACCAGATGAGGAAGGTGTGAGAGAGCTTCTGATCCAGTTTGTTCTCTTCTCCGAGGATCGTGCTCATGGTGGAGATGGTTGTGAGTTCCTGAGATCCCAAGAGTGATGTCGTCTGGAGTTTAGCCATCTGGTGCTTAGCTTCCTGGTGGGGTCACCCATGGTGTTAAGGCCAAGGGGGAAGTTCAATACAACGAGCGGTCCAACCATGACCTCAACGGTGGAATGGACGGAAGATGATGACTCAGCACAGCAGCAGGGAAGGCTGAGGAAGGTGCAGCAGTGAAGGGTCCTCATTCATTTTCCATTCCGTGCCACTGGACCCTGACCCCAACCTGTCAAGGATTGTGTGGCGGCTGCCCGTGCATCAACCTCCCCACGTTAAACCAAGTCATGCACAGGTGTTCTTTGTTAAGGGAATCCACCGTAACATCCTGGATTAAGTCCCACGGTGAACAGCAGGAGGTGAACGGAGCAGGATCATGAGGTCTTGAAGCCCTTCAGAATAAGTGGATCTTGTATTGGCCTGTAGAGCTATCTGAAAGGAGAACATCACACTCGACTCGAGTGATCACACTCGTACTACAGCCAGGTTGTCCTGGTTCTGCCCTTTGCTCTTCCCACTCTACTTAAGTAGGCTAAGGGTAGAAAGAGTATCAGACTTAAACAGCATGGAAACAATTGGCCCATGCTGACCAGGATGCCCGCCCAAACTCATCACATTTGGCCCATAAACTTCTGAACCCCTCTAATCCATGTACTGACCCAATTGTATTTTAAAAGATGTTATTGCCCCTGCCTCAACCATTTCCTCTGGTGGCTCATTCCACCTGCATATTATCCTTTTGTGTAAAAGCAGTTGGAATCATAGAGTCATAGAAAAACACAGCACAGAAGCCGGCCCTTCGGCCCATCTAGTTCATACTGAAATCTTAAAAACTGCCTACTGCCATTGACTTGAACAGGGACCATAGCCCTCCATACCTCTACCATCCATGTACCTATCCAAACTTTTCTTAAATGTTGAAATCGAGCTCACATGCACCACTTGTGCTGGCAGCTCATTCCACACTCTTCTAACCCACTGAATGAAGAAGTTTCGCCTCATGTTCCCCTTAAATTTTTCACCTCTCACCCTTAACCCTTGACCTCTAATTGTAGTCCTACCCAACTTCAGTGGAAACAGCTTACTTGCATTTACCCTATCTATACCCCTCATAATTTTGAATACTTGTATCAAATCTCCTCACAGTCTTCTCTGTTCGAAGGAATAAAGCCCTAACCTATTTAATCTTGCCCTATAACTCAGATCCTCCAGACCCAGCAACATCCTCGTAAATTTTCTCTGTATTCTTTCAACCTTATTTACATCTTTCCTGTAGGTAGGTGACCAAAACAGCACACAATACTCCAAATTAGGCCTCACCGATGTCTTACACGACTTCAACATAACATCCCATCTCCTGCACCCAATACTTTGATTTATGAAGGCCAATATATGAAAAACTTACCTTATTACCCTATCAAGATCCTATTAAATTATTCCCCTCTCACCTTAAACCTCTCTGAGCACTTCAACCTGCAGCAATAAGCAGAAGCAGAATGCAATCTGAATTATTTAATGTATAGCTGTTTTCAAACCTCACTAAGCAAATGCTTACAACCTCTGTAGTGAAATTTCTCTCAGCTCATCTAGAATAGACATCCATTCAAATAAAAAGGATTGCAGTAGGTGGACAAATGAATTTCACTGAAACATGCTTACATCAAAATGCTAGTATCAAGTGATATCACTTCAAGAGTTATATATTTGGTTTAGGATTATTTCAGTAATCATTAGATCACCTGAGAGGTTATTACTCCCGTCCTTTCAGTCCTTTTTACCCAATTTCTCTCTCTCACTTAACCTAATATTCTTCCACTAAGATCCACCATGATTTAAGAACACGTGTGTCATAGAGACAGAGACATACAACATGGAACAGGGTCTTCACTCCATCAAGTCTACGCGGACCATTAACTACCTATTTACACTAGTGCTACATTAATCTCATTCTTTCTCTACCAACTATAATTTCATTTTTGCTTCCTTGCCCTCTTCTTAAATAGTGGAGTGACATTTGCAATCTTCCAGTCCTCTGGAACCATGCCAGAATCTATCGACTTTTGAAAGATCTCCCAGTGGCCACACGTTTTAATTCCACATCCCATTCCCATTCTGACATGTCTATCCACGGCCTCCTCTACTGTAAAGGTGAAGCCACACTCAGGTTGGAGGAACAACACCTCATATTCCATCTGGGTAGCCTCCAGCCTGATGGCATGAACATAGACTTCTCTAACTTCCGCTAATGCCCCACCTCCCCCTCGTACCCCATCCGTTATTTATATACACACATTCTTTCTCTCACTCTCCTTTTTCTCCCTCTGTCCCTCTGACTATACCCCTTGCCCATCCTCTGGGCTTCCCCCCCTTTTCCTTCTCCCTGGACCTCCTGTCCCATGATCCTCTCATATCCCTTTTGCCAATCACCTGTCTAGCTCTTGGCTCCATCTCTCCCCCTCCTGTCTTCTCCTATCATTTTGGATCTTCCCCTCCCCCTCCCCCTCCCACTTTTAAATCTCTTACTAGCTCTTCCTTCAGTTAGTCCTGACGAAGGGTCTCGGCCTGAAACATCGACTGTACCTCTTCCTAGAGTTGCTGCCTGGCTTGCTGCGTTCACCAGCGACTTTGATGTGTGTTGCTTGAATTTCAAGCATCTGCAGAATTCCTCGTGTTTGCGGGGCTATTTAGCTGTAGCTGGGGATCTGGTTCATGAGTACCAGGAGATGTCCACACACCGGTGGGCCTGCATGCTACATGTGCAGGGGCTAGACCTCCTCCCAGTCCTCTGCAGTTCAACCTGAGTCCGAAAGGAGTTCAGTTTTAGTGTGTCGCCAGTGAGGAGGCACTACATGAGACTTGCTGTTGGAGAGGCTGTGTACTGGCAGGGAGAGACTTAAACACTCAGCTCTCCTTTTCGCGATACTGCTGCCAGCATTGGAAACTGAAAGTGAGAGCAACAAGCACTACTCACTACACTGCCATACCAGATGCTTCACAATAATCATTTTGACACCAAATAACATGATAAAGAATCCTTAAAGAGAGAGCATCGGTTGTGGGAACACCAGAAGTAGAATGGGTGTAGTTATCCCCTTTTGTTCAAGAACCTGATGGTTGAGGGGTAGTAACTCTTCTTGAACCTGGTGGTGCAAGTCCTGAGGCACTTGTACCTTCTACCTGATGGCAGCAGCGAGAAAAGAGCATGGCCTGGGTGGTGAGGATCTTTGATGATGGATGCTGCTTTTCTATGACAATATTTTATGTAGATGTGCTCAATGGTTGGGAGGGTTTTACCCGTGATATATTGCACCATATCCACTACCTTTGTAGGATTTTCCTCTTGGAGGTATTGGAGTTCCCATACCGGGCCATATTGCAGCCAATCAGCACTCTCTCCACCATATATCACCAGAAGTTTTCCAAGAAGTTTTCCATATCAAATCTCTTCAGACTGACCTGTATACCTTTGAAATCAGCTGATTTATACTCCTTTGGGACGTGGGAGGAAACTGAAGCAACCAGAAGAAAATTTTGTTTATTTAATACTTGCAGTATTATTTCAGTAATATTGTCACCAGGTTCGGACGTGGCCCAAGTGCGAAGTGAGAGACACTGAAGCAGGTCTATATTTCACAGACTTTAATGCGAACAATGTTAGAGGGGGAAAAAAGAAAACAATAAACGCTCGGCCAAACAGGGCCGTTGATTAAAACGCTCAAATGGAAAATGAAGCCAACACTGCGGCTGAAAAGAACAACTAAGAAGAAGACAAATACCACCAGTCTTCAGAGTCAGTTGCGTCGACAGTCCAATTTCTCAGGCAAGGTGGAATGCAGGTAATGAAGCGTAGCTATGCCCAAGTCTTGACAAATACTACAATGGAATGAATGCAGTTAAATACTATCACAATGAAATAATGATTAGCTGACACGTGCATATTCACAAGCACTTTTGCCGAATCCGTGGTTGTTATTTTAAATACATTGTTTGACTAAGCCTCCTTGTTCATTTAAATAATTAATTATGGGCGATATGTAAAGATATATGAGTTGAGTATGGCAGGACGCTACCATGTGATATATGGGTGCCTCGTTAAAATTATAACACAAAATAAGCCTCGCATTCCCGGCTCAGCCTTTTTCTTGCAATTAGGAGTTACAAAACGTCACAGGAAACTCACATGGTCACAGAGAGAAGGTTAGAACTCTCCACACAGACAGGAGGTCAGAACTGAACCGTGGGTTTGGACTCCACGAGGTAGCAGCTCTGCTAGCTGCACTGCTCTCCAGTAACTGGACTACTTATGTGTGCTGCTGCAGCACTGCAGTTAGTACATCTGTCTCACTGCTCTAGAGAGCCAGTCTGAGCTCTGACCTCTAATGCAAAACACACAAAATGCTGGAGGAACTCAGCTGGTCAGGCAGCATCTAGGGAAATGAATAGACAGTCAACTTTTCAGGCCGAGACCCTTCTTCAGGTCTGGAAAAGAAGGGGGAAGACACCAGAATAAAAAGGTGGGGAGAAGGGAAGGAGGTCAGTGAGAAGGTGAAACCAAGTGAGTGGGGAGGACAGAATCTGATAGGAAAGGACAGTAGATCATAGGAGAAAGGGAAGGAGAAGTGAACCCAGGCGAGACGCCAGAGTGGGGATTGGAAGAAGTGGGAAGTGGTAGGGAATCCATATTCACACCATCAGGTTGGTGGCTACCCAGACTGAATAAAAGGTGCTGCTCCTCCATCCTGAGGGTGGCCTCATCATGGTACAAGAGGAGGCCATGGACTGACACGTCAGAACATGAATGTGAATGGGAATTAAAAATATTTGGCCACCAGGAAGTTCTGCTTTGGGCGGATGGAACCTTTAATGCAGTCTTTGTTCAGTTAGTGTGCTGGCCCTTGGCTTTCTCCTGATATTCCAAATTCCTCCCACACCCCAATCCCATGCTGAATGCTGGGTGCATGGGGCACAGTGAAGCATGCCTGCACTGTTTTGTGCACTTTATGTAGTCCTGTGTAGGTCTGTAGTCTAGTGTAGTTTTTGTGTTGTTTTACGTAGTCTAGTGTAGCTTTGAGTTGTCTCACACAGTCTAGTGTAGTTTTGTGTTATTTCATGTAGCACCATGGTCCTGGAGGAACATTGTTTCGTTTTCACTGTGTACTGTACCAGCAGTTTATGGTCGAAGTGACAATAAAAAGCGACTTGACTTGACTTGACTTCAACATACTCCCCCCCACCCATCCCTCCTTCGTCTGCAACTTAAGACTTTATTTCATCCCAAGTGTTTCCTGAGTTTGATAAAAGGTCATCAGCATAAAATGCTCACACTTTCTCTCACATCACAGATGCTGCCTGACCTGTATCTGATGTTTCCAGAATGCATATAGAGAACTGCCAATGTATTCTGAGAAGCACTGATGAGTTGTGACAGAGCGAAGAGTGAATAATATCAGTGATTCAGGCTGAAAGAGGGTGGTAAAGGCTACTAAGTGAGAAAATATTTATTTGTGGAAGATGCACGTAAGAGGAGATAAAGCTGGAAAGAATGCAGGGAAGTTTTACAAGGACTCAGGGGACTGGATTATAGGGAGTGGTTGGGTAGGCTAGGACTTTATTCCTTGGAGTGTAGGAGACCGAGGAGTGATGTTAAAAAGATGTAACAGATCATGAGCAGCATCGATATGGTGAACTTACAGAGTATTTTTCCCTGTGTTGGGAAATCAAAAACAGGGGGACATTGGTGAGAAGGGACAGATTTAATAGGAACCTGATGGGCAACTTCTTCACCCAAAGTCTGGTACAAATATGGAACAAGCTGCCAGAAGGAAGGCCTGAAGCAGGTACACTAACAATATTTAAAAGATGCTGAGAGAGCTACATGGCTAATAAAGATTTAGAGGTTATGGGTCAAACATAGATAAAGGAAGTAGCTAAGATAGGCATAGACAAATTGGCCTGAAGGATCATTTATTACTTTGTGACCCCAAAAGTAATTTGAAAATCCAAATGAAGGAGAAAGAAGTGGGGAAGCACAGTAGTGTAGCAATGAACATAACACTATAACAGCATCAGTGACCTGGCTTCAATTCCACCACTGTGGAGTCTTTGCTTTCTCCTTGTGACCACACAGATTTCCTCTGGGTGCTCTGGTTTCCTCCCACACTACAAAAAGACATATGGGTTAATAGGTTAATTGGCCACATGGGTGTAATTGTTGGCTGGCATGGACTCGCTGAGTCAGAAGGACCTGTTACTGTACTGAATCTCTAAACAAAAACAAACAAAATAAGGAGAAGCTAATGCAGGTTATATTTGATACAAGGCTGGAGTGGCAGATTATTTGAATACAGGGTTGGATCTAGAGGACAGAAATATACCTCATGAGGAGACAGGGTGATGCTCTTTGAAACCATAGAAACCATAGAAACTACAGCACAGAAACAGACCTTTTGGCCCTTCTTGGCTGTGCCAAACCATTTTCTGCCTAGTCCCACTGACCTGCACACGGACCATATCCCTCCATACACCTCCCATCCATGTATCTGTCCAATTTATTCTTAAATGTTAAAAAAGAACCTGCATTTACCACCTCGTCTGGCAGCTCATTCCACACTCCCACCACTCTCTGTGTGAAGAAGCCCCTCCTAATGTTCCCTTTAAACTTTTCCCCCCTCACCCTTAACCCATGTCCTCTGGTTTTTTTCTCCCCTTGCCTCAGTGGAAAAAGCCTGCTTGCATTCACTCTATCTATACCCATCATAATTTTATATACCTCTATCAAATCTCCCCTCATTCTTCTACGGTCCAGGGAATAATGTCCTAACCTATTCAACCTCTCTCTGTAACTGAGTTTCTCAAGTCCCAGCAACATCCTTGCAAACCTTCTCTGCACTCTTTCAACCTTATTTATATCGCTCCTGTAATTTGGTGATCAAAACTGAACACAATACTCCAGATTCGGCCTCACCAATGCCTTATACAACCTCATCATAACATTCCAGCTCTTATACTCAATACTTTGATTAATAAAGGCCAATGTACCAAAAGCTCTCTTTATGACCCTATCTACCTGTGACGCTACTTTTAGGGAATTTTGTATCTGTATTCCCAAATCCCTCCGTTCCACTGCACTCCTCAGTGCCTTACCATTAACCCTGTATGTTCTACCTTGGTTTGTCCTTCCAAAGTGCAATACCTCACACTTGTCTGTATTAAACTCCATCTGCCATTTTTCAGCCCATTTTTCCAGCTGGTCCAAGTCCCTCTGCAGGCTCTGAAAACCTTCCTCACTGTCTACTACACCTCCAATCTTTGTATCATCAGAAAATTTGCTGATCCAATTTACCACATTATCATCCAGGTCATTGATATGGATGACAAATAACAATGGACCCAGCACTGATCCCTGTGGCACACCACTAGTCACAGGCCTCCACTTGGAGAAGCAATTCTCTACTACCACTCTTTGGCTTCTTCCATTGAGCCAATGTCTAATCCAATTTACCACCTCTCCATGTGTACCTAGCCACTGAATTTTCCTAACTAACCTCCCATGCGGGACCTTGTCAAAGGCCTTACTGAAGTCCATGTAGACAATATCCACTGCCTTCCCTTCATCCACTTTCCTGGTAACCTCCTCGAAAAACTCCAGTAGATTGGTCAAACATGACCTACCACGCACAAAGCCATGTTGACTCTCCCTAATAAGTCCCTGTCTATCCAAATACTTGTAGATTCTGTCTCTTTGTACTCCCTCCAATAACTTACCTACTACCGACGTTAAACTTACTGGCCTATAATTTCCCTGATTACTTTTCGATCCTTTTTTAAACAACGGAACAACATGAGCCACTCTCCAATCCTCCGGCACCTCACCCATAGACAGCGACATTTTAAATATTTCTGCCAGGGCCCCTGCAATTTCAACACTAGTCTCCTTCAAGGTCTGAGGGAACACCCTGTCAGGTCCCGGGGATTTATCCACTTTAATTTTCCTCGAGACCGCAAGGACCTCCTCCTTTTCGATCTGTACAGTTTCCACGATCTCACTATTTGTTTCCCTTAATTCCATAGACTTCATGCCAGTTTCCTTAGTAAATACAGATGCAAAAAACCTATTTAAGGTCTCCCCCATTTCCTTTGGTTCCGCACATAGCCGGCCACTCTGATCTTCAAGAGGACCAATTTTATCCCTTACAATCTTTTTGCTCTTAATATACCTGTAAAAGCTCTTTGGATTATCCTTCACTTTGACTGCCAAGGCAACCTCATGTCTTCTTTTAGCCCTCCTGATTTCTTTCTTAAGTATTTTCTTGCACTTCTTATACTCCTCAAGCACCTTATTTACTCCCTGCTTCCTATACATGTCATTCAACTCCATCTTCTTCTTTATCAGAGTTGCAATATCCCTTGAGAACTGAGCTTGTCTGGAGCTTGGCTGGAAGTGTGTTGATTACCAGTTCTGGAATAAGGTCATTAACCTGGGAATGTCCCCTCTGCTTTATTTCCTTGTATCTTACAGGACCTGCAGAGTATTTCCAGAAATTTCTGACAGAGGGGAAGGAGCTGTTACTGAATTGTCCTGTTTTAGAATCTGCAGCATTTAACTTTTTTTAAATTTATTTTTTTTACTTTTTTCTTCCTTCCATCAGCTAATCTCCTCACCAGCATCCTGTGGTGATTTGACCCACTCAACATGTTCGGTTTACAGCATAAAACCATGAGACATAGGAGCAGAATGAGGACATTCAGCCATCAATTCTGCTCTGCCATTTCAACATGGCTGTTTTATCAACCCCCTTAAGCCCACTCTCCGGCCTTCTCCCCAAAACCTTTGACACCCTCACTAATCAATAACTTAGCAACCTCCCCTTTAAATATACCCAATGACTTGGCCTCCATGGCCATCTGTGGCAATAAATTCCACAGACTCACCACCTTTAATGTCAGGTGTTCCTGGTACTAGAGTAGCAGACATCATCTGGTGTGCACTTTGGTGCTGAATGAGTTACATTGGCAACAACTTGCAACGTGGTAGATCTTTCTTTTAGCTACCAACCTACAAACTCTGAGTCAAGCAATTACAGTCACCAAGTACCACACTCTGAAGACAACTGCTAAAGATTGTTCAGTGCAAAACATCCCTGTGGGTTCAACCTTATTGCATTACTGCCCTCTGCAGTCCAAGTGAAGTCCGCACCGATCTTACCTCAAGTCAAGTGTATCAACATGTGTACAAGCAGAGCATGGTACAAAATAATGAAAAATGTGCCTGCAGCAGCATCACGGGCACTTAGGTTTAGACAACGTACAAAACGTAAATTACACATGAATATCTCATACTGAACAAAATATTAAAGAAGCAGAATCAGGTTTAATATCAGCAGCATTTGTTGTGAAATTTGTTAACTTTGTGGCAGCAGTACAATGTAATACATAATAATAGAAAAAATGATGAATTAGAGTAGGGCAAAAATAGAAATAAAAAGTAGTGAGGTTGTATTCATGGATTCAGTGTCCACTCGCAGATCAGGTTACAGAGGGGCAAGAGCTGTTACTGAGTTGTTGAGAGTGTGTCTTCACACTTCTGTACCTCCTTCCTGATGGTAGCAATGAGAACAAGGTATGACTTGGGTGATGGAGCCCTTACAATGGCCGCCGCCTTTTTGAGGCATCGCTCCTTTAAGCTGTCCTGGATACTACAGATGGTAGTGCTCATACTGGAGCTGACTAAAGCCTGATTTATACTTGTGTGTACGGGTTACGCCGTAGGCCTGACTGATTTATACTTCTGCATAGCCCTACGCTGCAGCGAGCATGCGTTGTTGTGTCTGCATCGCTCTGCAATTCACCGTCAAAATGCTAGTTGGCAGTGGGGTTTGTATGCCACTGTGTTCAGTTTCTTCGTGAGAGACATGGACGAGGAAATGCATTTCAAATATTTTCAGATGTCGGCAGGTGGATATGATGATGTGGTTCATCGTCTCCAACCATTTATTTTGCGTCAGTGTGCAGACATGGCGGAGAAAAGCAACCGGAAATGCGTATGAGGAAATGCGATGCTACCAAGCGGACCAATCACAGTTGTTGCGGTCTGCGTCGCCGCGACGCGCGAGTTACTTTTTTGGGGAGGTGCACGTCACCCTAGGGCGTAGCGTACACGGTACTTACGGCGTACATTTGACGCAGAATTATAAATCAGGCTTAAGTTTACGACTCTCTGCAGCGTACTTCCATCCTGTGCAGTGCCACCTCCAGCGGTCCCATCCACCGCCATATCAGACAGTATTGCAGCCAGTTAGAATACCCCCCACACAGAAGCTTAACAGTGCTTTAGCCGACATACCAAATCTCCTCAAACTCCTAGTGAAATATAGATGCACCTGCAAATACCCTTAACAGGTATTAGAGAAAAATTTAGATATGTGGACAAGATATGTTGTTAAATATATATGGTAAGTAAATGTATCTCAGGATGTATTGACAAAAGGTCTTTGTAGTTACTCAAGTGTTTTCAGGTTTGGATGTTGAATGATGATACTGCTCTCCGCTGACAACTGACACCATGTGTACATCAGCAATCTGAGTCATGAGGGTGTTTAGTTTGGGAGATAGTGGTCCGAGGAGTGATGCTACCTACATTGGGCCAGATTGTAGTGGAAAAATAACAACACGTGCCACTATTAACGTGCAATTTGTTCTGAAGATTCCAGAGGGGGAGAGATATGCCATGAGCTGCTAGTCTCCGGAATTTTCTGATTTACGTCAATCTGCTGTTGGCTTTGCGTGAACGCTCTCTCACCCTTAGCCTCCTCGATGCTATGAATGACTTGTTGGTTTATGCAGTAACAGCCGATTAAACCCAGAGCAGAAGGTGAATTCTGGTAATTAGTGGGGGAATTTTGATTATTGTTAACGCAACATGTCCCGGTCCAAGAAAAGGAAAGAGGCACACTGAGAAATTTCATTACTCCTGGGACAAGCTGGGGGCTGCAAATTTTCACTAGAAGTTGAAAAATGATTAAAGTTTAAACTTCAGATTCTACTTTATTTTTCTCTCATTTTGTTTTCTCTCTTTTGATCAAATACTCAGATCATCCAACAGGTATGGTTGATACATTTGTTAAGAAGGTGTTTAGTGTGTTGGCTACACTTGAAGAATATTGTGCTCGGATCTAGTCACCCTATTACAGGAAGGATGTGGAAGCCTTAGAAAGGGCGCCGAGGAAATTTACCAGGATGCTTTCTGGACAGGAGAGTATGTCTTATGAGGATAGGTTGACGAGCTAGAGCTTTTCCCTGTGGAGCAAAGGAGGATGAGAGGAGATCTGATAGAGACGTAGAAGCTGATAAGAGGCATAGATAAAGTGGAGAGCCAGAAATTTTTTCCCAGAGCAGCAATGCCTAATACAAGGAGGCATCTTTTTAAAGTGATTGGAGGAAAGTATAAGGGGGATGTCAAAGGTGAATTCTTTACACAGAGAAGAAGTTACCTCTGACATCTCCCTTATGCAGAGAGTGGTGGGTGTGTGGAACGCCCTGCCGGGGTGCTTGTAGAGGCAGATACATTAGAGGCATTTATGAAAGCCTTAAATAGGCACATAGATGACAGAAAAACGGAAGGTTGCGTTAGATTGATCATAGGGTAGGTTAAAAGGTTGGCACAACATTGTGGGCCAAAGGGCCCCTACTGTGAATTAATGTTCCATATATTTCTATATCTATATATGTTTGTAAGGAGTCTATTCCCAAGTAGGTGCCTCAGTAAGACCCATTGCTCAGCAGGGCCAGTTTTGGAACACCTGTGCTGGGTGAATAGATTTCTAATGAGATCCCTTGTCCAGTGCCAAAACCTGTCACAACATCTGCCACCTGTAGTCTGCAGACGCAGTGCTGTTCAAAGAGGTGGAGTTGGTCTCCCTGCAGGGGAAACTCTTGAGTCATAACTGTTCCAATTTACAGCTCTTCTTCTCCAACCTCCAATGCATTTTTCTGACATATCATCATTGTTCCTGAGCACTCTCCTGCTGTTCCTCCCATTGTAAGTAGTGTAAAGTGTAAGTTTAAGCTTAGTGTTATATTAGACCTGTGTGGCACTTGCACCCAGAGGACGAAGGCACTAAAATGAAGTAATCCCATCATGCTAATAATAATTTGTATATACAGTGGATTCCAGTTAATTGAACCATTGGTTAATTGGGGAAATGATCACTTGGGACAGCAAACAAAAATTAATTGAGAAAATAACTGGGATTCCCTTTGCTTATTTGTGACTGTGCTGCTTAATTGGGGCAGAAGACTGCTGCCAAACAGGTTCTAACTTGTATCAGTCGCAGACACATGTGTGGCCATTAGACACCTCACTGTGCTTAAAGTGAACAGTTTTTAAATAGCATCAGTTGCATGTGTTTGTGTTCAAAAAGTTGTGATTTGTGTCACAGATAGCTGGCAATAAATAAGCAGTAAGACAATTCCGAACTGTTTTTTCTCACATTCAAAGTTGGAGAAGCCAGAAACGGCTGGGAGAGAAAATGAAATGATTTCACTACTTTAACAAGTTAAGGACTATGAAGAATTTGAAGATATCAACAATCATTTGCAATGCTGCAATGAAAATGAAGATTTGGAGGATGTAGTTGTCGAAAGAATTGATGAAGGCAGTACATTATCTGCACTAGATAGACAGATACTTTATTGATCCCAAAGGAAATTACAGTGTCACAGTAGCATTACAAGTGCACAGATAGAAATATTAGAACACTAAGTGTCGGCGCTGATTTTGTTCATTGTGTACAGCATTAAGTAGCACAAAAGCAAGTCTTCATAATTCACATATTTGAGCTTCTGGACAATAAAATCCACTTCCTTGCTCCCACATTTACCACCAACTAAACAGGAAATTCACAGCATCAACACATTTTTGATATATCTAAAATAAGCTTATGTGATTGTGGATTAGACGTGAAGTATCACTGTCTTTCACAGTACTATCTTTCCTCTCTCTATCCATCATTCAGCAATACAGCAGACATCCCACCTCTCCCGGAAGTTCCGGGAGTCTCCCGCATATTGATAGCAGCTCCCTGACACCCGGAAATTATATACAATACCCCGGAAATAGATTTTTTTGAGAGGGAGAGGGAGAGGGAGAACGAGCATCCTGATTGGTCTCTCTTCATGCTAAGAGTGGTCCCCAACCACCGGGCCACAAAGAAACGATACGATTTGGCTATATGAGATGATAAGAGTCAACCGCACCTTTCCTCATTCCCTGTCATGCACTGTTGAATTTTAATGCACGCGAGGTCATCAGTGACCCAAGACGTGCAAAGGAATGGGACCATGACCCATTTGTGAATGTCCCCGGTGAATCATCCATGTCAGCACAGAAAAAGATCAACTTCTCGAGCTTGCAAATGACAGTGGGCTGAAAAGTATGTTCGATATAACATCTCTGCCGGCATTCTGGATCAAAGTCAAGCCTGAATATCCTGAGACAGCCGCGAAAGCACTGAAAACGTTGCTTCCACTTCCAACATATTTCTGCGAAGCGGAGTTTTCTGCAATGAATGCAACGAAAACTAAATTGTGGAATAGATTGGACATAAGGAACTCCCTTCGAGTATCGCTGTCTCCCATCACCCCTCAATAGGATCGTGTTGTTGCAGGAAAACAAGCCCAGGGCTCCCACTGATTCAGCGATATTGGTGTGTTGCAATGCTTTTATATGTTCATATGAGGAAAATATGCGCTGTGTATTTAATATCCAAACATTACT
The DNA here is from genome assembly GCF_030028105.1 of Mobula birostris. Classification (NCBI taxonomy): domain Eukaryota; kingdom Metazoa; phylum Chordata; class Chondrichthyes; order Myliobatiformes; family Myliobatidae; genus Mobula; species Mobula birostris. Next base: position 47,811,073 of record NC_092393.1, on the reverse strand, counting down.
TAAAATGTTATGATGCTATTGACTTATAAGTGACTTATAGTTCAGTGGTCCCCACCCTCCGGGCCGCGAAGAATACAGCGGTGGCTGGAACGCACCCAGCACGCCTTTAAGAGAAAAGCCGAAATAAACAAGCTAATTGATTGAGTGCCACCCGGCACATAAAAGTCGGCCCAGATCAGAGGCGATTGCGATTGTGTCGTCTCTGATCTGAGCCAACATTTATGTGTTGGGCGGCACCTAATCAATTAGCTTCTTTATTTCGGCCTTTTTCTTAAAGATGTGCTGGGTGCGTTCTGGCTACCGCTGCATTTTTTATGGCCCGGAGGTTTGGGACCACTGTTATAATTGACTTATCACTACATTCATGCGAGGAAAATATGCGCTGTGTGTTTAATATTAAATTCGTTAGATAAGCCCTTTTAGAAATGAAATTGAGTGTATTAACCACTTACAAGTGACTTATGGTTGACTTATCACCTATATTCCTGTCGCGTTTAACACCCACCCTCCCGGGTCGGCCAGTCCGCAAGAATTTTGCCAATATTAAACCAGTCTGTGGTGCAAAAAAGTTTAGGGACCCCTGATTTAAACTAGCTGGCTGGCTGCTAAGGAGCTATGCTATTGATGTCCTACATGATGAGGCCAAATTCCCTGTAGACTTGCTTAAAGTTGTAATAGAATAAACATGATAATACAATATAAGTACATATTTTAACGTCACATTTGCTGCATATACCCAACTTGGTTTACAAATTGGACAAAATCACTAAACGAAGTATTACATACACCCTTGGAGGTCGACGGGAGGTGGGTGGGGATATGGGCTGCAGGCGTCAGGGGTGCTACCTCCCTGAAATGAGTTTTTGTAGGGTGGGATGTCTGAATACAATAAACACTGAATTAGAAAACTGTAGTGGTCACTTGAAAATAAACTAAAATCGCTGAGGGACTATGTCAGGGAAATCAGCACTGTGAGCCGCACTTCCAAGTAACGAATTTCCAAATCAAGAAAGGTGTGTTTGATCCCTTATTATGAAACCAGCAAAGATGGATGATCTTGTAGTGATAAAAAGCTAATGAAACGGAATGTGGTATAATAGTGTAATTAGTGGTTAACTAAAAAAATTATTCTCTGTGGCTCGCTCCCTCTCCACTAGATGAAGATAAAACACGAATATGTAACTATTCTCATTTGCTTCTACCACGCCCCAACCCACGTGACAGATTACCACAATACACACGCCTCAAAATATGATACAGACAGAAAATAGATACGAACAAGGGAAAATCTGCAGATGCTGGAAACCTGAGCAACACACACAAAATGCTGGAGGAACTCAGAAGACCAGGCAGCATCTAGGAAAAGATTACAGTTGACATTTTGGGAAAATAGAAACATAGAAACATACAAAACCTGCAGCACAATACAGGCCCTTCGGCCCACAAAGCTGTGTCAAACATGTCCTTGCCCTAGAACTACCTAGGCTTACCCATAGCCCTCTATTTTTCCAAAGCTCCATGTATGTATTCAGGAGTCTCTTAAAAGACCCTATCGTTCTGCCTCCACCACCGCTGCCAGCAGCCCATTCCACGCACTCACCACTCTCTGCGTAAAAAACTTACCCCTGACATCTCCTCTGTACCTACTTCCAAGCACCCTAAAACTATGCCCTGTCGTGCTAGCCATACGTTGCTCCTACAGACAGAAAATAGATATATGGCTCCTACAGAAACCTACAATCAACCCAAAGGCTTTTGAAAGTACATCGCTAGCAATATTTCAGCATTGCGTGGAGTAAGGCTGTGCATAGAACCACAGATAGGGTTAGAAATTGGAAGGAAAAACTGTGGGATGACATTCCCAATAATATAGTAAGGAAGGATAAGCAAATAACATCAGCATCCTGTCCCAGGAAAACCTATATAGGCCCAGGTTCAACCCTGACCATGAATGCTTTCTGCGTGGTTGGTATGTTCAGCCTGCGTCATTGCGGGTTTTCCAGTTTCATTCCAAATTCTCTTCGGAAGGTTAACTGGCCACTGTAAATTAGATGCATTGAGTCACAGAGTAACAAACCACAAATGCAGGATGAAAACAAGATCTACAGGGAATGCTGAAGAAGGAGACTAAGTAAGTATGATTCTTCAGCTGAAACATTATCCCAGTCCATCACGAAAACCTGCCTCCCCTAAATGGGCTCTGTCTGCCTTCTCGCAGCCAGCTTAATCAAAGACCCCTTCCACCCTGGACGTTTTCTATTCTTCCCCGCCTCTCCATCGGCAGAAGGTACAAAAATTTGAAGCACATTGAGGTTGGCATTTAATCTGGTCCATTATTGTCGCATGTACCATGATACAATAGTCTTACAACAGCTGTGCTTGAGGCTGGTGGTACATGCTTTCAGGCTTCTGTATCTTCTGCCTGATTAAAACGGGAAAAAAGAGAATGCCTGGGGTGGGTGGGTGAGGTCCTCGATTATGCTGACTGCTTTACTGAGGCTGTGAAGGGAGACTAGTGTCTGAGGTGTGTGCACAATCCTTTGCAGTTTCTTGTGATTATGTGCAGTACAGTCACTTTACCAAGCCATTATGCATCTAAGAAGGATGCTTCCATGGTGCATTGATAAAAATTGGTAGGGATCGATAGGGACATGTCAAATTTCTTTTCCCTCCTGAGAAAGTAGAGGTGTTAGTGAGCTTTCTTGGCTAAGGGATTTATATATTTGGACCAGAACAGGCTATTGGTGATGTTTGGTCCTCGGAACTTGAAGCTGTCAGCCATCTCAACCTCAATGCCATTAATTTGGCAGGATATCCCCCTTCCTGAACCGTATGGCCTGCTTTTTTAATTTCGCTGACAAACTGGTCGTTGTCACGTTACTAAGCTCTCTATCTCTTTCCTGTACAGTGACCCATCGCTATTCAAGATACGGCCCACTACGGAGGTATCATGTGAAAACTCGTAAGTGAAGTTAGCAGGGAATCTGACCACACTGTCATGAGTGTACAGGGAGTAGAGCAGCGGTTTCTGGGCACAACTTTGCTTATTGATTGCAGTCTGTTGGTCAGAAAGTCCAGTATTCAGTTGCAAAGTTGCAAAGTGAGATGTTAACTCTCTGGTGGGGAGTTTGGTGATGAATTTACATGGAGGTCAATGAATAATAGTCTGACATAGATGTTTTTATTGTCCAGATGCCCCAGAGACGAATGGGCCAGGGAGATGGCATCTTCTATGGACCTGTTTCGGTGGTAGGTGAATTGCAGGTGATTAGGGTTGTCTGGAAGGCTGGATATGAGCAGCCTCTCACAGAACTTCATAGTAGATGATGCTTGTTAAGGCACGTTATCTTGCTTTTCTTTGGTACTGGAGTGATAGTGGTCTTCTTAAAGGTGGAGGAAACCATAGATGGAAGAAAAAGAGGTTAAAAATGTCTGCAAGTACTCCCATTGGCTGATCTGCACCAATGTTTTTGCTGTAGGGACACTCTCTCACTCTCCCTTCTTCACAGATAGGGGCAACATCTGGGCCAGATGCTTTCCACGGGTTTGTTTTCCAGAAGACTGTTCTTATGTCCGCAATGATGGCTGTGGGTTCAGGTGCACTGAAGACCTTCCGGATGGGTGATGACATTTCCATTCTCTTCTGTTCAAAAACATTCATGCAATATGTGAAGCTCGTTGGAAAGGATATGATTTTGTCAGAAATGCTGTCCAACTTTGTTATGTATTCCATGAAAGCAAGCTGACACTCACTTTCAATCATCCAATTGACTGCAGTATGATTTGAAAGTGCAGAACAGTTCTTCCCAAGATTTATCTCTCAACCAACTGCATTTAATATGCAGAATTTCTGGGAAGGAGATGGCTACAAAGATTCCTTCATTTCAATCACAGCTTCCTTTTTAAAGTACTCCATTGGCATGATGTATTTTGGGTGCAGTGTCAATGTCATTCAAACCAACAATACTACAAAAGACCACATGGGGGCGCTCTAACCTCACCATGGGAATTTCCAGACAGGATTAAGCAGGCCAGACAGAACAATCCTGGAGAGTGGGAACAAAGAATTAATAATCGTGTGTCTCCTTCAACAGAGGATTAGCACAAACGGTGTTCCTGGCTAGCAGAACTTGACTTTGACATTTCTCTCCGCGATTTAAAATTTCACCTCTCCCACTAACTTCATCATTCTTATCAGGGAAACTTAGCATCTGGTATGACATTCTTCATTTTAACATTCTTCCTGTCAAGTACATCTTAAGCGATAATGTTCACATAAAAAAAGCATGCAAATAATTCTATCAATCTGGTAATTCTATTGCTAATTGGCACTTTAGATCGAAAGACAGCTGTACTGAATTATTTATGTTAACTTAAATTTCAGATGTTACACTGCTTCATATCTACACTCAGTGGCCAATTTATTAGGTACACCTGTACACCTGATCATGAATGGAAATATCTATCAGCCAATCATGTGGCAGCTACTCAATGCAGTAAAGTATGTAGATGTGGTCAAGAGGTTCAGTTGTTGTTCAGACCAAACATCAGAATGGGGAGGAAATATAACCCAAGAGACTTTGACCATAGAATGATTGTTGGTATCAGACAGGGTGGTTAGAGTATCTGAAAAGATGCTGTCCTCCTTGGATTTTCACACACCACAGTCTGTAGGGTTTACAGAGGAAGGTACGATAAAACATCCAGTGAGCGGCAGTTCTGTGGACAAAAATGCCTTGTTAATGAGAGAGGTCAGAAGAGGATGGCCAGACTGGTTCAAGCCGACAAAAGGAGACAGTAACTCTCAAATAACCAGCATTACAACAGTGATGTGCAGAAGAGCATCTCTGAATGCACAACATGTCAAAACCTGAAGTGGATGGGCTACAGCAGCAGAAGACCATGAACACAGACTCAGTGGCCACTTTATTAGGCACAGGAGGTATTAAAGTGGCCACACAGTGTAATACAAAACATACAGTCAAATGGATTCGCACTGAAAAAGAGTTATCTTTATAGATTCAACCTTACTTACCGAGAACCTTACTCTAAGAAGAATTTAACCTAACACAGTGTCTATAATTGACTTAAAATATCCGTGAACTAATTCAAACCATTATGGATTAGAAATACTCTAAATGTAGAAACAGTAGACCTGAGGTGAAGCTTTGTTGTTTGGCAAAATCAAAGTAAATTTATTATCAAAGTACATATATGTTACCATATACTACCTTGAGATTCATTTTCTTGCAGGCATTGACGAGAAAATAAAAAAATACAACCACATTTATGAAAAACTATACATAAAAGAGACTGAAAAAATATGCAAAAGAAGATAAATTGTGCAAATAAAATAAAATAAGACTGAGAACATGAGTTGCAGAGTCCTTGAAAGTGAGTCTGTACACTGAAGATCTCAGTTCAGAGTTGTGGTGAGTTAAGTTTTCCATGCTGGTTTAGGAGCCTGGTGGGTGAAAGGTACTAACTGTTCCCGAATCTGGTGACATTCTAAGGCTCCTGTACCTCCGTCCTGATGGCAGCAGCGAGAGGAGAGCCTGGCCTGGATGGTGGGGGTCCTTGATGATGGATGCTGCTTTCCTGTGGCAGCGCTCCATGCAAATGTGCACTTTAGTGGGGAGAGCTTTAACATATTTATAGAGAAATCAAAAAGAAGAACCAAGAAATTAATTCGTAATAAAATGGAAAGGATGAAAAATCTCACAAGAAACAATGAGAACTGTGTTAGTCTTCCATGATGATAAATTTGTCTGTGTAAAAGCAGTCCTAACTGCAACTTCCGGTACTGTTGGAAAATACCAATGCCATCAAATGGAAAATCCTTACAAAAAGCAGTGGATACGGCCCACTCCATCTCGGGTAAAGCCCTCCCCACCATTCAGCTCATCTTCACGGTGTGCAGTGGCAGGAAAACATCATCCATCATAAGGGATCCCCACCAACCAGGCTATGTTCCCTCCCCAGTACTGCCATCAGAAAGAAGGTACAGAAGCTTCAGGACCCACACCACCAGGTTCAGGAACAGTTATTACCCTTCAACCATCAGGCTCTTGAATCTCAGGGATAACTTCACTTGCCCCATCAGCGAACTGTTCCCACAACCTATAGCCTCACTTTCAATGACTCTTTGTCTCATGTTCTCGATATTTATTGCTTAGTTATTTATTTACTATTATTTTTCTTTTCCTTTGTACTTGCACAGATTGTTGAATTTTGCACATTGGTTGTTTGTTCGCCCTGTTGGTGTGGTCTTTCATTGTTTCTATCTTTTTTGTGTATTTACTGTGTATGCCTGCAAAAATATAATTCTCATGGTTGTATATGGTGACATATATGTAATTTAGTAATTAATTTACTTTTGAACTTTTGAAGTTTTTGAACTTTTTTGTTCTTTGTGATGCAATATAATAATGTCCATTAGATGGCAGCATTGCTACCCTCACCCCTTCCCATGATCTGCAACTTCCCAATACCTATCTTTCATAATGAGGGCATATTGCTGTCAATGTCAACGTTTATAGCCCATCCTAACTGCTCCTGAGAGTCTGGTGGTAACGCATGCCTGGAGTTTCTCGAGTGTAAATACTTCCACAGTGCTGCCTGAAACAGGATTAGAAACTGATTGAAAGAAGGGCAAAATATTTCTAAGTCATGATGTGTGCAAAATGAAGGGGGAGATGCAGATGCTAGTGTTCCTGTGTGCCACTTCCCGTATCAATCTTGGTTGTCGAGGTTAGAGTCATAGAGTCATAGAAAAATACAGCACAGAAACAAGCCTTTGGTTCATTTAATCCATGCCAAACTATTTAATCTGCCTACTCCCATTGACCTGCAGCCCTACATACCCCTACCGTCCATGTACCTATCCAAACTTCACTTAAACATTGAAATTGAGCTTGCATGCACCAGCTGCGCTGGCAGATTGTCCCACACTCTGACAACTCTCTGCGTGAAGAAGTTTCCCCTCATGTTCCCCTTTAACTTTTCACCTTTCATCCTTAATCCATGACCTCTGGTGGTAGACCCACCCAACCTCAGTGAAAAAACCTGCTTGCTTTTACCCTATATATCCCCCTTGTGATTTTGTTGTGGAATGTGCTGGGGTAGTGCTATGTAATTGATTTCCACTGCAGCCGTGAGGCATTGAATGTTCAGAATGATTGACTGGTGCCAATCATTATTACCCAATAGTCTCTGTGAAATAAGCACTGCTTTTGTCTAATAATGTGACTCATGCACACTCCATAGCAAATAACGTCTTCTGAAGACTCATACATGGAATCCAAGGTGACATTGCACAAGCTGGGCATGTATTCCCCGGAATTTACAAAGTTAAGAGGTGAAATTATTGAGGTGTTTGAGATATTGAAAGGATGGAAAGAAACGGTTCTTCTAATTTGGAAGTAGGGGGCTTAAGGATTGTCTAAACACTGCAACTACAGTTACCAAGACTTCTTCGTGGATTGTCTCCTTGTCGTGATGGAGAAGCTTGTGTGGTCCTGTGATCCCGAGAGCAATGCCATCTGGTGCTATGCTCCTGGTAGGGTCACCCATAGCGGTAAGGTCGCGGGTGAGGTCCCTGACAAAGAGCAATCCAACCAAGACCTCAACAGTGGAACAGGCGGACGAAGTTACTTCGAACTCAACGGCTGCGAAGGCGGATGAAGGCTACAACAAATCCATCAGCTTCAATCGTCATAGTTTCCACACCGTTGGAATCAGTTGGTTGATTTGTGAAGTATCGTGTTCTTCTTGGAGCGCAACATCAAGTACACGTTAAACAAATACACGCGCAGGCGTCTTCGCTCTGTGGGCCACTTCTTCAGAATGAAGACCATCATCCTCGACCTCAAGGGATAGCCACAACGAGTTGCCAAGAGTGAAGTTAGGAAACATTTCCAGTGATAGAGGTTGCTGAGAAGACTGGAACTGTCTTCTGCAAATTTGGATCACTCTTGAGTCACTAAGCTTATCAAATGAGGTGGGGAGTCACTTTGTATGTCACGATGTTCTCCTCTTTCTATTTCTATGTCCCTAAGACAATGTTTATTTTCTACTTAGTGTTACAGCATGGCATCAGGTCTTTCTGGCCCAACAAGTTTGTGCTGCCCAATACACCCATGTGTCCAATTAACCCACTAACCCATATGTTTTTAGAATGTGGGAGGAAACTGGAGCAAAACCCATATGGTCACAGGGAGAACGTACATACTCCTTATAGGAAGAGACGGGTCAATGGGACTGTGATAGCATTATGCTAACCACAATGCTACTTTGTCACTCAGGTTGAAATAGAAGCACCTTATATGAGAAAAAAAGTATTAAAAATTGTAATAAGTAACTCAAACAGAAGAATGACAATACCTCTAGCATAAAACTTTGATTAGGCCACACTATTCTGCATGCAGTTCTAGTCTCCCCATTACAGGAAGGTGGTGGAGACTTTGGCAAAGGTTCTGAGAGGTTTACCAACATGCCAGTAGATTAGATTAGAGGGAATTAGCTATAAGGAGCAGTTTGACAAAGTCGGGTTGTTTTCTCTGGAGCGTTGGAGGCTGAGGGAATTATGAGAGGCACGGATAGGGTAGACAACCAGAATCTTTATCCAAGAGTAGAACTGTTGAACACCAGAGGGCACAGTTGTAAGGTGAGAGAGAGAGAGAAAGCATGAAGAGAATGTGCAGGACACAGTTTTTATGCTGAGTGTGGTGGGTGCTCAGTAGACATGCTGACAGGGGTGATGATAGAGGAAGATACGATGGTGGCATTCAGGAGGCTTTTAAATAGACACATGATTGTGGAGAAATGGAGGGATATGGAGCCTGTACAGGCAGAAGGGATTTAAAGTCATTATCATAATTTATTCACACAACATCATGGGTTGGCCTGTTCCTGTTACTGTACACTGCCCTTTTATGTTCTTCTCAAATAAAAGTCATTTATGCATTAAAAACTGCAAATTTAAAGACAAATAGTAATAATTAAGATATTCATTCTCTAAGGCATTTCCTTGGGATTGAGGATGAGTTGATTCTGCTCTGGTTTTGAGAGTTCTGGTGGCTAATGGGGCCAATGTGGAAACCACTAACTTTCCCAAAGATGGGATAGGTAGGTAGTCTGAAAGTGGATGTGTTTCTTCTGTGGCTTACTCGTGGCTTCTGTGTGCTCCTGACGCATAGCCTCAGACTACTCAATATTGTTCCAAATGCTTTTCTCCTCTTGAAGGGATTACGGACAAACTTGGGATGTTTTCTCTGAAGTGGCAAAGGCTGAGAGGAGACTTCATAGAAGTTTATAAGATTATGACAGCTGGTATCTTTGTCTCAGAATCAAAATGATTAATACTATACTTACTCCTGTTAAACGGATTGGCCCAGAAATTTGGCCAAGCATTTAAGGTGAGAAAGGGTAAGTATGAAGAGTGGTGGGTGCCTGGATTGCACTGCTAGGGGCAGTAGTGGTCGCAGCATATACACTGAACAGGCCCTTAGATGGGCACATAAGTAGGCCAGAGAATGGGGAAATAAGAACATTGTGTATGTGGAAGGAATTAGTTTGTTTAGGCATTCATTACTTGTTTAATTAGTTTGACACAACAAGTTGGGCTGGAAGACCTGTTCCTGTGCTGTCCCATTATACGTTCTGAGTTCTAAACTCCATATACTCCCTAGGGCCAACCATTTGCGACATTCTGGTCAGCCCGTGACTGTGCATGGAGCTGCTCTTCAGTACCTATGGCTGAACCATTGCTGTTTATGTCAAATGCAAGCACATGGAGAAATGGGGCAACTCCTGACCCCACAGAGGTCTCCACTGAGGAGCAGCGTCACAGCTACTGCAGAGGACAATACTTGCACCAGTAAACAGATTGGCCTAGAAACCTGGCCAGTGAAGCCCTGGCTTACCCACCTTGAGGATGTTCCTGGAGCAACAGATCATCACCTTGGTTTCCCATTTGGATGGTACCACTCCAGAACCTTGACTGTGCTCTTCCTGTAGTGAATCATGCTTCTTCAAATCTGCACTGGATGTGTATGCAATGATACCATAACCTGTTCAATGCTGCGTTATAACACTGATAGGAGAATTCACTGAGCCTGATTTGGAAGCGCTCCTCTAGTTGGGTAGTGTCAATTCAATCAGCTTTCAATAGCTAATTGCTAATCAAAGTAAAAGAGCTGATTATTGACTACAGGAGGAGAAAACTGGAGGTCCATAAGCCAGTCCTCATCAGAGGATCAGAGATGCAAAGGGTCAGCAACTTTAAATTCCTCATTGATGTCATGTCAGAGGATCCATTCTGGGTTAATTAAATGCCGTTACAAAAAGGGCATTGCAGAACCCCTACTTTCTTAGATGTTTGCAAAGATTCAATAGGTCATCTAACCCTCTGACAAACTCCTATAGATGCACGGTAGAGACTATATTGACTGGATGCATCATGGCTTGGTATGGAAACACTAATGATAAAGTCTACAAGAAGTAGTGGACACAGCCCAGTCTGTCATGAGTGAAACCTTCCCTACCATTGAGTACATCTACACAGAATGCTGTTGCAAGAGAGCAGCATCCATCATCAGAGCCCCTCCGCCCCCCACCATGAAGGCCATGCACTCTAATTGTTGCTGCCATCAGGAAGGAGGCACAGGAGCCTTAGGTTCACCAACAGTTTTTACCCCTCAACTATCAGGGTCTTGAAACAGAGAGGATAATTTCACTTACCTCATCTCTGAACTGCTCCTGTAACCTCCTGACTCACTTTTAAAGGGTCCTTCATCTCATGTTCTCAATATTTATCGCTTATTTATTTCCCTTTTGTATTTGCACAGTTTATTGTCTTCTGCGTGCTGGCTGTTTGTCCATCTTGTTGTGTGTGTTTTTTAATTGATCCTGTTGTGTTTTTTTTATATTTACTATGAATGCCTGCAAGAAAATGGATCTCTGAATAATATATGGTGACATGTATTTTGATAATAATTTTACTTTGAACTTTTGCATTTCATACCCGTATGAGCTCTTCCTGAGCAGGTCACAACCTACCATAGGTCACTGGGATCCTACCATGGCCAGGTTCATATTGGTATAGTAGTCATTGTCATACTTTATTGATCCCGGGGGAAATTGGTTTTCGTTACAGTTGCACCATAAATAATTAAATAGTAATAAAACCATAAATAATTAAATAGTAATATGTAAATTATGCTAGGAAATAAGTTCAGGAGCAGCCTATTGGCTCAGGGTGTCTGACCCTCCAAGGGAGGAGTTGTAAAGTTTGATGGCCACAGGCAGGAATGACTTCCTATGACGCTCTGTGTTGCATCTCGGTGGAATGAGTCTCTGGCTGAATGTACTCCTGTGCCCACCTAGTACATTATGTAGTGGATGGGAGACATTGTCCAAGATGGCATGCAACTTGGACAGCATCCTCTTTTCAGAAACCACTGTCCAAATAGCTGTCTTTTGCCATCCCTTAAATTTGTGACCTTGTCCAACTCACCATCCACCCTCAATGATCAGTTTACACGCTGAGCCCCATCAACAACCCGACTCCATAACCCCATTACAGGATGTCCTCCACCCAATGCCTTCCTCTTAACCCACTGATGGCAGACTAGCAAATCACTGACAACTCCCTGTCCTCCAGTCCAACCATCGATCACACACCCTTGTACCCTTACTAGGCCCTCACATTGACTTCCATTCCAATCCTTCAACTGTGTAGGACTACTAGAGCAGTGTCTGTGTTTGGGTTTCTTGACCCATCTAGTGATGACCTTGAGCACAGACGAGTTGTAGGTACTCTGCTCAGTTATGGATTAATCAGCCTCTCGAGTGCCAATGAATTTTTAAGCTATCATATTGTTGCTTGTGGAAGTTTTTTCTGGACATTAAGTTTCCAACTTCCACAAGAAGGGGCACTTCCAAAACTACCCAGTCAGCTGAAAGGCTCTTCCTTGTGCTCAGAGGACAATGACAGCGGTTCTTAAATGTATGTTATATAATCCGTGTTCCTCAATAGGACCTTTAACGCTCATGACAAAAGTCCCCACATTCATCCATGGTTCAGGATACCTCTAGGACTCTCAAACAAGCAGTGGGACATTGATTGACTGGAAATAAGAAGCTCCCTTCTTGTACATTGGAGTCTCAGTGAGACCAACACAGAGTCTGAACTCAAGAAGACTGAAGTGGGAATGGACATAGTCATAGTCATAGTCATAGTCATACTTTGTTGATCCCGGGGGAAACTGGATTTTGGTTACAGTTGCTCCATAAATAATAAATAGTAATAAAACCATAAATAGTTAAATAGTAATATGTAAATTATGCCAGGAAATAAGTCCAGGACCAGCCTATTGGCTCAGGGTGTCTGACCCTCCAAGGGAGGAGTTGTAAAGTTTGATGGCCACAGGCAGGAATGACTTCCTATGACACTCTGTGTTGCATCTCGGTGGAATGAGTCTCTGGCTGAATGTACTCCTGTGCCCAACCAGTACATACATCTGTTTCCTCTGGAACATGTGCTTTTCAAGAATGTGGAAAAAGATCCTTTGGCTTTTGTCAAGGTTCATCATGAAAGATTGTGAAGCATCTGAGTCTGTATTCTACAACTAGAAGTTTCAAAGGTCCAATTTCCTGACAGAGAATTGTATACAATATATATCCTGAAATGCCTTTTCTTCGCAAACATCCATGAAAACAGAGAAGTGCCCCAGAGAATGAATGACAGTTAAACGTAAGAACCCCAAAGTCCCCCCACCTCCCCTCCCTCCCATGTATAAATGGCAGCGAGCACCAATCCCCCCTCCCTCCACTGGCAAAAAAAAGCAATCATTGGCACTGCCACTGAGCACTCAAGCATGAGCATAGCAACAGCAAAGATACAGACTTGCAGTTACCCCAAAGACTTCGCGTTTCACTGGGCATTCAACATACCACAGGTTCTCTCTCTCCCTAATAAGGGATAAGGAGGTGCCTTCATTTTCCCAGGGAGCGGGGAAAATGAAGGCCTGTCCGCCTGTCTCCAGGGCCCTGAGATCTTAGCCTTCCAAGTCCGAGCTGAACTTTCAGGCTGAAACCTTGGCGTGCCGAACAATGGCCAGTCCTGAATCCCCGAGAACAGATCCCATTCCCACAAAGAACCGAAGTCAGCGTGTGACTCCAGGTCAGGGTATTCAAAAGAACCCTGAAAAGGAAAAATAAAGATATCGAAGATGGAAATAGAGCTGTTTCCGAAGATGCAAGCGAAGGAGTCGCAGTTTAGCGCCATCTTAACTTCGCTCCGCAAACTGATGGTAGATTAACTTCATGGAGGATACCTCTGGTCCTTCAGTGCAATGTCCTGTCTACAGTCAAGTGTTGCCGATGGCCACATTCTAGGTCTAGGATGGAGAGGGAATTGAAGGGTTGGAGCCCGCTAACCAGTAATCACTTTACTATTGTCAAATATACCAAAATTATAATTTGGTTAACAAGATATAGTGAAAGGCAATGGTCCCTCCAACATTTTTTTACAGCTGTGTAGACCAACCATTGCTCTCAGAGGGAAATTTTTACATGGCCTGAAAACTGAGCGGCACTTTAATTTTTTTTTTGGTAATATGCATACTATGAATTATTAGAATGAAAATTGAAAAATCTCATGCTTTTGATTTTATTTATTAATTGAAGTGTATAATACAGTGCAACAAAGAAAGTCTTTCACATTTCATGAATTTTTTCTTGTCTGTCTTTATTTGAGCTGTGGGGCAACAAAGGCAATGTGCGTGGGAGCATTTCAGTTACTGTGCAGCTGTGCACCCATGTAGCTTAGAGGGAACAGCGGTGAAAAGTTTGTCTTACAGACTGTTCATTCAGATCAAATCATTACACAATTCATTAAGATAGGATAAGGTAAAACAATAACAATGCAGAATAAACTATAAGAGCTCCTAAAAAAGTGCAGTGCAGGTGAAGAATAGTGTGTAAGATAATAATGAGGTAGATTGTGAGATCAAGAGTCTACTATATCATACAGGAGGTCCATTCAAGAATCCGATAACAGTGAGATAGAAGCTGTCCCTGCTTGCTACATGCTTTCAGGCTTTCAGATATAGTGAAAATTTTTGCTTTGCATGCCATCCATATAGATTGTCCCAAAAGATAGTTATTTCCAGCTAGCACAAAAAGAAAGGCAGTAACACAATTTGAATATGAATTCAGATACATTAATGATAGACCATGCTTATACTGAAATTACAGAACAGGCTGGAAGGGCTGAATGGCCTACTCCTTTCCCTCTTTTACATGTGCCTACATTTAAACCTTTGCAGGGAGTTGAATGCAAAGGAAATTATTGATGACATGTGGATGCTAAGTATGCCCTACACTATACAGAATGAATATAATCTGCCTTGTACTGATGAAAAGAGACTTTGAATACATCGTATCTTGCAGTTGTGAATCAAGTACATTTTTGAAATAAGAAGTAAAATGCAAAGGAGATTCATGTCTTGTTCACTGTGGACTTAAAATGTATCTTTGTGCTAAATTTGGGTACTTGATAAAAGCAGCGAGAATGCACTTTACCTTCATGTTAAACATAACTATGAATTAGGAGACCAACAATCTGGAAAGCTAAATGAGTTAATTTGACAAATTTCACTTTATTAAAGAGGTACAAGAGCAGATTTTTCCCATTCCTTCATGCGTATTCAACTACATTTTTGGATGATGCAGCCATTCTGGAAATGAAATATTGTCAGGACAATTCCTGAACTCAGTTTATAGTTTTCCTCATGAAATCAGAATCTCGGCAGATAAGATTAATTCGTATCTTGAATAGTACTCAAGAAAATATCATATTAGAATGGGTACATCCTGCCAGAATTCTATTATATTAATGCAAAGTGGTGCACAGGATATAAAATGTGCTATCAAGGGTTTGGAGAGTCTGGGTCAAATTGTACCCTTTAACCAAGTGGGAACTGCTATGTTAGTGCTAGGGCTGGAGTGAAGAGGAAGCAGAGACACACAGACTGTCCATGGCCTGGTTCCGCTTGATATATGGCCTTTCTCAGATGGAAGTTGGTTGACCTCAAGACCTCACCTTTGACCAGGGTCAGCTACCGTCTGACATTAAATATTGACACAGTGATGAAAAGAGGAAACCAGGGGAAAGGGAGAAGGGAACAATCACTTCCAGCTTGGGTATTTTACTTTTTATCCTTTTCAATAGCTTCATTATCGCTTGTCAGAACTGACAGGGAGACTGATGTTTAATTCCAGAGCACATGTTAGAATATATATTTCAAATGTCCCAAATTGTCAAACCTTCAAAATTACAGGTAAGAGCTTATCTTACCTTGCTGGATACAAAGTGAGAGTAAAGCAATCACTTGAAATTGAATTTTTTGGATAAATTCAGGGAATGCTGTACGTGATATCACACACACACAAAATGCTGGAGGAACTCAGCAGGTCAAGCGTCATTTATGGAAGTTAATAGATAGTCGATGTTTCAAGCTGAGACCCTTCTTCAGAACTGGAAAGGAAGCAGAGAGACATCAGAATAAAAAGGTGGAGAGAAGGGAAAAAGGATAGCTATGAGTTGAACTGATGGTCAATGTTTCAGACAGGACCCTTCTATCTATTCATTTCCATTGGTGCTGCCTGAGCTGCTGAGTTCCTCTCGCATTTTGTGTGTGTTGCTTTGGATTTCCAGCATCTGCAGACTTTCTCATATTTATAACTTGACACTTGAGATATCGTTCTCTGTTGCCTCTTCAAACTCTAGAATGCTTCAAAATAGAATCATTGTGTTGTACAGACCAGAAAGGGGCCCTTCAGTCCACTACATCTATGCTAACCCTTTTTCTGTATTTCCACATGCCTCTAAGTCGGGCTGCTTGACCACCCCAGAACTGAATGGCTCCAACATTGGTTCCCATGCCTTCAAATGCCTTCTCTCTGGAATTCTGTCCATAAACCTTTCAGCTTCTCCAGTACCGTTCTTTCCTCTGCCCCGCTCTCTGGACACAGCTTAAAATAAACCCAGCTGACCATCCTGAGTACCCTTCTCTTTGCATGGTGTTTTTTTATCTGTCACCGTTCCTCGGAGAGGTGGTGAAGATCACAGCTAGCAGATCACCACAATGACGTTAAAATCAATAAGAGCAATTAGAGTAAAATGGAGATCACAGACAATTTTGTTCAGTTCTGCGATGATCATGTCACTGCTTAGTGCTCAAGTAACCACCTCACATCATGGCTCATTTAACAGAAGCCAGCTGCCAACACAATGAAGATCAGATGCTTATTTTTACCAGACGTAAACCGGCCCACCCATTCAGCAGTTGCCTGATGTGGGAAACTGATGGGATCAGAGCTAGATGTAAACAAGATGTGACGATCGGTACAGCAACCTTACTGACTGAACCTGAAGAAGATGCAATAGTCTAATGAAGAATGGCCAGTGTTCTAAAGGCAGAGAAGAAATGACTAAACCCTGAAAGATTTTTCGCTTATTCTGTATTCTCAGTGGTCTGAAAGCAAATTGGTTAAGTTACTGGGCTACAATCCGAAGGCTTGGACGATTCATTTGGAAGCAGGAGTTAATTTTCTATACTTACTTACTTACTGTCCGTTATGTCTGCTGGTGTTTAGGGGAGTAATGAATGTCCTCCATCTTTGTCATAACGTCACTCACAGATATAGAAGGATTTTTCTTTGTTGTTTATGTAACAGTTTTGTTCAACCATTAAGGGTTGTTAGCCCTGAGCTGAACCCCCCCCCCCCCCGAACCTGTAGGACTGGTCGACTGGTAGACCACCCTTAGTCTGGCCTCTACCCTTTGACCTGTTTGGCATGGGTGACCTACCAAGAGCCAAGCATAGAGCCCTGACTTCAGCCAGCATAGCTCTCTGGGTCATTGAATCACGCAAGCCTTAAAACCATGACAAGGTTGTGGTTCTCTTAGAGGAATTTTCTATACAGGCAGCTGGTAAATTTAGATTTAAGCGATTAACTAAATCTGAAATCAATAAAAGTGGCCATAAAACTTCCAGATTGTTGTAAATCCCATCTGGTTTGCTCATATTCTTCAATGGAGGAAGGATGCTGTTCTTACACAAAGTGGCCGCTATGTGACTTCAGACCCAGCAGTGTGATTGACTACCTAAATATTTCCAGAGCTGCAAATTAACAAATAAAGACTATTTGCAAGATATTTTTAAAGCAAGACAGTGGAAAAAGTCTCACAATGGAGAGTTTTAGAATAAATCCTGTTACAAGATACTGTACACTTGCATTTTATTAATAATTTTAGGATCTGTTATAAAATAAATTGATTCTACATTAAAATGAAGACATGAAATAAGCATTTAAAATTTAGTATTTACACACAATCGGTTACTTTGATCTGATTTCTGACTCCCACCTCCATACAGTAATGTTGCTGAACTAATATATCTGGAACAAGTTAGGAAGAGGCTACTCAGTCCATCGAGTATAGGTCTATGCAAACATAAAGAAATGGGAGGAGAGGTTGGCCACTCGGCCATTCAAGCTTGTCCTTGCAATATAATCATAACTCATCTGACCCAGGCTTCATGTCATCTTTCATCACAATTTCTCATAGCTCTTATGGCAAGGACGTGATGCTAAGGCTTTATAAGGCACTGGTGAGGCCTCACCGTGAGTATTGTGAACAGTTTTGGGCCCCTCATCTTAGAAAAGGTGTGCTGGCATTGGAGAAGGTCCAGAGGAAGTTCACAAGGATGATTCCGAGAATGAAAGGTTATCATACGAAGAATGTTTGATGGCTCTGGGTCTGTACTCACTGGAATTCAGAAGGAGGAGGGGGGATCTCACTGAAACCTTTCAAATGCTGAAAGACCTAGACAGAGTAGATGTGGAAAGGATGTTTCCCATGGGGACAGAGTCTAGGACAAGAATGCACAGCCTCAGGATAGAGGGGTGCCCTTTCAAAACAGAGATGCGGAGAAATTTCTTTAGTTGGAGGGTGGTGAATTTGTGGAATTTTTAGCCACATGCAGCTGTGGAGGCCAGGTCATTGGGTTTATTTAACGCAGAGATTGATAGGTTCTTGATTGGACATAGCATCAAAGGTTACGGGGAGAAGGTCGGGACTGGGGTTGAGGAGAAGAAGAAGAAAGGATCAGCCATGAATGAATGGCGGAGCAGACTCGATGGGCCAGATGGACTAATTCTGCTCTTATGTCTTATGGTCTTATCTTTCAAATAGTAAGAGAGATTGGAAAGCCCAAGTGTTGGGACTGGTGGGTGGGCAAGGGTCAGGCTGAATTTGCTTGCTCTGCCATGGTACTCCTTCCTCTCTCCACGGCACTGAGGCTGTGGACTGCTGTGGCGGCTGTCGCCTCTGCGGGGTTTGCGACATTTTGCCCCGCTAGTGCGATGAGCTGAGAACGAAGCCAGAGATTGCTCTGGGGAATGGACCTAAAGGCTCAATCTGGTTTGGAATGCTGTTCTTTGCTTCTATTGTTTGTATGATGTGTGTGTGTGTGTGTGTGTGTGTGTGTGTGTGTGTGTGTGTGTGTTTTCCCACTTTGCACAGTGGTTATGGGCTTTCATTTTTCTAAACTGGATTCATCGGGTTTCTTGCTTTCTGGCTGCCTGTACAGCTAACACATCTCAAGGTGTTTAATTTATACATTCTTTGACAATAAATGTACTTTGAATCTTTGAAACTTTAAGTGCCTCTAATAATCTGTCCTCCACAACCCTGCGGGATAGAGAATCTCAGAGGTGTCCAGCTATGACCCTTGTTCGAGATTCCCCCACTCGTAGAAACAATATGACATTTAGTCTGGCAAGCCCCTTAAGGTTTTTATATGTTTCAGTAAAATCATCTCCTCCTTCCTAGAGCAGAGAACATATAACAGTACAGCACAGTAATAGTAGACCATGATGCTGTGCCAGAATAATTAGGTTAATGATACCTACTCCTTTCTGCCTGCATATGATCCAGGTCTCTCCATTCCCTATACTGTATATTAATGTTCCTATCTAAGAACCTCTTAAATGTCTCTATTATACCCACTGACACAACCACCTCTGGCAGTGCATTCCAAGCACTGGCATCTCTCTCTGTAAATAAAATTGTCCCACTCAATTCCTCTGGACTTCCTCTTTTTCAGCTTAAATACATGTCCTTTCACAGACATTTCTACCCTGAGGAATAGAACTCTGCTGTCTATTCTCTGTATGTCTCTCATCATTTTATCACCTTCTATCAGGTCTCCCCTGAGACTCTGATGTTCTGTAGAAAACAACCCTAGTTTGTACAACCTCCCTTTATAGTTCATATCCTTGAATTCATGCAGAATCCTGGTAAACTATTTCTGCATCCTCTCCATAACCTCCACTTCCTTGCTATAATGGGGCAACCAGAAATGAAATGCAATTTTTTTGAATTTTGAAAGATACAGATTTATGCTAATTCTTCGGGGACAATCTCTTCAATTCCATTTCTCTCTTCATTGCCATGTCCTCTATAAGTTATTCTTTTTAAATATGCAATGTTTCTTTCTGACATTAATCTATAATAAGGATGTAGTCATTTAACCTACCAGCATCCCTTTGGAATGTGGGAACACCTATGCAGTCATGGGGAGAAACTCCACATAGACAACACCTGAGGTCAGGAGCAAACTTCACTCCCTGATGCTGTGACAACATGTGACTCATTATCTTTGAATGATTTGCAAAGGCCGAAAGATTTACAGCACTGTGCAAAAGTCTTGGGCACATATACAGTACATAGCCTGGGTAGCTAAGACTTTTGCACAGGACTATGCTTGTCAACGTGGAGCAGAGTACGATTTTGCAATTCTGGCGGGAGCGAAGGATGTTCAGGGTAGCAAGGGTGGAGCGCAATGGGAGGGGTGTGGGACAGGAGTCAGAGAAGGAGTGCCAGGGGTGGGGAGGTGTCCTGAGACACCAGGAAAGGTCATTTGATTCCAAACAATTGGCTTATTCATCATTACAGAATGTTTCTCTGGAGCTTCCCACTCCCTCCCCTCTCCCTTCCCCTTTTCCCAGTTATAGTTCCCCCTTCCCACTTTCAGTCCACAATAGAGACCCATATCAGAATCAGGTTTATCATCACTCACATATGTCATGGAATTTGTTTTTTTTTTTTTGCGGCAGCGGTACAGTGCAATATATAAAGTTACTACTGTGCTATGAAAAAGACTTAAGCATCCCAGCTATATATATATGTATACTTTTGCACAGTATTGTATATTTGTCTATCAGCCTAAACACATGTGTGTGTAATAAGCATCTGTTCAGCTTTGGATTCATTGAGGTATGTGTTGTATGGAAACCTAAGGGACTGCAGATGATGGAATCTGGAGCCTCAAACAAAATGCTAGAGCAGAGGTTTCCAACCTGTAGTCTACAGACACCTCAGTTAATGGTAGGGGTACATGGCATAAAAAAGGTTGGGATCCCTGTGCTAGAAGAACTCGGCGAATTAGTCAGCATCTGAGAGAGGGGAATGGTTAGACATCTGATCCAAATGATAGATCTTGATCTGAAACCATGACCATCCAAATCCAACTGCCTGCTCCGCTGAGTTCCACTGACATTTTGCATGTTTGGATCTCCACTTGCTGTACCAGCCGTTCATGCTGGGAGGGGCTGAAACAGAAGTTTCCTTTGGAAGTGCTGGTTTCCGGGTTGTCAAAGGCAGCGTCAAAGACCTGTGTTGAAATTTTGGACTCCTCATGGCCAGTACAAACTTCCCCATGCTTTCCAGCTTTCAGGCTGGGCACTGGTTCTAGCAATCACACAGCACATGAATAGAAGATTTGGGGGAAAAGAAGGTAGGTAGTTGATCTGGTATTTACATAAGTTAGTTGCAATGTTTTAAATTAATTTTTAATGGATGAACGTGTTCTTGGAAGTTGCCTGTTATAAAGAACAATATTGTTACACTATTTTTATTTCTCAACAGGCCCAATATGATTCTGACTGGGAATGTCAAAGCTGAAGAGAGAGATTGAGGTGGCAGAAGAGATTGCAGATGCTGGAATCTGAAATAAAGAACGATCTGCTGAGGGAACTCAAAAGATCAAACAGCATCTGTGGGAGGAAAGAAATTGTCAACTTTTTGGGCTAAAACCCTGTATCTAGACTGAGGTCTTTGATATTCAGTGCTGGGAGGTGGATGCTTGACAGATATGTATCGAGGGTCACAGTGGAACGAACCGCGATCTCAGGGCAAAGGACGATTTGCCCTCCCTGTGTGGGAGCTGATCTGAATGAATGACTGATCTTCACCCACACGTCTAGTCCCGGTGACCAATGCTGTGAGCTAAGCAACTGAAAAGCTGTGTCTCAGGCTTTTGTGCGTTTCTGGTTTTGTAAAGGATGTGTAATAAAGAAAGAAAGGAGTATGGTTTATGAAGAAAATATCTGCCCCAGAAAGCTCAGTGGTGTGGGGGAGGTGGGAAGATGTGGGAGGGAGTACCAGTTACAAAGCTTTTATCACCTTGTGGGCTCATGGTATTAAGCGAAAGGCTCCAGCAGTTCCTGACTCCACCCTTTTGTCTACGAGCTTCAGCCTACATACATGATATAGAGGGGTCAGGGGCAGTGCACGTATTGAAAGGCAGCTCTCCTGCACAGGAAATAAGGCTGCCTCACACTACAGTGAGGCTACATTGAATAACATTCAATCATTCCCCTTTGCCCCTTGGGTAACGATTAGTTTTTATTGGTGACAGCCTCTGAATGCCAATAAATTTCTGCAAATAGAAAAGGGAAACAACTCCTGCATTAAATTACAATATGTAGAAACAGGATGTCTGATGCCATCAACAGTCTTTTCACTGTCACATTCAATAAATCCTCCCCCTCTGTTCAGCTGTGCCTCACATTTTAACAGGTGATAGTGTTTTCCGAACATTCTCAGATCAGGACCCTTCTGTCGTACTGTCATTGCTCCTGTTAACAATGACCAATATTGTCAAATATCTTTGTTAGGAACACTAGCACAGTCATAAGAATATGTGTCCTGTCAAATCCTAAACCTATTAATGAATAATGTAGAAATGGAGTGGGAAACACGATTTTTCGTGTCTTTGTTATTTATCTTGTTCAAATCCGTGATTGTTGTTTAAAATTATCAGTGAATTATTGCCAGTGCATTGCTGTCTCTTTAAAACAAGATACTGGAGATTCCAAAGCTCTGTAGTTTCAATGGATGAAATCACATACAGATGACTCATATAATTGAGTTTGAGAAATCTGAGTATCAACAGTAATCTGCTCTGTTATCAGTCACGACTGTTCATGCAGCTAATGTTATCCTAACCTGAAATGTTGGTTGTAAGATCCTTCCACAGATGCTGAATGCCCCATTGAGTTCTTCTCGCAGATCGTTTGCTTCTAGTGATATCTGTTATGAAAGCTCAGATCATGATTGTGGAGGTGGTTTCATGTTTTTTTCAGTTCATTGAATGCCCAGAAATGCAAAATATTTGTCAGAAAATCAGCTAAAGTTTGACCCATAGCCCAAGACTTGTTTGATGTTAGAGCAAACGTAATACCCTGGTAAAAAGTTTACTGCTAATGTTGTAGGGTATTTCAAGCAATGGGTTTTCCGTAGAGGCTGTGTGTTCTGCTGGCAGTGTTCGGGTTACCGTTAAAGATAAGGGGCGCTTAGGAATGTTGTGTCATCCAATCAGGAGGGTGGAACTGAGAGAAGGGTCCAGAGAACACTGCGGGAGAGGTTTTTTGTGATGGACACTGAGGTGGGCCGAGTTCTTTTTCAGTAGGAGATGGAGAGAGAAGGAGCTCGAGAGAACTGGCCTTGGGATTCAACCCGGTGGGAATGTGTGATCCAAGAGGGGAACTTTTACCAGGGAGCGGTGAATAGGAGTTGGTGCAGTGAGTACATCAGAAACAATGGCTTCTGGAAGATTTGAGCTCCACCTGTGCACATTTGACTGTTTAATTATAATGGGCCCTTATTGTTTTTTTCTTTCTTTTCTTTAATAACTCTTTGAGTAAGTTAATGTTGATAAATATACTTTCTTTATATTTGTATGCAGAATACGATCTGTTATTTCTTGCCAACGGGCGAGTACAGGCAGGTGAAAATCACACAGCATTCACACAAACCAGGGTTTGGGTGTGTGAGACATCCCAACATCATGGGTTTGGTGAGGCCAAAGTCATACACACCCTGGACGTACAGAGCCTGAGAAAAGTGGCTTCCTCGCCGCCGAGTCCAGTGGCTGTTTGCGAGGGGCAAGTAAGCCTCATTTCCAGAGATGCCCAGTAAAAAGGGATTTCACAAAAGAGAAAGGAAATGCTGAGCAGAAGATACAAAATTTAGGATTTAAGCACATGAAGGTTTAGACTGGAGGAATTATTGAATATACACGAAAATTGCAATTACAAAGCACCTTTCACAACAGCCTCAAATCATTTCAAAGCTAATGAAGTATGTTTGACTTCTGCCATAATATCAGTGAAAGTCAAAGTAAATTTATTGTCAAAGTACTTGCACTTAGCGGCCACTTTATTAGGTACACCTGCTCATTAATACAAACATCTAATCAGCCAATCATGTGGCAGCAACTCAATGCCTAAAAGCATGTAGGCATGGTCAAGAGGTTCAATTATTGTTTAGAGCAAATATCAGAACAGGGAAGAAATGAGATCTAAGTGTCTTGATCGTGGAGTATTTGTTGGTGTCAGACAGGGTGGTTTGAATATCTCAAAAACTGCTGATCTCCTGGGATTTTCATACACAACAGTCTCTGGAGTTTTCAGAGAATGGTATATAAAAAAAGTCAGGTGAGCAGCAGTTCTGTGGGCAAAAGCATCTTGTTAATGAGGGAGCTCAGAGGAGAATAGCCACACTGGTTCAAAATGACAGGAAGGCGACATAACTTAAATAAACACGTGTTACAACAGTAGTGTGCAGAAGAGCACCTCTGAACGTACGTCGAACCTTAAACTGGTAATTTGTTAAGAACAATTGTGGTCAAAGAGCATGATCATCATGTCATACAACACAGCATATAATGATGATGATGATTTAAGAAAGGATATGCTGGCATTGGAGAAGATCTAGATGGAGTGCATGCGATTGATCGAGAGAATGAAAGGGTTAACATATGAGGAACATTTTATGGCTCTGGGGCTGTACTCACTGGAGTTTAGAAGAATGGGGGTGATCTCATAGAAACCTATCGTGTCTTGAGAGGCCTAGATAGAGTGGATGTGGAAAAGGTGCTAGTTGGGGAGTCTAGGAACAGAGCCTCAGAATAGAAAGATGGCCCTTTAGAACAGAGATGAAAAAGAATCTCTTAGTCAGAGGGTGTGAATCTGTGGAATTCATTGCCATAGGTGTCTGTGAAGGCCACGTCGTTTGGGTATATTTAAAGCCAAGGTTGATAGGTTCTTGATTAGGAAGTGCATCAAAGGTTACGGGGAGTAGGCAGGAGAATGGGGTTGAGAGAGATAATACATCAACCATGATGAAATGGCAGAGCAGATTCAGTGGGTGATATGGCCTAATTCTGCTTCTATGTCTTATGGTGTTATGGTCAAATCCTAGGTATTAGGTTGGGCTAAATCTAATGCATTGATATCAATAGGAAGAAATTGTTGCCTGGAAAGCAGCAAGGAAATCTCTTTATCTGATTTAATTCAGTTCATTTCAATTGTTTTCTAAGATTCACTGAGTATTTTTTAGCACTTTAATGTCTCTCTGGGAGCACAGAGCCAGATGCTGAGAGGAGTGTGGTAGGACTGTTCAACCTGAAGCTGACTTTCCAGAGAAAAATTTGTAAGTTAATTAACAGATTAATATTTAGTGCCTATCCCCAGTTTCCCTGAGTAGAGGAAGGAAGTGAGAATCAATCACATTGGTGAGTCTCATCATTGGACATGTTTTTGTTTTACCAGTCCAATAGTTTCATAACAACACCAACACTATCTCTTCATATTCTTCCAAATTCACTAGAAGGCTGAGCAAGCCCTCATGAGTGTGTAAGCGATGCAGGTAGGTCTGAACACAACTTCAGACAGAGACAGTGACAGTGTTGGTCAAATGAATTCAGACTGTATTTCGACAGTCAGAAGTGCTCAGAACAACCATCTTGCCACATTCACTTGCTCAGATACTTGAGAGTTCAGGCAAATTAAGAGTTCACAGAGAATATGACAGAAAGTCTTCAGATAAGCTGCCTCAGAAGATCCAAGGCTTCAGGAGAAAATCGGGCAAGTCAGTCCACAAAACAAAGGGGGCATTTCCACAGGCTAGATCCCAGGTAAGTCTTTTCTCAGCAGCAACACAGGTAAGTAATTCCACAGAGAATGACTAACTCTAGCCATTGATTCTAGCAAACAGAGCAAGCATCAAGATTGAGCAACTGGTAGACACAGCCACCAGCCCAATAGTGTCTTCTCCCAGTGATTAGGAATGAGGATCTCCACCCAGACAGATGATATCCTCCTGCTCCACGTTTTCCTCCAGCTGCTCCAGCTTCCTCCCACAACTTAAAGATGTATGGTTAGGGTTAGTGAGTTATGGCCATTAGGCTTTGTGCATTGTGAGCATCTTGGCGCCTGATGTGTGTTGACTCTTGCGGGCTGCCCCCAGTACATCCTCGGACCACGTTGGTCGTGGACGCAAATGCTGTATGTTTTAATGTTTCGATGTACATGTGACAAATAAAGCTAATCAAAATCAGAATCTTTTCATACTAAAGGTCCACACACCGTTTACCATCCTGATTGCTTGATGCACCTGCATCTTGGCTCCCAGTGATTTAGCCATAGGGATAGTCTAGTTCCTTTGGACATCAACATTACCTCTTCTCTCAACACTTGGAATGTACTTTGCTGTTCCGTCCTGTGGTCTACTCTTTTTGTGTCTTTGTCCATTCAGATTAGTGAAGCATGACCTTCCTATTGAATATATTTGCACTTTCAAGATTTCTTAATTGCATGTTTGAGGAAGGATTAATTTAGCTTTCCTTCCATCAAGGTTGAGCTGATTTGTCTGTACTTCATTCAAATTATTCTGCCTTTCTGTCCAGAGATTGGGCACTCTTTCCTTTTGCAATGAGCTTCTACATTTACATTTCAATGTTTTGCAAATGCAGTGTTAGTATTCATTTGGAGAGGACTAGAATATAAAAGTAATGATGTAATGCTGAGGCTTTATAAAACATAATTTAGACTATACTTTGAGTATTGTGAGCAGCTTTAGGTTCTGTGTCTGAGAAAATACATGGTGGCACTGAAGAATATCCAGAGGAAGTTCACAAGAATGATCCCAGGAATAAAAGGGCTAATGTATGAGGAATGTTTGATGGTTCTGGACCTGTACTCACTGAACTTCAGAAGAATGAAGATGACCTCATTGCAACATACCAAATATTAAAAGGCCTGGATAAAGTGAATGTGTAGGGAATGTTTCCAATATTGGGAGGGTTTAGGCAGAACAGGACATCGTTTTTAGAAGAGAGATGAGGAGAAATTTCTTTAGTCAGAAGGGGTGGTGCATTTGTGGAATTCATTGCCACAGATGCTGTGAAGGCAAAGTTTATGTGTATATTTAAAGTGCAGGTTGATAGGTAATTGATTGGTAAGGGCGTCAAAGTTGGTGGGGAGAAGGCAGGAGAATGAGGTTGAGAGAGAAAAGAAATAAGCCAAGGATTGAATGGCAGAGCAGACTTGAGGGGCCATATAGTCTAATTCCGCTCCTACTGTATGTCTTATGGTTTTTGTGATCAAATTTCTAATTTCTTTTAATGCTTGCAGATGCAATCTATTCCTAAAAAAGGTTTTACCCCTAAAAATTGGATTAGTCTTCGGACGCCCTTGAGCATGTTCTGATTTTCTAATGTATTTACAGCATGTGTGTCTCCCACGTTAATGCCTAGGCAAAGCCACAATTCAGTATCAATGCCATTTCCTTGTGACTTTGCTGTGAGATCATAGTATATATAGGTCAATTAGCCTATATTTAGCTTCATTTTTCTTTTGTTATTATGTACAGTATGCTTTTGGGATATTTAATTATTTTAATAGATTTTGATAATTTCTTCTTTGATATCCAAATAGTTCTCATGACTTCTGACCTAGTGCTTTCACCAGCAGGTAGCACAGCACAAGATGGAAGAACCATTGCTCCACCCCTTCAGAGACCTAGACTCAATTCTGACCTTGGATGTTGGCTGTGTACAGATAGCACATTCTCTGTTCCACCATATGGTATTTCTCTGGGTGCTCTGGTTTCCATCCACATTCAAACAATGTGCAGGTTGGGAGATAATTTGGCCATGTACTGCATTACTGCTTCCCAGGGCAGAGATTTTGATGATTTGCTACTCCCTTGGAAATGCAGTTCTTCTGCGTCCTAGCGAGGGAGGGTTTGCATACTTATGATTCTGGACAGTGTTTGATGCTTGCTATTCCATCCACTCTGAGAAAGTGGCCATTTCAGGCCGACATCTGCTGAAGACAGTTGGACTTGGACAAAGGACAACTGACTGGAGATAGTCTCAAAACTGTAAGGATGTAATGCTGAGGCTTTATAAGGCATTGATCAGACCACATTTGGTGTATTGTGAGCCTAGCTGGGAAGTTGGGCCCCATATCTAAAAAAAATTTAAGACTGCAGTCTGAGTGAGAATTATATGGGAACACAGGAGTACATTAGATTAGTTTTCACTCAAGTCAAGTCGAGTTTATTGTAATATGGAATTTTTACTCTCCTCCCATCCGGTAGGTGCTACAGGAGCCTCCGCTCCTGCCCCAGCAGGCACAGGAAGAGCTTCTTCCCTGAGGCTGTGACACTGCTGAACCTCTCATCACAGCGCCAAGCAGTATTGCATCTGTATTGTACTGTCTCAGTATTTTTATACTTGTGTGCTGTAGCACTTTTTTTATTCGCAGTTATTTTGTAAATAACACTATTCTTTGCATTTCTGGTCAGATGCTAAATGCATTTCATTGGCTTTGTATCTGTACTTGGCACAATGACAATAAAGTTGAATCTAATCTAATCTAATATGTACAAGTACATCATGCACAATACATTGAAAAACATACAGTAACATCACAGGTATATAAGATTACAAACACAGCAGTCACAAGAAATGCATACTGTACTGTGCAAAAGTACAGGTATATATATATAGCCATGGTGCTTAAGACTTTTGCACAGTAAGGTAGTAATTTTATGCATTGCACTGTACTGCTGCCATAAAATAAAAACAAATTTCATGACAAGTGAGTGATGATAAACCTGATTCTCAGATGGGTCTATATTGTGGAGAGTGGGAAGGGGAGCAGGAAGAGGGGAATCATGGTTGGAAAAAGTGGAAGGGAGAGGGGAAGCTGCAGAAAGCACCAGAGGGACATTCTGTAATAACCAACTAACCAATTATTTGGAATCAAATGACCTTGCCTGATGTCTCAGGGCTGGGAGGGTCTACCCACGCCACACTCCTCCCCTGCCCCGGCACTCCTTCACTGCCACTTGTCCCACACCCCTCCTGTGGCATTCCACCCTCATCATTTCCAACATCTTTTGCTCCTGCCAGTTTTGCAAACTCACTCTCTGCTCCACATTGACAAAAGTCTTAGACACCTCACTATATATATATATGCCTAAGAAGTTTGCACAGTCCTGTAAATTAAATGTCAATTATAGATAACTTATTTTATGTAATATTATTCAAAAAGTAACAGCAGTAGAACAAAAAAGTATCCATTTTAATGCAAAGTAGTCTAAATGGACACGGTGTTGCTATTCTGAGGTAGTGATCAGGGATGTGCAGTTTGCTTCAAGAACCAAATGGTTGAATGGTTGAAGGTTGTAGCTGTTCTTGGACCTGGTGGTGTGGGACTTCAGGCTTCTCTATCTCCTGGCAATAAGCAGCAGGTAACATGCGCACCATGAAAGTGTCGGGTAATGACCATCTACAGGTTTCTTGGATGCAGTTCTGTCTCCTAGAAGGTTTGATGCAACCCATTGACCCCAATGAATAATCTTTCAATGTTGACAATCACTGAGGAAAAGAAAATGATCCTTCTATACTTTCTTCAGCCATCAGTCTGAATGGTGCCCTATTATTAAGTTCTCCACATGTTAGTCTTTGCAGAGGCATGAACAATACAATTCATTGCCAGGGGAGTGTATGTGTGTGGTGTGGGGCTGTATCCTTACAATTCCACAGCAAAGTCAGTAAGTTGGCCAAGTTAACAGGCACAAATTGTAGTGACACTGAAATAATTTACTACGCTTGAGAATTTGGATTGGAGAGTTCCAATTCTGTCTGAACACATAACTACACAGTAAAGTTTTACCCTGGTGTGATATAAGGTGGTGGTGTATTTAATAAAACCTTGCAGAAGTTGTGTCTGAGAGGTGGGGGATGTGCTGAATTCTCTCCCATTCAACTAAGAAAGAAATGTGAAACTGTAACCAACAAGAATTCTGCCAAAGATTATGAAGCTGCATCTGTGAGTTTCCTCTTCAGTACACTCATTATGGAGGTCAATGCGTGTCACCCTCTAATTCAACCCGAAATTAAGTATGGCTGGTGTTAGGGCTACCGGATACAGCCTTTCAAAGAGCCACTTGCTTGGGATAGATCAGCATAATTTATTGCCTCATAGAGCAGGGTCTCACTGCCTGTTGCCATGCCAAGTCTTTAGAGGGAAGCCGGGGCTTTTTTTTCACGCCACGCTGTTGTGAATGTGAGCCAAACACCTGCGAGAGAAAGAGAAGGAAGTAATGAGACAGAGAGAGAGACAGTGAGTAAGAGAGAGGAGAAAGAGTTTTACCCTTAGCAGCACAAACAGAGTACTCCAGCACCTCTGCTAAACCCTGCTCTCAGCTCAAGCTGAAGGCAGGAAATGAAAATTAGATGATCACACTTCTGGTCTGGGAGATCAGAATCACCAGTGAATGTTTAACTGGATCAATATTGCTTATGCTAATGGGAAACTTTGGTTAACATCTGAATTTAATTTATTATTATATTCATTATTGAGAAACTGAATTCGTTATTCTATTGTGTATTTATTGATCACGCCCACAAGAAAACGAATCTTGGGATCGTGTATGGTGACATATATGTACCTTGATAATAAATTTACTTTGAACTTTTGAACTTTGAACCACAAAATGGTTAGTGAGAAGTCTTCATAATTTCCCCCTATGACTTTTACTTAAGCATTCTATCTGCAGTACGACAACATCATGCATTGCGAAGAGCATGTATCCGTGCTGTAAGACTGCGACTCTGTTTGATATTTAATTAGGGTGTAAATCTGTATTCTCCTCTTCTCTCTCCCCACACCCTCCCAAGCATAAAATACCCAGCCCAGTTAGGTTGCCAAAAAATATCCTTCACAGAGCTTCTCAGAGCAACTTGCATTTTTCTAGCACCCTTCGTATGACAAAACTTACCAACCGGAAAGGTGCAGAAGTTCACAAAGACATTTGGGATCAGAATCAGATTCATTATCACTGACGTCCTGATATTTCATCAATAACTAGTGCAACGCTATCACAGCTCGGTATCAGAGTTGGGAGTTCAATTCCGACACCAGCTGTAAGGAGCACGTATTTTCTTCTAGTGACCGCATGGGTTTTCTCCAGGTGCTTTGGTTTCCTCCCAAGGTCCAAAGACGTATCGATTAGTAGGTGAATTAACCATTGTAAACTATCCTGTGATTTGGCTAGGGTTAAATAGGTGAGTTGCTGGGTGGTGCGGCTTGTTAGGCTGGTAGGGCCTATTCCACATCTCAGAATAAAGTAACTATGTTGGTATCAATGGAATTGAGGGTTCCACCATCTCCCAGTGGTGTTGGATAGAACATTCTCCAAAGGCACAGCACCGTCTGAAATACCCTTCAGCTCAGGGCGAAATCATCCTTTCCCAACAGGCAAAGTCCTTGACTTCTTCATAATTCATAAGCGTTTCCCTCCCAACTCTGATTTGTATCTCCTGCAGCAATATTTACCTCTGTGTTCCATAGTGTGTATCACAAACAACTTTCAGAATCAGAATCGGGTTTAATATCACCAATGTACAATATGTCATGAAATTTGTTATTCTGTGGCTACAGTGCAGTGCAATACATAAAAGTACTATAAATTATAATAATAAATAAATAAATAAATAAATAAATAAATAAGTGTGTGTGTGTGTGTGTGTGTGTATATATAATTAAATAAGCAGTGCAGAAAAAGTGGAGAAAGAGAGGTAGTGTTTTTTTTGTTGGTTTAATCTCTTTTTTTTTGTTTATTGTCTGTTCAGAAATCTGATGGCAGACAGGATAAGCTGCTCCTAAAACACTGAGTGTGCGTCTTCAGGCTCTTCTCTGACAGTAGTAATAGGGAGAGAGCATGTCCTATGTGACAGGAGTCCTTAATGATGGACGCTGCCGTTTTGAGACATTGCCTTTTGAAGGCATCCTCAATGCTGGGGTGGGTAGTGATGGAGCTCACCAATGGGAGCAATGGGAATGGTACAGGAAATGATTGAGCAAAGCGTGTTTTATTTATACTGATGTATGTTTGGGTCTAAGGTGATGAAGGGGTTAATAACTCAGTTGCTTGACTGTGGTGTTCTCGTGGCTTCCCTCCCAGATTGCCACCCACCGATGTGAAACTGCACTGCGCACACAATAGCTCTGGGCTGGGCATCAACCCTTTGTGGAACCCAGGCCACACTCAAACCGTGGACCTCTCCAAGCTTGTTTGCGGCAGTAAATGGTACTGAAGCTGGCTCTGCCAGAATGGTTTGTTTTTTACCCTGATGCTCCTGCCTTTGATTAATTGGAGCTGTTATTACATTTGTGCAATAACCTAATATATCGATAAGTAGGCAGGCCGTTTCCCACAATTTCCTCAACGGCGACCCAAATGGAAAGAAAAATCAGTGGAGACTGAAAACAGCCTGTTAACTTACTAATGTCCATTTTATGTTGATGTCTTTAACCTTGTTAGATATATGAGCTTCAGAATCCGCCAGTTCTTGATCCGTATCCTGATGCAGGGTACAGACCTGAAGTATTGTTAGTTCCTTTCCCCACACAAATGTGGATTGACTGTTGCTCCTATAGATCTCTGTTGCTTTCCTGTGTCTGCATGTTGGTCTGAGTGCACTTGTTGACTATTCTTGCAAGTCAAGATGACTCTGCTCCCCAGTGACTGTGGTATTATATACTCTCTTATCCCTTGTTGATCCTGGCAACTGGACACAAACAGTGAGTACCAGAATCTACCAAGATCAGGAGGAAGTACTCAATGACTCAGGAACAGCTTCTTCCCCTCTGCTATCAGATTTCAGAACAGTCCATAAACCCATCAACACTACTTGATTATTCTTTTTCTTAGCAATATTTGTTTTGTAATTTATAATAATGTGATATCTTTGCACTGTACTGCTGACGCTCTGAACATGAACGTCGAGAGGTGGGAGGACATCGCAAGCGATCACTCTCGCTGGAGGCTGGAACTATGCAGAGGTTTGAAAAGAGGAGAAGAGAAGCTGAGGCTTGCTGCTGAAGAAAAGCGCACTCGTCGGAAAAACAGCACCAAGACAACACTGGAGGACAGCGCCTTCAAGTGCAGTCGCACCAGCCGAGACTGTTACTCCCGTGTGGGCCTCTACAGCCACAACAGACGCTGCTCTACCAACACAGACTGAAGCAAGACTTTCCAAGTGCACATCCATAGTCTTGTGAGATTAACAGATGCCACAACAACTGCTGACGCTAAACGACAAATTTCACATCATGTAAGAGTGGTAATAAAACCTGTTCCTGATTCTCATTCTGAGGGCAACATTCCCTTCATAAATACAAGATGTTCGACAGATGATGGAAATCCAAGGTGCTGGAGGAAACCAGCAGGCCAAGAAGCATCTATGGTGAGAAATAATCAGTCAACGTTTCAGGTCAAGACCCTTCATCAGGACTGCAAGGGAAGGTAAAGAAGCCAGAGTAAGAAGCTGTACGGGAGAGTGGGGTTAAATAAGAAGCTGGCTGAGGTGATAGGTGGAAAAGCTAAAGGTCTGAAGAAGATCTGACAGGAGAGGTGAGTGAAAAGGAAGGAGGAGGAGCACCAGAGGGAGGTGATTGGCAGGTGATGGGCCTATTCTCTTGCCAATCCCCATCTCCACTAATTCACAGATTTGTCTTTATTCAGCAGGTGGAGGAGGTCTGGATATCACTGCCCTCATCATGTTTATTTAAGAACCTGCTTGTGTACTTGAACTGATCGAAAGGGCTAATGATCTCAAGATAGAATGTGGGACCAGATCGTCATTCTGTTCTAGGCTCCATCATGGAGGTCATTAGGAACGGACAGAAAAATTGATTCAAAGATCTTCTTGGAGCTCCCTTGAAAAAAAAATTGCAGTGTCCTGACCAACTCCCAAGAATCCCTGACCAATGGCCACATAAAATGAAGAAGCAAGATTTGGGCTGATACTGAGAACTTTGAGTCTGTGCACTTGGAGCTGAACGTAAGTAGTGTAATGGGTGCACCCACCTGACAAATTATAGGTGTCTCTGCCTTCTCAGCAATGTCTTTCCCATCTGCGCCTTCCATTTTTTTCCTCGTCAATCACCTCGGAAACCATTGAACTGAAGCAGAAGCATATCACACTTACCTTGAGGGACCGCCAAAGAAGATAGCTAGGTAAGCCTTTTTCAATTGGCACAGACTTGGTAGGCAGAAAATCCTCCTGGATCATAAATTTTCCATGGCTCCCTTAACATCCAAAATTCCATCAGTCCACTGAGCATTAACAGCTCTCTCGGG
Organism: Mobula birostris; assembly: GCF_030028105.1. NCBI lineage: Eukaryota > Metazoa > Chordata > Chondrichthyes > Myliobatiformes > Myliobatidae > Mobula > Mobula birostris. Next base: position 47,777,217 of record NC_092393.1, on the reverse strand, counting down.
TAGAGATTTCCAATGGTCGTAATGACCCTCCAATTACTGAGATGCCTTGTTTCAAAAAGTAAGACAGCAGTAGTCTGGAGCATTTGTATTTTCAATGATATCATCACTGCTAACAGATGGCAGCAATTGCTGGAAACCATTTTGTATGTAAAAGAGTAAGTTTCTGGGCAAGGGTCCCATGATCATGCTTTACATCTTTGTGAACAAGGTTTAAAGAATAAAAAGGATGATAATAATAATGTAGCTTGGCAACTGAAACATGAAAATATGGACAAGGAATGATTCTGTATTCTGTCAAGATTGCTGCTTAATACCTTGAAAGCATCAAGGGAGCAGGGAATAACCCAATTTATTTATGAGTAATGGATCAGAACTAGTTAGCCAGCTGGTGGTAAGAAAGCATTTAGGGATTTGAGCTCAGCAATATACTTTGGAAATCAAACACCAGGAGGAATTGGAGACTGGAGATGAGCAAAGGGATTCAGAAACGGATGTCCATAAGACTGAAAGACATGGGAGCAAAATTGGGCCAATTAGCTCATCAAGTCTATTTGCTGCTTCATCATAGCTGACTTTTATCTCTTTCTACCCAATTCTCCTGCCTTCTTTCCATAACCTTTGACCTGTTTACAAGTCAAGAACCTATCAACCTCTGCTTTAAATATACCCAATGACTTGGCTTCCACAGTCGTCTATGGCAATGGATTCTATAGATTCACCACCGTCTGGCTAAAGAAATTCTTCCTCATCTCTGTTCCAAAGAGACATCCTACTATTCTGAGACTGTGCCCTCTGGTCCTGGACTCTCCCAGCTATAGGAAACATCTTCTCTATGTCCACTCTATCTTGGTCTTTCAATATTTAACAGGTTTCAATGAGATTCCACCTCAGTTTTCTACCCTGTAGTGAGTACAAGTGCAGAGCCATCAAGTGAGCCTCATACATTAACCCTTTACTTCCCTGGATCATTCTTGTGAACCTTTGTGATCCTTGAGATCCAGATCAAAAATGCGAAGAGACAAAATGTTGCAATCAAGCGAGATAATATGAACCTTCCTTTCATTGACAGGCTGCTGAATCCGATCATTGAATTGAGCTTACCTGGGTCTGGAATTATTGCAGGTCCTACTCAAAAGGCGAGAATGCCACAAGCTGACGACACTCAATCCTTCTTTACAAATGGATTACAAGCATGGCAACCCTTATGTGATATTGGGTGGCACAGTAGTGCAGTGGTTAGCACATGGTTTTATAGGACCAGCCAGTGATCAGCGATCAGGGTTCCGTTCTCACCACTGTCTATAAGAAGTTTGTAAATTCTCCCCATGACTGCATGGGGGTGAGGGAGGGTTTCCTCAGCAGCTCCGATTTCCTCTCACTTTCCAAAGATGTATGATCTGAGTTAGGATAAGTAGGTTGTGGTTATGCTTTGTTGGTAAACTTGCGGGCTGTCCAGCACATTCCTTGCAGATTTGACTTGACTCAAACAAGACATTGCACTGTATGTTTTGATGTACATGTGACAAATAAAACTAATCTTTAAATCTCTTCTAAGCACCAGTGATGTCATTACTAATTCATCACGATGGCCTTCATCATGAGAACATTGTGATTGTTCGCTGGGGCACAGAATTACACAAATCATTATAAACATGGGTTCAGTCCTGACAGCAGGAGTTGACTATGTGCAGTTTGTATATTCTTTTCTGGGTGCCTTTGTGGCTTTGCCTATAATCATTTGGCATTAATAAGTGGTAAGGTCTTCACAACACATTATGTAGGTTTACCTCACAGGCAACCCAAGTGTTGCAGTAAGCTTTCTTCCTTTTTAATGTATGATCAGATTGTTTTATCACATACTGTTTACATTGAAAGGTCTCCTGGTTTAAGATGGCGCCGGTGAACTTTAGCAACTTCTGGCTTGTGGTTAACGAAGCAAGGAAAATAAACAAATACTTTGTTAGTCGCACTTTTTTTCTGGCAAATGAACATAACCAGTAATAGTCTGTAACTTCCCTTTGGACTTGAAGGCAATTCAATGTGGCAGAACCAAGGCGAGGTGAGGCGGCAGGCTCATCATTGAAAGCAAGAAGAGCACGAGGTTCAATTGACTCGAGTGCCTTACCGAAGGCCAAATCGAGGCGGTGAGGTTCGGGCGCCAGAGTACACCAATTCGATTGAACTCAAAGTTTGGACGGAGACTTGAGCGCTGTACCAAATTGAAAAGTTCGGTTACAGGCCGAATCGAGGTGGTATGGGTCCAGGCCCCACAGCATTTTGCAGTGGTTGAACTAGTGTTTGGATGTTGATTTAGGTGCTGGGCCAGATTGAAAAGGTCAGAGTGTAGGGGCCTGAGATGAGAGACAGGCCAGTTCATATCTCTGCTCCATAAGGTTTACTCGGCTCTGCGCTGATCTATGCGATTCTCTAACAGACTCCAGTTCAGAATGCTATTTGCTTGCATTTTTTTTCATCTGCACATTGACCGTTCAACAGTCTTCATTTTTTAATACGGGGTTCTTTTGGATATCTTTGTTTTGTGGCTGCCTGTTAGGAGACAAATCTCAAGGTTGTATAATGCATACATACTTTGATAATAAATGTACTTTGAAAGGAGGAGTAAGTGCTCCTTCCTTTCACAAGCCTTCAGGTCACCCTTGGGCAAGGCGTAGCTCCTTGTTAGCCTCCCCTGACTAGGGTCACATAAAGCCAGGGGTGCAGCTGATGGATGGTCATGTGAGCAGCTGGTGCCAGTTATGTAACCACTGATGCCAGGCAGACAGTCTCTGAAGGGTACCAATAATGGCTGGAGGAGTCACCCGTCATGAAAAGACACTACCCCAAAGAAAGCAATGACCAAACCCTTCTGTAGAAATATTTGCCAAAAACAATCGTGGTCATGAGACCATGATAGCCTATGTCATGCAACATGGCACATAATGGTGATGATGATGATGACATTCAAACAAAAAGTGAAATGTATCATTTTGTGTCAACAACTGGCACAGTCTGAGTTGCAAGTGCCGCTAAGTTTTAGTGCCAACATAGCATGCCCACAACTCACTCATCCGAATCCGTATGCTTTTGGAATGCTGTAAGAAACTGGAGCATCTGGAGGAAGCACAAGGGGAGAATGTACAAACTCCTTACAGACAGCAGAGGAATGGAACCACGATCGGAGATCGCACTAACTGCTACGCTATCATGCTACCCACATTTTCAAAGTGGCTTATCTTTTTTAGAAGAAGCTGTAAGGATGAATAAACTCTTCTTGGGTTCAAGCCTGGTACAGGTATCGATTATAACTGAAGAAGATGACAGAGTTTGTCATCGAAACTTCGGTTATAATCAATACCTGTACTCGTCTTGAAGCCCGAGAGAGTTTATTCATTATATATGCCAAGAAAGCACCAGATCCTTTTTCAAGCTGTAAGGAGTTCACACTCACATCCTTCCTTCAGAGCCACACATGAGCACAAAGGAATGTGGCAAAACCGATACTAAACCGTAAGTTTTACAAGAAGTAAAAAGTTGTATTTCCCCATATACCACTACTAGGAATGAAAAAAATATCTCCAGGAGATTTGTCCCTCTGAATACGAAACATGATATCTTAAAATGGAAAAATTAATTTCTCCAACTGAAGAACATTTACAATACACTCTTTTGGGAGTTTTTCCCACTAGTGATCTCTGGAGATTGCATCACTCCCAAAACTATTGGTCTCCAGATTAACCTTTCGGTGAATTCAGTGAAGGTCCAAAGTTATAAAACTAGCTTAAGTACATGCTACAGACGATCTTCAGTTGTTATGGGATTTTTCTAAGTCGTCCATTTTGGCATATATTTTGACATCTCTGAAACTGCTCCAAGAAGATTTTGATGAAATTCCTCCTATGATAATCATGACTGCATTACAATGATCTAAGATTTCTTAATCTTTAATATATCTAACAATTGATTAGACTAAGCAAATTAAAACATACCAGGAATTTTTCAAATGTTAGCAGTAATAAATTATAAATTTTATAGGGAATAATTTAATGACCTTAATTCAATAATTTTAATGATGACTTTGAATAATCCTGTTAAATTTATTACTGCATTTGTAGATATTCCATAACTGTTTTGCAGGAAAATAATTTATAAAGCCAAATATATCAAATAGGAGATGATTAGGAATGAGCAATTGTCTAATCATCATTGTACAATGTCTATATATCATAAATACATTTTTACAAACCCTAATTTATTCAAAACTCTAGTGACAAAATGTTGAGTTGAAAGAGTTTTTGTTCATTCAGAATCAGAATCAGATTCAATATCACCAACATGTGTCATGAAATTTGTTAACTTTGTGGCAGTAGTACATTTCAATACATGATAACAGAGAGAAAAAAACCTGTGAATGACAGTAAGTATATACAAAGATAAAATAGTTAAATGAAATAAATAATGAAAAAATTAAGGAATAAAAAAAGTAGTGAGATAGTGTTCATGGGTTCAATGTCCGTTCAGAAATCGGATGGCAGAGGGGAAGAAACTGTTCCTGAATCATTACAGAGGAATGATAGAGAAAGGGAGTGTATTGTTTGTAATTAATACTAGTCGTTGTCACAGATACTTGAGGACAATCCAAACGAACATGTGTGTAGTTCAACCAAGAACATTTGAAATAATGCAAGGGAGGACTTTCAAAAGCTTTACTGATGAAAGGGCGATCCGAGCCATTGCTGTGTGAGCCCTAGCAAGTTCAGTAGAGTACACAATGAAAGATCTGCTAATACGTTGCTTCTCAATATTACTGAGGTGGTGAAGTGATGCTTTGTGAATAAAATTATTTATGTGCTCTTTGAATCAATCTCATTTTAAATGAGTTCCTTCTAAAAAAAGCCCCTAGCACAATAATTTAAAACTATTAACAAGAAATGCTTATGTGAATTTAGGCTTTAGAGGCTTGAGATAAATATTTCTGAATAATTATGGCTTGGCAGAGAATTGTTTTTGGCCATTTTAGAAATATTTACCTTAATAAAACAGGCGGACACACTTGCTCGCTATGTACATATAAGATTCAGCAGCCTTCCCTTCGTCTTCAGATGACAACAGGTTTAAGTGCCAATTTTATTTACAAAGGTCGTACAGAGGTCGTGGGAATTGAGTTCAACCCAGCTGTCAATTTAACATTCAGCCCCTGCTGAGTGGTATGCTGTTCCCTCCGAGATGTTGGAAGCCAGTGGAGGAATGATGTAACTCTATCACTTGTGAATTTTAAATGATTTGTCTGGATTGAGAATCAAAGGCTTCCAGCAAGCAACAGGCCTTTAGAATGCTACTGACTGGCTTGTCCATTGGCTTCAGACCTGCCCGATTGCCAAAAGGAATAACAAGCACTGATTAAACACCCTTCTTCAATCCTCGTACATGTATATTCCATCTGTGCTCTACTGTGTCTACAGACTTTTTTATAGACTAGGGGACATTTAGTTCGAACAGTTATACCCACAGCTAAATGATTCTTTCTTTAAAAGCAATAAATGAAATAAATATGAATCCCAATTACTGATCATTCAATGTTATTTTTGGTAACTGAAAGTAAAGCAAATGTTCTGGTAGGTCAAATTATAATTTTAGAACTAATTAGAGTGTGAATGATTATATTTTATTTCAGATTTAACCTTGGTGAAATGTGGGCATGAAAATTGAATAAAGCAGCTTTCACAAGTAACCCAATTAATTTTTTTGTTTTTTTTTAACATTGACTAAGAAAACACTTTGGCCTCAGTGCAGCATGATGGTAGAGTGGCTAGCAAAACATGTTTCAGTGCCAGCCAGCGATTGGAAATTTGGGGGTTCATTTCCCATCGATCTCCGTAAGGAGCTCGTATATTTTCCTCATGGGTTTCTTCCAGGTTCTCCGGTTTCTTCCCACTTTTCAAAGATACGCGGGTTAGGGTTAGTAACTTGTTGGCACTGGAAGCATGGCGACAATTGTAGGCTGCCCCCAGCACATCCTTGGACTGTGTTTGTTGTTGATGTAAATGACACATTTTGCTCTATGTTACAATGTACATGCAACAAATAGAATCCTTCCGTTGGTCAGAGACAAGCATGGATGTCGCGTCCCATATTTATACGTTGTTGCTGCAGTGCCATCAGTTGATGCACAAGCCAGGGCAGCGTGGTACGGAGAGCAAGCTGTTGTCCATGCAGCTGGCTCCGCCTCTCCACACAGCTGATGAATCCAAAGGGGCAGCAGAGACTGACAAAGGGTAGCACCTACGGCATTGTACAAGTTCCTAGTCTGCGTTGAACTCAACGTAGGACTGCCTTGGGGACTCCAGCTCAGTATCTTCCCTGAGGGTTTACTCCTGAAGCTCTCCCCATAAGTAGCTATAGCTGCAAGACAGCAGAAGTTTGAGATCGGAGTTGTCCTTCTCCTAAATGTGCAACCAGCCACGGCTGATAGGCCCCATCTGCCCAGAGCGACTGATTTTAAGGCACCAGTAACCTGCCTTTGCCACTTCTCCTGTCAGTAGAAATAGTTCCGCCAGGCTTAGTAGTTTGACCACACGTGAAGACTAGGAGTTGGACTTGCTTGCCAGAGGCTATTTGAGATGCATGCCATTGGGAGCATTTCATAGGTAGTGGGAGCTTGCCCCCGACTTACTCCACCCCCCCCCAGCTATGACAACCTAAAGGAACCATGTGACAAGTAAAGCTAATCTTTATCTCTAATCATTGAGGTCACAGTATTAGAAATTCTGTGGCCTATGGTGCTAAGCATGTCCACACAATCTGGGTGATCAACTCCATTGATGATGTTCAGCCCCAAGGACTTATAACTCCCTAAATTGTCTCAAATAACATTGTAGCATTCCAATACTCTTAAAAGAGCATTCTCAAATGAGAATAAATATTATAGTATGCTGCCTGTTACACTGCTGGTGTCTTGGGCAGCAATGAAGTTTCTCCATCTCTAGCAGTGTTCAGGGCTTCCTTCATTGTGTCAGTATTTTCCTCTCAAATTTTCATTGCTGTCAGTCATGTAAGTCCCAGGTGGAGACTCAGGAATACCATTGCACTGAGGTGTAGAAGGATTCTTCGTTGCTGTCTTCGTAACAGTTTTGTTTTGCCAGTCAGGGTTGTTTGCCCTGAGATGAACCCCTGAACCTGGAGGACCGGTGGACCCCTCTTAGTCTGACCTCTACCCTTTGACCTGTCTGGCATGGGTGACCCTACCAAGAGCCAAAGCATAAGGCCCTGACTCCAGCCAACATACAGTAGCTCTCCAGGTCAATCAGGCACACAGGCCTCCAAACCATGACAAGGTTGTGGTCCTCTTGAAAGAAGAGTCAGATAGGAGGCAACAAACTGGAGGGGGCTAGAGAGAAAACTGCAGTGAAAAGAACCTTGTCATTCAAAGGCATATCTCTCCAACAGTGAAGAGATTAAAATATCAGGGGTGCTGAAACATGAATGCAGGTCAACTTCAATTTGTAAAAAGAATAATTAATCATTCTCCATTTCTTTCCATTGCTTGCTTCATCCATCAAAAAGAAAAATGAACTTCTATAACTTTCAATATTTTATCCACACTCAAGATAGAACTAGTGAGGGAATTGTTCCTACCTAACTGCACAACATGGTACATATTTGTAAATGGATGGAAATGTAATGTTCTTGCTCAGGGAAGGTAAGGACCTGGTGCAAGGATCTCTCAAAGACTATGAAGCTAATGAAATTTCATTTGGTGATGGCATTTTTCTTCGACAGGTACACCTGTATGACAGCTTTATGCCAAGAAACTTCTGCGAGGACACTACCTGAAGGCGTAACAGAATGTAAATAGGATGAATATACCTCACAGATTATAGATCACTATCTGTAATCACTAATTGATGAAATTATTTGTTCAGCATTGCTTTGCGGGTAGATTCTTTGAGTTGTAAACAACTTAATGTTTTGTTTGGCTTAATCAAACTTTGTCATTGCCAATTAATAAAGCCTGAAATGCAATGGCAGAGTTTATGTTTTTGCTTTACATTTGAGAAAAAGAATTGCAGATGAAATGAGTACATCCTCATTATATCATAAGATTCTCTAAAATATAGTAAATTGCTGTGTCAGACACCAGCCCCATGAAATAGAGTAACCCAAAGCTACATCTTCACCTCAGTCTGGTCTGGATGGTGGTGGACAGAGGAAGTACAGGAGTCTTACCATATCACTAGGTTTAGGAACAGTTATTAACCTTTAACCATCAGGCTCCTGAACCGACATGGGTAACTTCATTCACCTCAACTTTGAATGGATTCTACAATCTATCGACCCACCTTCAAGGAATCTAGAATACATGTTCTCAGTATTATTTATTAATAATCACCCACATGGGATTCCTCAGGGTGATCTGATTTCTGATGTCCAAAGATGTAGCATTTGGTAGGTTAACTGGTCATTGTAAAATTGTCCTGTGATTAGCAGAATAAAGTTTCGGCACAGACAAGAAGGGCCGAATGGCCTGTTTTCTGTGCTGTAGTGTTCTATGGTTCTACGGTTCTATTAGGCTAGGATTAAATCAGGTGTGGCTCAAAAGGCTGGAAGAGCCTCTTCCACTCCATATCTCAACAAATAAATAAGACTTTCTTAAGAACTCCAAAAAGAGGCACAGAGAAGGTGTTAAAACAATGAATAATCATATTATTGTTCCTCTCTGTGCCTTGTGGTGCATCAGGCGGTATACTTGCCCTTACTTTAGCATCTTATCTGTTTCTTATGAAGCTGAGTTGCTAGCTCAACACTCAGTCCAGCATGGTGGCCAAACAGAAGGCCTAATTTGTGGCCCTTTGTATCTGTCAGCAAGAAGATGGGGGTTGACTGACAGAACCCAAATGATCACTCCTCATCGGAGGTCTGAACTTTGTGCCCTTACATCCACATTTTAGAACATAGAAAATTGAACAATTCAACCCAGGAACAGGCCCAACGGCCCACGGCGTCTGTGCCAACCATAGTGTTAAATGAACCGTAATGAATCCTGAGCCTCCAATGGTATTGTACACATTTTCCACTTTCTGTAACCCCTCTCTTCTCTGTCTCTCTTTTTGTCTCTCTCCCTAACTCCCTCTTTTTTTTCTCCCACTCTCTCAGTCTCCCTCTCTCCCTCTCTCTCACTCTCTCCTTCCCTCTTCCCCTCTCCCTCTTGCTGCTGTCAAAGGCCTTTGAACTATTCTAAATGCGGGAGAACCAGATATTTTGCAAAATATCCCAAATATATTTAAATAACGTTAAAAAACATTTTAAGTGAAAAGCATTGCTATAAATTGAAAGCATAAATATAAAAATAATGTGACTCAGCTCAGGAAATTTGTTTTGCTGCTGAGTCGAGTGGTGTGTCCATTGTCGGAAGGGCAGGTCATATTCACCAGCATCCTTTCTGTCTCTAACCTGTGCATTCTGATGAGTTGACCAACTGACTGCGAATGGATAGCCATCACTCTGAGCCACTGTGTACTGTCTTCAACAGCCAGGGCTTGAGAAGTACTTGCATCTTCCAGAAGGTGGAAATAGCATAGAAGACACAAGAAGTGGCAGATACTGGAATCTGGAACAGAATACCAGAGGAACTCAGGTAGCATCTATGGGGGCAAATAGGTAATTATGATCTTTCAACTGGACAGTCCAGCTCAGTTCACCTGACATGATGAGTTCCTCCGGCACTTTATGTGTTGATCTTGTCCCAGGGATTAATTATGGGAGAGGTCGGAACAAGCTCTGCCTACAAAATCCTGATGGACATTTGAGAATGGTTTAGCTGGCTGTTTGGCTTCACCAGCTGCCCACGCTGACATTCCAACATCCAGAAGCATTCTTAAATTTTCTGATGCCATTAAAAGATATTCAAACTTTGTAGAAATTTAAAAAGATGGTGATTCACACCTTAAACAGTCAAAACGTTTACATTTATCATAATCAAAAATATTTACATAAAATGTAAATGTAATGTAATAAAAATGAACAAATTAACTAACAAAAATCTTTGCACTTTTGCAATGGAAAACTTTTTAGCAACAAATGCATTTAACTTCTAGTGAACAAATACTGACTAAAAGTTTTATCCCAGCTTATTAAGGCTTATCCAAGGCTTCTGTGCTAGACTTTACAAACAGGCTGTACACTAAGAGAAAATGCTGAATAACTTATTTTTTTCTCTAAAACCCTGCAACAGGGCAATGTCATCAGAAACCTGTACCATCAACAAGGTGACTTTGAGGTGAAAGTGAAAAAACACCTGCAGATACTGGAAATCTGGAATAAAAATGCTCAGCAGGTCTGGTAGCATCTGTGTAAAGAGAAACGGGGTTAAGGATTCAAGACAAAGATTTCTCAAACTGAAATGTTAATTCTGTTTCTTTTTTTGCACAGATGCTGCATAACCAGAGGAGTCTGTAGTGTCTATTTATCTTAGAAAGTGGTAGACATCAAATTCACCACTTGAATAAAACCTGTTGAAAATCTATCAAAATAATTTTCACCCATTGAAACAGTTTTGCAATGCAGTTTATTGAACATCACCCATTCCTCTAAAAGTATTCCTTGAGTTTGAGAAAGTCAACCAGAGAGGGCCTGGACGTTAATGAAATTGTCAAGGAGTGACTTCTGGATTGCAAAGAAGAGATTCCAGAACAAAATAAACATCAACAATTGAATCTCTCTTTTCACACATGCTGCCTGACTGGCTGAATATTTCCTGCCTTCCCTTTTCTTTCTAATGAACCCAATCACTATTTCACATCTCAAGGGTTCCAGTGTTTTGTTACCTCTCTCTTACTCCTCTGCCCTCGGTCACCCTCATGTCATTTGTAATTAGCAAGACTTTACCATGCTCCCTCAACTGAGACAAATAAAACTGGTGTTAATTGTTCCATCTCAATTGCTCCCCTATCACAGACATTCCATTTGTTCACTCTTCAACTAACACTTCCTCATTCTGACAGAAGATTGCCAGGCTGGAGGAGTCATTCTGTTCTCTCCACAGGTACTACCTGATCTTCTGAGTACCTCCATGGTCCAAAAGCAGATAATCATAGTGAGCTGGTCCCATACTGAAGCCAGCCAGAAGGTCATGAAGGTCAATGTAGATAGATAGACATACTTTATTGACCCCGAGGGAAATTAGGTTTCGTTACAGTTGCACCAACCAAGAACAGAGTACAAACGTAGCAATACAAAACCACAAACAATCAAGTAATAATATGTAAACCATGCCAGACGGAAATAAGTCCAGGACCAGCCTATTGGCTCAGGGTGTCCGACCCTCCAAGGGAGGAGCTGCAAAGTCTGATGGCCACAGGCAGGAATGACTTCCCATGACGCTCAGTACTGCATCCCGGTGGAATGAGTCTCTGGCTGAATGTACTCCTGTGCCCAACGGTATAAATGATGTTACACACCGACGTCGGGTTGGCAGAGGGAGGGATGTACACAACAACCACAATTGCATGTGAGATGTAAACACTTTATGAACTTCTGGATGACTCCAATGCAGAACCTCCATGTGGGAATTGCTGAGATACCAACAAACTCATTCTTAATAGCAAATCTCTCCCCATGAAGATGGCATTTCTCTTTAGGATGGCTCTGCAGACAAATAATGGCATATCAAAAGAAGTCTTATATTGCATTTTAATAATTAGAATACACCCAGTGGTTATGCCAGTTGGGAATGAAAATGGGTAACTCTGCAATACAAAACAGAAAATACGTAATACTGTTTGGTAACACTTTTAATCCTCTTTAATGAACCCACCTTGGTGGCCCTCTGTTGATCAGGGTCAACCACGGATGTTATATTCTATCTGTCTATGTCGTTGGTGAGTGCTATCATTTGATACACAAGCTAATACGTAAGCAAGGGCAGTACAATATGGAGAGCAGGCGGTTGAGCATGCACAAGGCTCCCCCTCTCCATGCAGCTGATGAATGCAAAGGAATGGCAGAGACCAAGACGGTTTGCAACCAGTGGCATTGTAAGAGTTGCCAGTCAGGGTTCAGCTCAAAGCAGGACTGTCTTAGGGACTCCAGGTCTGTACCTTTCCTCGGGGTTTACTCTTGAAGCCTTCCTCATGAGTGAATATAGCTGCAAGGCAACAGAGGTTTGAAATCAGAATTTTCATCTTACTAGATGAGCTGCCAACCATGGCTGACAAGCCCCATCTGACCGAGGCAACTGGTTCTAAATTGTCAGCAACTCACCTTGGCCCCTTCTCCTGTCAGTAGGACCATTTCCTCCTGGCTTAGTACCTAAGCCACATGTGAAGGTCAGGAGTGAACTTGGTTGTCAGAGGCTATTTGAGACACATGCATTGGGAGCACCATTGTAGATAGTGGGAGCTTATCTTCACTATGCACAATCCCTTTCCCCAGCTATGACAACCTTAAGGAACCAATGTTCTCATCGTTATTGCCCTTCATTTATCCCACACTGCCACAGTTCTAAATTTACATAATTTGGACAGGGAGAACCTCTTCTAATCCTTCAGCAATTAGGAGTCAAGCCAAAGATCTTGAATGGTGATGAATGATTTGAGTGATGATTTGGCAAAAAACCAACTCCACCCTAGAAAACCTCTGGAAGCCTTTGATAGACAGCAAAGCCCTGGACTCAGTTTACTTACTTACTTAAGCCCATCACCCATACTGGGGCATAGACCGCCAGCAGCAGCTCACTAATTCCTCTTTACTGAGCCAGAGTTTCAAGTTGTCCCCAGGTGTAGCTCATTGAAGGTCCTTCCTCTCCCAGGGATGACATCTTTGGAGCTTCTGGTGCATTTTCTGTAGCTCTGTGTTTTTCCAGGATGGGGTTGCAGCCCCCACGCCCAGCCCTCCTCCTTTCGCAAAATGGCCTTGGGACCGTCCATAACGGAGTTCAGATTTGTGCGCATATCAAAATCTTTCAGAGGAGTGTGTTTGTGTGTATGTGTGTGCAGGTGCATTGCGTGTGTATTACACCGTATGGTGTAGAAGTAGAATTAGGCCAATCAGCCTATTGAGTTTGACCCACCATTCAATCACGGCTGATTTTTTTCAACACTATTCTTCCATCTTCTCCTTGTGACCCTTCAACCCCTTACCAATTAAGAATCTATTAATCTCTGCCTTAAATACACAGCAGTCCCTGGTAACAAATTCCACAGATTCACCACCCTCTGACTCCAGAAATTCCTCCTCATCTGAGTGTTAAAGAGACGTACTGCTTTTCCTGAGGCTGTGCCTTGCAAATTCTGAATGAGGTGGAAATTAAGTCAAGTCGATAGATTGCTTCTTGCTAAGATTATAGGCAGCCATCATTTAAATAGTTTGTCATCATCTCAATGGGTAAAATTTTGTGAAATCACATTTCTAAATAGGAAGCTCATTAACAGGAACGCAAGATATTCTTCAGGTGCTAGAAATCTTTTCAATTCATTTAATATCAGAGTATGAACGTGTACAGTATACAACCTGATATTTGTACTCTTCACAGATATCCGAGAAACAAGAGACCCCATAGAATGAATGATAGAACATTAAAGTCCCAAAGCCCCCCTCCTCCACCCCCTGCACAAGCAGCAGCAAATGCATGAACCCCACTCACGTACCAGAAGAAGCACCGAACACCCCCCCCCACCATGCAAGCAACAGCAAAAGCCCCCCAAGCGACCTTGATCCAGAGTCCATCAAAACTACAGTCCAAAACCCAGTACTTCGGTGTCTTGGACAGCGAGGGAGAGAGAGGTTGCCCCTGCACCAGTAAGGGAGGACTCTAGCAACTCGCTGTTCCGATGTTACAATCACCCACGTTGCATCTCCAAGCCACTCCCCACCCCCCGCCGCCCCTGTCTCGAGGGCTGGTGGGCTCTCACTCTCCATCAAAAGAAAGAGAAAGAGAGAGGAATTGCTCAACTACAAGGACCTTCTCCCAATGGCAGCCGACAATTAGCAGCGCTCTGCCTCCGGTCTTGATGTTTCAGTCTCTCACAATGTTTCAGTCAGCAAAATTGGCGAGGAACTGGGTCATCCATAGGGCTGATCCCTGAGGTCACATGTTTTCCATGCCGTTTCAGGAGAGAGCCAAGCGCTAGGCTGCACAGTCAGTCCAAAAGCCCACCAACTTGCTAAGAACCGTAGTTTGAATGGTAGATCACGGACTCTGACAGAACCCCAACCACCTTGAAAAGAAAGAAAAGATATAAGAACAGAAGAGTAATCTGTTTTGTGGATGAACTGTAAGAAGTCACCTGGGCCTGCAAAAAAAAACTCTGGTGTCATCTTTTCACACGCCTCTTCTTGAGCAGCATATACAAAATGTTGGAGGAACACAGCATCTACAGAGGGGAATGAACAGTCAATCTTTCAGATTGAGAACCTTCATCAGTCTGGTCCTGATGTAAAGCCTTGGAGGGGAATAAGCAGTCAAGGTTTTGGGCTGAGATCCTAGATCATTGTGCAAACTAACTACAATCTGAATGCACAACCTGGGTGACTTTCCTATCACACAGATGTAACGACATGGAGGGCGCACAAACATTTTCACTCACTTAAGGGGGTTAAATGATTTGGATTGTCATCAAACAGTCTAAAAACCGTTTATAGATGTACTGTTAAAAATACCCTGACTGGTTGCATTACTGTCGGGTGTGGCAATTTGAATGGGCAGGAACATAAGAAGCTGCAGAGCATTGTGAACCCAGTCCAATACATCACAGGCACTGTACACCACTCCCCACCATTGATAGAATCTAGAAGAAGTGCAGCCTCAAGATGACAACATCCATTGTCAAAGCTTCCCACCATTCAGAGCATGCCATCTTCAAAGAATTATTTGTCACTTGCACATCGAAACATATGCAAAATGCATTGTTTGCATCAAATCAAGCCAGAGAGGGTTGTGCTGGGCAGCCTGTAAGCATTGGCCTGCTTCTAGCGCCATCATAACATGCCCACAAACTTCTCACAGTTGTCATCGGGCAGTAGATACAAAGGTCTGAAGTCCGACACCACTAACTCCAGGGACAGATACTTTTCTTCACTAAACTTCCCTTTACCAAACTTTCTTTCACCATACAATTCTTGAACCATCTGGCACAACCCTAACTATTACTGGTTAGCAAAACTATGACCATTGTGATCACTCTACACAAAAAAAATGGACTTTGTGTGTTCCTGGACTAATTGTCATGCAAAACGTGTATAATTTATGTTTAGTTGAAGTTTTTTTTGTGGACGGTACTTAACTCATGCTCTGTGACTGTGGTGTAAGTAAAACTTTTCATGCATGTGCTAGTACGTATGACAATGAACTCGGTTTTGACTTCAACTTCATTGGGCGCTTTCTAATGGGTTTAAGCCGCATCTAATTCTTGCCTGTTCTAAGTTCATTTACTGATACATTGTTGAATCTATATTATTCTAATTTTATCTCTATGAAAATATACTTCAGCTTTTACTGTAGGTTTCTATATAATTTTGGGCCCAGCATATTGATGCAAGGTTTGACAGCACCTATATTTCATTGGGAGTTAGAGTCGATTTGGTATGTCAGCAAAGACTCCAGCAAATTTGCCGAGTTGTGGAGTGGGTACTGCACAGGATTGGAAAAAGCCGCACAAGACTGCAAACTCAACCAGCTCCATCGTGAGCACCAGCATCCCTGGCATTGAGGGCATCTTCAAAAGGCGATGCCACAAAAAGAGCAGTATCTACTCTTTAAGAACCCCCATCAGCCAGGGGATGTCCTCTTCTCATTGCTAGGAGCCTGATGACACACACTCAATGTTTCTTCTCCTCTGCCATCAGATTTCTGAATGGACAATGAATCAACTCATGAATACTACCTTGCTTTTTTTTGCTCCCTCTTTGAACTACTTAAGTAATTTATTTTGTTTGATATATTTCTCACTGTACTTTATAGACTTTTTAATGTAGTTCACTGCACTTCTTCCGCTAAACAACAAATTTCATGTGATAGTCCAATAATACTAAACCTGATTCTGATTCCTATTCTCAATAGACCGAATACCCATTTTCTGCTCAAATGTTTGTGTACTTCTTGGCACAGTAGGGGTTAATTTTTTTGAGATGGAAATGATGCTGGTGGGTGCATTGTTTCTGCTTTGAAATGTGTATTCTGTGCTTTCACAGAGAGAGAATCAGCTATTATTCTGCCTTCAGCACGGAAGCAGTGACTGACAGACCAATAATTGAGAATTTTACCAGAGATTCACAATTCAAGAGACAACTACAGGAACCTATCAGAATAACAACAGCCTGCAGCTGTTATGGTAATTTTAAAACACAATTATTCTACTGAGCAGAATCACTTCAAACCATATGAAAGAAATTAAAGTGCCTTACACTATTGTGTGTTTATCATGATAACTCTTATTTTTCAGCGTGAACAGCTCCTGTCAATAGTGATTATAATTCATTATCAGGTCATTCACCAGAACCAGGCCACCAAAGTCTGGCAGATCTGTGTCCATGTTACATTCGCCCGACTCCTGAGCTATGTGGAACTTTTGTATCATTTTAATTCCAATCATTATCCATTCGTTTCAACTTAATTCATTACTCATTGAGTTGTTGCGTTGCAAACAACATTTACTGCTTGGAATCTCCTGCAACAACTTACGCTGTTAAATCACCGTGGTATGAATACAAACATAAACTGATGGATGAGTCATAATACAGGCAAGTGAATGTGCCAGGCAGTGTGACTACAGTGGCTTGCCAAATCATCTCCAAGCCTACATACACTAAACCAAGTAAGTTTCCCATTAAGAAACCAAAGATTGAACTCACATTCACACTTTGGGAAGGTGCATAAAATTACATAAACACAAAATACTCTGCAGATGCTGGGGTCAAAGCAACACTCACAACACGCTGGAGGAACTCAGCAGGTCGGGCAGCATCCGTGGAAACGATCAGTCAACGTTTCGGGCCGGAACCCTTCGTCAGGACTGAAGAGGGGAAGGGGCAGAGGCTCTATAAAGGAGGTGGGGGGAGGGTGGGAAGAAGAAGGCTGCCCCTTCCCTCTTCAGTTCCAACGAAGGGTTCCGGCCCGAAATGTTGACTGATCATTTCCACGGACGCTGCCCGACCTGCTGAGTTCCTCCAGTGTGTTGTGAGTGATAAGATTACTTAAACCTGGATCGCTGCAGGGTAAGTAACACAACCCCATTATCTGACGTAGACGGAAACGCCTCATGGTCACCAGTTTGCAAACCATATCTCTTAGTCTGGGCCAGTTTAATTTTAATTTACAATACGAACTGAAGACTGGTTCTTGCTTGAATTAATATTGGCTATATTCACATAAGTCCAGAATACTTCCTAACGCATACATTATCAGCTGGTCAGCCTTAACCCCACCACTAATACTTTTTATAACTGATGTACCCTAGTGGCCAGTTTATTAGGTACCTCCTGTACCTAATAAAGTGGCTGCTGAGTGTATGTCTGTGGTTTTCTTCTGCTGTAGGGTCTTGAAGTGCCGAATTGTTGTGTGTTCATAAAAGGAGATCTGTACAACACTGGTGTAATGCGTTTTTATTGGAGTTACTGTCTCCTTCCTGTCAGCTTAAACCACTTTGGCCATTCTCCTCTGAACCCTCTCATTAACAAGTGATTTTTTTTAACCATTTTCCATAAGCTCTGGAGACTGTTGTGCCTGGAAATCTCAGGAGACCAGCAGTTTCTGAGATACTCAAACCACCCCATCTGGCACCAGCAACCATTCCACCGTCAAGGTAACTTAGGTCACATTTCTTCCTCTTTCTGATGTTTGGTCTGAACAACAACTGGACCACTTGACTATGTCTGCATATCTTTATGCATTCAGTTGCTGCCACATGATTGGCTGATTGGATATTTGCATTAACGAGCAGGTGTACAGGCATATCTAATAAAGTGGTCACTAAGTGTAAATTAACATTTAAAGGTAACACAGGTAAATTAGTCGTCATTCAGAATAACAACAAATCCATTTTACATCTTGTTTCCAAAAATTGGGTTTACCCGAATTTAGGATTTATTCCACAAATGGAAGAGGAATGGCATTTTTATAACCAAATGAATCAGATTAGTTGAATGTGTTCAAGCAGTCCCCTAAAACTCCTTATAGGTTAGAAAATAAATACCTAAACAAAACCAAAATTTGAGAATGCGGGTACGGCTTGCCTATGCCACTTCATAATATTTCTTAGCAACAAATTTCTGCCCACTTTTGATGACTTTTCAATGTTTCATTTTCCTTGTTTAATTCACTATCTGGATATGCATCTGAATTTTCAAGCTTTAGCCACTTTAGACTGAGCAAATTAGAGCTGTTCCAAAGTTCAGTGATTAATGGGAGAGTCAGTTCCTGCTAGCTATTCACTTCCTTGCTTCGAACCATTGCTGCATTGGCTGTGACCAGTGAAGAAGACAACATATGAGTGGACCTTCAGGACAATTGCACATCTCCAAGGAGCACCGTCACGAGAAAACAGTATCCATCATCGAGGACGTCCACCATCCATGCAATGCTTTCTTCTTGCTGCTGCTATCATGAAGGAGGTACAGCAGCTGCAGGTTCCACACCACCAGGTTCAGGAACAGTCATTACTCTTTAACCAACAGGCTTTTGACCACCATGAACAACCTCAACTCTGAACTGATTCCACAACTTACGGACTTGCTTTTAAGGAGTCTACAACTCATGTTCTCAGTATTATTTATTTATTTATTGGGTTACAGGGTAGAATAGGCTCTTCCAGCCCTTTGATTCATGCCGCCCATCATCCCCCAATTTAATCTTAGCATAATCACGGGACGATGTACAATGACCAATTAACCAACCAACTGTTACACCTTTAGAGTGTGGGTGGATACCAGAGCACCTGGAGGAAACATACACAGTCACAGAGAGAACGTACAAACTCCTTACAGAGAGCAGTGAGAATTGAACTCAGGTCTCTGGTATTGTAAAGAGTTGTGCTAACCACTACACTACCATACCACTGTATGTATGTATGTATGTATTTATTTATTCATTTATTTATCTATCTATTATTTAACTATTTATTTATTGACTGATTTATTTATTTTAGTTGCAGTTGTACAGCTTGTCTTCTTTCACAAATTGTTTGTTTGTCAGTCGGTATGCAGTGTGTACTGTGAATGCCTATAAAATATAAATCTCAAGGTTGTATATAGTATAAGGTGGCACGGCTGAAGTCCAATGACTACCACCTGGCAGTTCACAAAACAAGGAATACAACTGAGTACCTTATTAATAATGTCTTTTCTGTAAAAAAGTTACGTTAAACAATCACCAAAAACAATAAAGAGACAAGCGAAAACCAGGCTGAGTTGGGGGTTGAAGCATATGGGTGCAAGGCGAAGTCAGGGTGAGGTCGAGGCATATTCAAGGTGAAGTTGAGGCGAGTGGAGCAGAGCAAAGTCAGAGCGGAGGAGAGGCAGATTCAAGGCCCGTCCTCCTAAACTGAGAGTGAGGGTTGGTCGATCTAAGCACCGGGCCGATTTGGAAAGGTCAGGTACAGGCCCAGAGCGACAGGGACTTAGAGTAAGGATTGACCCAATGTTTGGATGAGGTAAACACCATGCCAGATGGATTGAAAAGGCAAGGTGTTGGGACCAGAGGCAAGGGTTAGACTGGTTCTGCTCACTGCTCCACAGCGTTTACTCCACTCTGCACTGCACTGAGACTGAGGTAATGGCCTGTTTTGGCTGCTCCGAGCTTTGTATCCATGAGCTCCATGACACTTACTCCACTCTGCGTAGAACTGAGGTTGAGGCTGTGGCCTGCCGTGGCTGCTTTGGGCTTCGTGTCTGCGGACTCATTTTCACTCTGAATGCTATTTGCTTACTTTTATTGTTTGCAAGATTTTTCTCTCTCTGCACATTGAGTGCTTGACAATCTTTTTTTTTCTGGGTTTTGTGGATTTCTTTCTTTGTGGCTGACTGTAAGGAGATGAATCTCAAGGTTGTGCAGTCAGTCCTCCATATCCGCGGGTTCCGCATCCGCGGATTCAACCAACTGCGGATCGGGATCGAAAAACAAAACAGAAGTTCTCTTTCCAGCACTCGTTGTTTGAGCATTGCTCGCCTCACGTCTCGTTCGGTCGTTACTTGTGTTGTGTGCACCTTTTGTTTCTGTGAAAAAATGTCTCCTAAAAAGCAATTAAGTGGTGAAAGCAATTCCTCAAAAGCTAAGAGGGAGCGTAAAGTACTGTAATCTAGAGATGATTAAAAGTACTACTTGTTGTTTGAGCATTGTTTGCCTCGCGTCTCGTTCATTTGCTATTTGTGTTGTGAGCGAGAGGAAGGAGTTTAAGGCTAATAAGGGATGGCTGGCCAGCTATGTAAAGTGCCACAGCCTCAAGAACTTAAAGATCACTGGAGAATCGGCATCGGCTGATGCCACGGCAACATCAGCGTTCCCAGAAGATCTACGATGGTTGCGTCTGTACTGAACATGTACAGACTTTTTTTTCTTGTCATTATTCCCTAAACAATACAGTATAACAACTACTTCCATAGCATTTACATTGTATTAGGTATTATATGTAATCTAGAGATGATTTAAAGTATACGGGAGGATGTGCGTAGGTTATATGCAAATATTACACCATTTTATATTCGGGATTTGAGCATCGGCGGAATTTGGTATCCGCAGGGGGTCCCGGAACCAAACCCCCGCGGATACAGAGGGCTGACTGCATAATATATACACACTTTAATAATAAATATACTTTGAACTTTGCTTTGTACACCAGATCGTTGCTTATTGACGTCAGCTCGATGTTTAACATAATCATCTCTCAGAGGCTGGTGGGTAAACTCTCCTCGTGCAACTCAACTCCTCCCTCTGTACGGGATCCTGGATTTCATGGAAAAACCCCTATCAGTCTGAGTTGGCAGCAACATCACGAGCTCCATCACACTGAGAACTGGTGACCCCCAGAGTCGGGTCCTCAGTCTGCACGGTTCACACTGCTGACTTGTGACTGCACTGCCAAGTTCAGCAACATCAAGTTCACTAATGATACTGCAGTGGTTGGCCGCAACAGCAACAATGATGAGTCAGCACACAAGGAGCAAGTAGAACAGCTTGTCAAATGGCGCAAGAACAACACCATTGAGTTTCATCATGAACGAGACAAAAAAAGATGATTGCGGACTTCAGGAAAGCACAGGTTGACCGCTCTCCATTGCACATCAATGGCTCTGCTGTGGAGAGGGTGAAGAGTACAAAGTTCCTTGGTGTGCATATAATGCACAATCTAACCTGGACCTGCAATAGTTCCACAATAGTCAAGAAGGCACAGCAGCATCTACACTTACTGAGGAGTTGATGGCGTGTAAGGCTCCTTGCTCCCGTTCTCACAACTTTCTACAGAAGCATCATTGAGAGTGTCCTGTCTGGCTTTATCACCGTGTGGTACAGAAGCTGCAAGACATCAGACCACCAGATTCAACAGAAGACGGTCAAATCTGCCGAGAGGATCATTGGGATCTCCCTCCCAACTATTTCAACATTTCAAGTCGAGTCAAGTCAAGTCATTTTTTATTATCATTTCAACTATAACCGCTGGTAGAGAACATAGTAAAAATGAGACAACATTTTCCAGGACCATGGTGCTACATGAAACTATGCAAAAACTACACTGAACTATGTAAGAAAAAACACAAAAACTGCACTAGACTACAGACCTACCCAGGACTGCATAAAGTGCACGAAACAGTGCAGGCACTACAATAAATAATAATAAATAATAAACAAGACAGTACGAACAGTAGAGGGTAAAGTAGGTTGGTGTCAGTCCAGGCTCTGGGTATTGAGGAGTCTGATGGCTTGGGGGAAGAAACTGTTGCATAGTCTGGTCGTGAGACCCTGAATGCTTCTGTGCCTTTTTCCAAACGGCAGGAGGGAGAAGAGTTTATATGAGGGGTGCGTGGGGTCCTTCGTAATGCTGTTTGCTTTGTGGATGCAGCGTGTGGTGTAAATGCCTGTGATGGTGGACAGAGAGACCCCAATGATCTTCTCAGCTGACCTCACTATCCACTGCAGGGTCTTGCGATCCGAGATGGTGTAATTTCTGAACCAGGCAGTGATGCAGCTGCTCAGGATGCTCTCAATGCAACCTCTGTAGAATGTGGTGAGGATGGGGGGGGTGGGAGATGGACTTTTCTCAGCCTAGGCAGAAAGTAGAGACGCTGCTGGGCTTTATTTGCTATGGAGCTGCTGTTGAGGGATCAGGTGAGATTCTCCGCCAGGTGAACACCAAGAAATTTGGTGCTCTTAATGATCTCTATGGAGAAGTCGTCGATGTTCAGCGGAGAGTGGTTGCTCCGTGTCCTCCTGAAGTCAACAACCACCTCTTTTGTTTTGTTCACATTCAGAGACAGGTTGTTGGCTCTGCACCAGTCCGTTAGCCGCTGCACCTCCTCTCTGTATGCTGACTCATCATTCTTGCTGATGAGACCCACCATGGTCGTGTCATCAGCGAACTTGATGATGTGGTTCGAGCTGTGTGTTGCAGCACAGTCGTGGGTCAGCAGAGTGAACAGCAGTGGACTGAGCACACAGCCCTGGGGGGCCCCCGTGCTCAGTGTGATGGTGCTGGAGATGCTGCTTCCAATCCGGACTGACTGAGGTCTCCCAGTTAGGAAGTCTAGGATCCAGTTGCAGAGGAAGGTGTTCAGGCCTAGTAGGCTCAGCTTTCCAGTCAGTTTCTGAGGAATGATTGTGTTGAATGCTGAACTGAAGTCTATGAACAGCATTCGAACATACGTGTCTTTTTTGTCCAGGTGGGTTAAGGCCAGGTGGAGGGTGATGGCAATGGCATCGTCTGTTGAATGGTTGGGATGGTATGTGAACTGCAGTGGGTCCAATGAGCGTGGCAGCAGGGTCTTGATGTGCCTTATGACAAGCCTCTCGAAACACTTCATGATGATGGATGGGAGTGCAACGGGACGGTAATCATTGAGGCAGGACACTGTCTCGTTGAGGCTGTGGATTTACCAGGTACATTACAGATGAAGGGCCCAAAGCGTTGTTGAGGATCCCTACCACCTATCTCACAATCTCTTTGACCCACTACGTCAGGAAGGAAGTACAGAAGTATCAGGAGTGGAACTGCCAGACTGGGTAACAGCTTCTTCCGTCAGGCTGTGAAACTAATGAATACCCTGCCACTACCAAGGTGTCGTTTTGTTATATATATGTATGTACAGCCAGATACAAAAAAACTTGTTCTTGAACTGAAACACTGAGCGACTTTGTACAAGGACATTTTAAACATTGTTGATCATGTTCCTCTCAGGGATTTCCAAGGAAACACGTCTTGAGTTTACCATAACGGTTGAAAAGAATAGGGAAATGAGCTGAGAAATGGCAGATGGAATTTAATGCAGGCAAGTTTGAGGTCTTGCTGTATGGCAGGACAAATAAGGGTAAGATTTACATCGTGAATGGTAAGGCACTAAGATAAGTTGTAAGATAATGTGAGTTGGAAATACAGATCCGTAATTCCTTGAGAGTGGTGTCACAGGTAGATTAAGACACAAAGTTTAAATCACATTTAAAGAAACATCATCATCATTATGTATCGTGTCATATTACGTAGGCGATTATGGTCCCATGACCATGATTGTTCTTGGCAAATTTTTCTACAGAAGTGCTTTGCCATTGTCTTCTTCTGGGCAGTGTTTTAGAAGACAGGTGACCCCAGCCATTACCAATACTCTTGAGAGATTGTTTGCTTGGCATCAGTGAGCACATAACCAGGACTTGTGATATGCACCAGGTGTTCATAGCACTATCCACCATCTACTCCCATGGCTTCACCTGATCCAGTTTGGGGGGCAAACCACGTGCTGCATCTTGCCTGCAGGCTAGTGGAGGGAAGGGGCGCCTCACATCTCCTTTGGTAGAGACGTATCTCCACCACATCACTCAAAAGAAACAAAATCATGTCTAAGTTTTCCACAGATGAACCTTATTTTTATTTGACCACATAACTATGACTTACGGGCTGAATGGGCTGCTTGTCATCTGTAGCTGGCAGCTCATCTAGGAGGAGGAAATCTCTGATCTCAAACCTCCATTGCCTTGTGGCTATATTGCTCATGGGGAAGGCTTTCAGGAGTAAGCCCTGAGGGAAAAATCTAGAGCTGAAGTCCCTAAGGCAGTCCCACTTTGAGCTCAGTACTGACTGGCAACTCCTGCGATGCTGCTGGCACCAAACTGAATCAGTCTTTGCTGTCCCTTTAGGTTTATCAAGTGCAGGGAGAAAGAGAGATTGCTACATGGGCAACAGCTTGCTCTCCATATTGCACTGCTCAGGCTTGCATATCCAGACAGCTAGGATACAACATCCATGTTCGACCCTGACTGACTGAGGCTTCAAACCTATGGTTAGAAAGGTTCATTTGTGATAAAGTTATCACATCTGGAAAATTCTTTCACTGGTCTAAAAGTAACTTCTAATAAACTACTGTAAATCTTGCCTAAACCTGAAGAAGAGGACACTTTTTAATGTGGGGTGTAGTGAAAGTTAGAAAGGCATGAAACTGTAACTTTCAAAACAAAATAGAATACATATTATATGCACAGTATATAACAGGAATACACAGGGACAATTCAGCACATAGACACGAGACATCCTGCAGACGCTGGAAATCTTGAGCAACGCACACAAGATGCTGAAAGAAGTCAACAGCTCAGGCAGCATCGGTGGAGAAGGAAAAAGAGGTTAGATTTTAGGTTGATGAATTAGCGAAAATCAGAAATAAAACACAATTTAATTTGCAGGAATGCAAAGGACTGGAGAGAAGAAAGGCAAATGCCTGTGATAGTGTGGACACAGACAGATTAAGTGACATATGTCTTGTTGGTGCTGGTTTGGAGAGGGTGGTGATGACTGAATAATTTCAGTTGATCTGAGTAGAGAAGATATAAATAAATAAATAAATAAAATGAAAGTGGAAGAAAAGAGAAAATAACAAAACCCTGTCCTTGAACTGTGGACACAAGATGACATATAAAAAATGCCCAATGTACTCAGCTGTTATGGTGTACCTGTGGAGACTTTACTCCCCACTCTGACCTTTTACTTCTTCTCATCTGTCTCTTACCTCCCCCTGGGTTCCCTCCACCTTCCCTTTCTCCTATAGACCACTCTCCTTTCCAATCAGATTCCTTCTTCTCCAGCCTTTGATCTCTCCCACCCTCCCGGCTTCACCTATCACCTTCCAGCTAGCCTTCCTCCCCACCTTTTTTATTCTGGTATTTTCCCCCTTCCTTCTCAGTCCTGAAGGAGAGTCTTGTCCCAAGACCTTGACCATCTACTCATTTCCATAGATGCTGCCTGACTTGTTGAGTCCCTTTATGTATGATTTTTCTTCACATTTTGATAAAGAGAAGAACATTTGCAGTGTTTAGGATGCATTTGATAGCTTTCATTGGTACAGTAGTGCTGGATATATGGCTTCTTTCTGTGCAGTGAGATATGGTACCTCTCATTGACAAACACTGTGCCATTGGTTATGAGGAAGGGCATGCTGATGTTCTCTCTACTGCTTCTGTTAGTTCCAGTACAATATGAGCAACAGACTAGAGCAGCAACACCCTACTGTCATTGTAGAAAATGTTCTAATTTCCTATTCTCCACCCTGTAGTCTGCTTTCATTTAAAATCAGGAAATTCCCCTAAATAGTGCCGTGGACCAGCAAGAACTGCATATCCAATGTCCGCAATAAATTTCACATTCAAATTTCAAGTACATATTCGTCAAATGTAACCCCCACCACCTAGGTTATGCTCTCTCCTAACTGCTGCCATTGGGAAGAAAGTACAGCAGCCTCAGGTCTCATACCAGCAGGTTCAGGAACAGTTATTACCCCTTAACCATCAGGCTCTTGAACCAAAGGGGGATATGTTCACTCAACTTCACTTGCCCCACTCTTCAAATGTTCCCACAACCTATGGACTCACTTTCAATGACCCTTCATCTCTTGTTTTTGATAGTTATTGTTTATTTATTTATGTCGTGGAATTGACAGTACCATGGGAAGATGGTGTCAAAGAAGCTTATGAGAGGAAAAAGACCAAGTACTCTGAACTGGCAACTGAAGTTGCCCAGAATGACTGGAAGACCAAGATTTTCCCTGTAGAAGTGGGATGCAGTTGCTACATCTACGACCCGTCTATTGAAAAAGATGGGAGTGAGGGGTCACTCCCTCCAACAAGCAATCAAGTCCTTGTCAAACGCAGCAGAAGAAAGTAGCAATTGGATTTGGATTAAAAGGAAAGACAACAACTGGGCTGCAAGATGAAGACAGGAGGGTATGGAACTGAGGGGGGTGTATCTGGGAAACCAGGTAGCATTGTTGAGCCCTCTGGAGACGTCGTGGGCTTATCAACGAAACGTCAAAGAAGGAGGGTGCCCACCTGATGACCCCGATGACGTACCTACCCTCCTTCCTAGTCACCACTCCAAACCCACTGCCAACATCGAGAGTGCCAACTTACCATAGGGATTGAAACATCAAGTCCTAGTAGCTCTACTATCTACTCTACTAATTATTAGTATAATAATTTCAGTATTTGCAGACTTTGTTGCCTTCTGCACATTGGTTGATCACTCAAGTTAGCGTGGTCTTTCACTGATTCTATAATGGTTATTATTCTAATATAGATTTATTGAGCATGCCCATAAGAAAATGAATCTCACGGCTGTATATGGTAACATATATGTACTTTGATAATAAATTTATTTGAAGTGTATGTCTATTAAGAGATGGCTAAATAATCTGTGTTATTTTCAAGTGGACTACAGTGGACAATTTACCAATACATCAGACTACTGTGAAAACATGGCTCACTGAGATTATCCTGTTGTCACTGTACTCTGGGTCTTCCCGAGTAACCTTCTTTCCGATGGAGATATCAGAATTGTATCTTCAAATAACTGTGCTCCACTCCACCAAAGTGAGCCCATACGTTGTGGGAACATAGGTTACATGAAAGAATATTTTCCTGCAGAGTCAACTCTGTAACATACATTGTCACACTGCTGATATTGAAATTGCAAGCAGTTCCCTGTAATTAAGGGAACATATCCATTATCCAATATGTCCTGACAATCAAGGCATATGGGTAATGGATATGTTTCCTTAATTTTCCTGTGGCTAATACAGTATATCCTAAGGTAAGTCAGAAATTGATATAGAAATGTAATGTGAGTCTATAAAGACCAAAAGGTCGAAATTCAACATGAAATCTGGCCGTATAGAGACATTGCTCTTGAAATTTTGTTTTATTAATTGGTAAGAATCCTGTATCACTTCTGAATCATTTTGCCTGTCTTCCCTGTTACTTTCAGGCATCTGTGGATATTTGTTTCAATATAGAATATAGAACATAGAATATCATAGAACAGTATAGGCCCGTTGGCCCACAATATTGTGCCAAACTTTTAACCTAGTCTAAGATCAATCTAACCCATCACTCCTACATAGCCCTCACTCTTCTATCAACTATATGCCTTTCTATCAGCTTTTTAAAAGCCCCTAAAGTATCTGCCCTGCTACCATCACCACTGGCATTGCGTTCCATGCACCCACCACTCTCTGTGTTAAAAACATACCTCTGACATCCCCCATAATTACATCCAGTCACTTTAAAATTACGCCCAATCGTGTTAGCTATTTGCACCCTGGGGGAAAAATCTCTGGCTATTCACTCAATCTAAGCCTCTGATCATCCTCTAAACCTCTATCAAGTCACCTCTCATCCTCCTTCACTCCCGAGAGAAAAGCAAGCTCGTTCAAACTATCCTCACAAGACACACTGTCTAGTCCAGGCAGCATCCTGGTAAACCTCTAATGCTCCAAGTATTTCTTTGCATGAGTTACTCCGTGTGAGTTCAGATGATTGTCTGCCACAGAACTATTGTGAAAATAACCCACCCAATTAGATACAGGGGTCAGGAGGGAAGAGCTAGCCATTTGTCTGAGAGGATTTCACAATTGTCCAAGTTATGTGCTGGCCTTAGAACCAAAAAACGCCAGAAGGCCATGGCTTATGGAAGTAATTCAGAAAATGTTTAGCTCGGGTGGTTGATGGTTGGGTTGAGTTGTTCTCTGATCTTGACAATTTACTTGCAAACATTCCATCACCATGCGAGGAAACATTGTCTGTGCCCTGTTGATTGTGGACATAGCTTATCTACAGAAATATAAAGCAGAAAGGCTAGGAAGTGTGCTAGAAGAAGGCCAAATGCATCAACTGAAGAGAAAATCAGGTTTAAATGTTAAAAGAAACTTCTGCCAGTGACAGGAACCCAATTAAGTTCTTTGCACAATAAAATTCCACAAGGTATTTTTCATGACATGTCTTATGGAGCCTAGCAAATTAGACATTCAAGAGTGAAACTTGTCAATAAGTCATCTGGGGGATCACTGCAGACCCTTGTAATGAAGGGAAGTGACATACTGAAATAGCAATTACACAATAATATGAATTAAAGGACATAGTGATATAGCAATTACATAATAATATTAATTAAATGAATACACTGGAGTGCAATTTATTTGGAAGTGTGGAAATGTGGACTTGGGCTTCAAGTTCACTAGAAGGAAAAACGGCTCCAATCTCTCATCATTGCTGTTACAGGATTATTCTGTATATTTTGTGACTCTTGTAGAATTAAACTCTAAATCCCAGTTTTCAGGCAAACGTTTATTCATCCATAAATCACATTGAGATAGACAAAGGAGTATTATGAAATCACTTTCAAAAGAAAGAGATAATGGGTGAAAAGTTACTGGATGTGGTCTATGATATTTTTCCCTTCGTTTTTCCACAGTTATCCCATGATTGCACAGACCTTTTGTCTCCACAAGGCTCCTAATAGCCTCCCAGAGCTGCTACTGTAGTAGACTATTTGTGATGGCTAGGCTGCATGTGTTGGAAGTAATCGACAATCCTCTTCTGTCATCAAAAGCCTTTTTCATGGTCTCAGAATGCTCTGATGACACGATCAGTAGGAAAAGGTTTGCATTAATGCCACAGCAAAGAAAGTTCACCAACAATTTCACTTCCTCAAGAGGTTAAAGAAATTTGGCATGTCCAGTCGACCCTTAACAATTTTTATTAATGCACCATAGAGGGTATCCTATCTGGATGCGTTATGGATCAGTATCGCAACAGTTCTGCGTGTGACTGCAGGAAATTACAGAGAGGTGCGGACACATCTCAGCACGTGATGGAAATCAACCTCCCCTCTATAGATCCTGTCTATCCTTCTCACAGCTTCAGTGAAGTAGACATCTGAATCAAAGACACCACTCGCCCTGGACTTCTGCTCTTCTCCCTTCTTCCATTTGGCAGCAGACATTAAAAAAAACACATACTACCAGGCTTAAGGACAGCATCTATGCTGCTGTTACAAGATTACTAAATGGTTTCCTTGTACAATAAGATGGGTACTTGACCTCTCCGTTTACTTGATTATGATCTTGCTCTTATTGTCTACCTGCATAACACTTTAATGTAGCTGTTAAATTTTATGTTGCATCTTTTTATAACTTTGTTCTACCTCAATGCAGTGTATAATGAATTGATCTGTATGAAGAGTATGCAAGACAAGCTTTTCACTGTATCTCAGTACGATGATGATGATGACGTTGACTCAGAGCTGAGAGGCCAGCGTCGGGCATTTTCATGCCTTACAAGGCACAGTTCGAAAGGCTGTGTGGGGCGCCACTCCTCGCACAGACGTTTCACAGTATTATTTTACAAGGCCGAGTTGCAAGCTCGAAATCAACCCGGCGCGGATGGAGAGCGCGCACGGGGGCAGTCTGTCACTGGATCAAATTCGGGAACCTCCGTTCTCATGCCTGGTGCTGATCTCACTGTGCCACCAGCCAACCGAAATGTACAAGTGATAATAATAGAACCAATTCCAATTTGAATTCAAATAAACAATTGAAAAAAGTAATGTCAATACAAAATTAAAACATGATATACTTACTTAAACACATTTAAGCTACAGAAATTAATTTAAAAAGGTTTAGCCCTCAATCAAAATAAAATAAAAACAAGCAACACTTTCACTTACACTGGAGCCCTGATGCAGACTTTCAACCTAAAACATTGATGATTCCTTTCCTCCTGCAGATGCTGCTCGACCGCTGAGGTTCGTCCAGCAGATTTCGTTGCTGCATGTTGACTTACAATTTTAGTGAGTGTTAGTGAACCCATTCAGACTGATGGCTGGTCTAAGTCTATCATAGCAATCATGTCTAGGTGCAAATGAATAAATATCCTAAAGGAAGTTCAGATGTCCTGCTGGATCAGCAGCTTAAACATGAATATTAATTAACTGTATCCATTGGATAATGAGATTTCCACCTCTGTCCTCTAGAGTTACTGAGTTTCTCAGCAAGCTCACAATTGTCCTCAGTGTCCCAGAATCTTTGAATGAGGCACAGTGTGCTCTGCTCTATAGTCAACTCACAAAAATTGGCAACGGATTGACTCCCATGGGCTCTATAATGCTCATGATCTAGATTCTAGACCAGCCTTTTTCAACCTTTTTGCCCTGGAGGAACCCTTGAAATAATTTTCAGGTCTCAGGGAACTCCTGTGTAAAAAATATTATATCCACAGCTCACGGTACATTAGCTTGATCAGTAAGTTGCAGAGTTAATAATACAAAGATAATTGTCAATGCCCTTTTGAGTAGCAAATGAATTTTTAGCCAACCTTTCTTGAAAAAAACAAGTAGTTAAACTTAACCTTTCTTGAAATTAGTCTCTTTCTTTCCCTTTCGTAAACTTCAAAACCTCATAAGGCAAATATAATAAATTTCTGTTAAATAACTTGCTTATGAAAAAATAGGATTTAATTTTTCTAAATGTAGGCTCAGTAGATTTAATTTAAATAAAGATTGTAAATTGATGTTAATTAATGTTACTTACAACATGAAAATTTATTGGCAATGTTGAATAGTAAAGTTACTAAAAACCATAAGCCAAAGCAATATGAATAAAAATAGACACGATCTTATACGGGATTTTGGAAAAGCTTTTTTCTGTAAGTGACATGATCAGGCTCAAATATAGGCCTAGCATATGAAAACTGTGATTGTTTTTTGTTGCAGAAATACTCAGTTCTGGGTCGAACCTGAGATGAGCACCCCATTGAGTTCACCTTCAAATGAAATGAGACGATTTCTATCCTTGCTCTTGATGTTTGTTAAAAATGAAAAAGCTTGCTCACACATGTAAGAAGTTGAAAACTGCAGCAAAATGTTCATTGTTTTTCTATGAATGACATGATACTCCTCTTTCACAGAAAGCCAGAACTTGTCCAGGGGCAGGTCAGTAAATCTCATCTTGTGTGCAGCTCACAAAATTCTTCCTCTTTTCTCAAAGTCAAGCTCTCAGAAGAGTCCATCTAATGCTCAGAAAATGCACTTCACGCTCCTTATCAGCCTCCTGTCCTCTCCTCCATGCAATACAGTGCTCACCAATTATCAACAGCCTCCCCGATCTCGCGTCAAAAACTAAGAATGGACTCAACCAAATAAACACGGTCTTACTGCGCACTGCTATACTGGGCTGAGAGATCTCTAATGAGAATGCTAATGGGGCTGCTCGGTCACTGCCCACCACTACAAGTGTCAGCATTGTGCTTTGCACGAAGATAAACCCCAGTTGAGGAACCTTCTTCTAGATACTTGGATAAAATTGCATACTCAACAACATATTAATGTCTTTGGGGAAAAGGTCTGCTGCCTTGACTATATCCAATGACCCGGTCTCAAATGCGTTTGCAAACCGTGAGGGTGGTGGAGTTTCAGTCAATGAGTGGAATCAAGGCTTTGATGATCTCCTGTCCTTCAGTCATGTGCTCAGCAACAATCATATCATCCAAAGTCAAAGTAAACTTATTTTCAAACTATGTATATGTCACTAGAAAATTACCTTAAGATGAATTTCCTTGCAGGAATTTACAGGGAAATAAGGAAATACAACAGAATTTATGAGAAACTATACATAAACAAAGACTGAGAAACAACCAATGTGCAAAAGAAGACAAATTGTGCAAATAAGGAAAGTAAATAATACTGAGAACATGAGTTGAAAAGTCCTTCAAAGTGAGTTTGTAGGCTGTAGAATTAGTTCAGACTTGATGTGAATGAAGTTATTCACACTGGTTCAGGAGACTAATGGTTGTAGGGTAATAACTGTTCCTGAACCTGGTGGTGTAGGTCCTAAGGCTCCTGTTCCTCCTGTTATAGTAATAATGAGAGGAAAGTATGGCTTGCCCCATGGTCGTCGTGAGAAGAAAGCATAGCCTGCCTGATAGTAATAGTGAGAAGAGATCCTGGAATGTGGGGTTCCCACATGATGAGCACTACTTTCTTATGCTCCTTGTAAATATGCTCAGCAGTAGGGAGAGCTTTGCCTGAGAAAGACCGGGCTGTATTCACCATATCTCAACCTACTCTATTACAAGATCACAGGTCCTGGCCTCAAGGCGAGCATTAACATACCAGGAATCAGACAATTTTGGACCGGTTGATCCTGCCATTTGATTGGCAAGGAATCTACAACTGCCCCTCCTTCCTCAGTCAAAGACAAATCAGCTCACATTCACTTGTTTTCTCTTCAGTGTATCTCACTCTGGAACAGGTGATGTTCATCACGTATGTCAAAATTCACTTCAGTGATGGTGAACCACCTTGTCACATCTAGAGGAAGTGATCAGAAGTTGCATTTACATTAACTTTTTTGGATGAGCTTCAAGATATTGACACTATTTGTGAGCTCAATTGCTTTTATGCTCGGTAACTCTGAGCCTCCGAGGAAAGCCACCGCTACAACCTGTGACTTGGCCATCTCTGAGGCTGAGGTACACAGATGTTTCCAACGAGTGGACAGTCACAAGGCTGCGGGACCCGACGGTATCCCAGGGCGAGTACTCAGGATGTGCGCAGCACAACTGGCAGGTGTGCTTACTGATATTTTTAAACTCTCCCTCTCCCAGTGTAGAGTGCCCTCCTGCTTTAAATTATCCACCATTGTCCCTGCACCAGAAAAGACCAAGGTAACATGCCTGAACGACTGGCGTCCTGTCACACTCACCTCAATAATAAGCAAATACTTTGAGAGGCTGGTCAAGGATTACATCTGCAGCTTGCTACCACCCAAACTGGACCTCCTACAATTCACCTACCGACACAACCAATCGACAGATGACGCAATAGCCACTGCTCTACATACCATTGTTGCACATCTGGAGAAGAAGGATGCTTATGTGAGAATGCTGTTCTTGGACTACAGTTCAGCATTCAACACCATAGCTCCATCCAGGCTCGACAAGAAGCTCAGAGACCTCAGCCTTAACCCTGTTTTGTGCACCTGGATCCTGAACTTCCAGTCAGATTGCCAGCAAGTTGAGAGCATCCTGACTGGCTGCATCACTGCCTGGTATGGGAATTTTACCTCCATTAGTTGCAGGACTCTGCAGAGAGTGGTGCGGACAGCCCAGTGCCAGTGCCCATGATTCAGGACATTTGCAAGGACAAGTGTGCAAAAAGGGCCTGTAGGATCATTGGGGACCCAAGTCATCCCAACCATAATCTATTCCAACTGCTGCCATCCTGAAAGCAGTATCGCAGCATAAAAGCTAGGACCAGCAGGCTCTGGGACAACTTCTTCCACCAGGCCATCAGACTGATGAACTCACGCTGATTTGAGTGTACTCTATATTACCTTGTCCTGCTTGGTGGTGCAACAATATCAGCGCCGGACTCCGGAGCGAAGGTTCCTGAGCTCGAATCCAAGTCGGGTTGAGTGTCAAGCTAGCAACTCGGCCTCGTAAAAACAAGAATAGCTTGCTACGGAAACACCATCAAAAAGACGGTGTCCTGATAACTCCACTGCCAAGTTAAGGGCTATTCTTCTTCTTCTATATTACATTGACTGTTCTATTTATTATAAATTATTATAAATTACTATAATTGCATATTGCACATTTAGATGGAGACGTAACATAAAGATTTTTACTCCTCATGCATGTGAAAGATGTAAGAAATAAAGTCAATTCAATTCAATTAGCTGGATATTGACAGTAGGGGGCAATGTTGTACAGATAGCCTCACAGAGTGGCCATTTATATATTACTAATCCTACAGCAGAAAGACACACAGAATGTAAAACTATGAAGTGCCTTCCCTGCACAAAAGCCAACATTCTCCTTGATTGGGAGTTAAGTTTAATTTTGAGTACTTTTCCAGTGATGTCATGGGAATAGTTTCTAAAGAATCTTGTTCATTTTAAAGGTTCAGTTGTTGACCTGTGTCGATTAAACCTGTCAACAGAAGGCACTTGGCTCTGTGCATTTTGGTAGCTTAAACTAAAAACAATAATAGCTTTGCAAATGTCAAAGAAATAAGAAGATAGTGGACGTTTCCTGTTAACTCTTAACGTGGTCTCAGGGTGATGTGTATCGGAGACCTTACAGTCAGTGGCCACTTTGCATCTGTACACCTGCTTGTTAATGCAAATATCTAATTAGCCAATCATGTGGCAGCAACTGAATGTATCAAAGCATGCAGACGTGGTCAAGAGGTTCAGACCGAACATCAGAATGTGTGATCTAAAAGACTTTGACCTTGGAATGATTGTTGGATCCAGATGGGGTGATTTCAGCATCTCAGAAACTGCTGACATTCTGGGATTTTCACACACAAGAGTCTCTAGAGTTTACAGAGAACGGTATAAAAAAAAAGTGAGCAGCAGTTTTGTCAGTGAAACTACATTGTTGATGAGAGAGATCAGAGGAGAATGGTTCAAGCTGACAACAAAGTGACCGTAGCACAAATAACCGTGCGTTACAACAGTGGTGTGCAGAAGGGCATCTCTGAGCATACAACATTTGGATCCTTGAAGTGGACGGGCTACAGCAGCAGAAGACCATGAACATAATCTCAGTGGACACATTATTAGGTACGGGAGCTACCAAATAAAATAACCACTGAGCGTATTGTAATCATTTCCTACCTTGAGGAGGGATTTGGTTGATGGGGAGCAGACTTTCGGTGAGGAGGGAGCAAGTCCACTTCTTATTAAGTTTAGCATCACCTTGACTTACTATCATTCTGTTGTGCATTTCAGCCTGAGAAATCGTTAAAACTCTGCTTTCAGACTTTGGGATCCTTCCCTGAGAGGGACAGAGTTCTGGCTGCTTGTGCTTGGAGAGAGAAGGACTGCCAAAAAATGACAAATCTATTGTTTTTTTTCAGCCCTCCCGATTGCTGGTGTGTTCATTGGTGTACAGTACAGAAATGCATGTGGGATAAAACACCTGACAAAGGAGTGTCAGGCAAGATTTACTATCTCTGTTGTGCGTTTTCGGCTGTGCTACAGGCTTGATTGAGCACGCTGAATTGCTTATTTCCACTTTGTCGATTCCACTGACAACCTTCCTTATTCTCAAACAATGCCAAAGGGATGGCCATTATCCAGAAATAATGACCGAGCTGCTATTGTGTACAGGCTATTGGGCTGAGTAAATTAGGTGAGAAATGTAACATGAAATTGATTTCAAATCATGTCAGACTGAAGGAATAGCTTTGAAATAGTGAGATCTGCTCAGCTTAAAAAAAAAGGGGGAAATATCCCATATTACTGGCGGTCATGGGCTCCGCTGCACTCAATCAGTCAACTTGACACTGACAAACAATACCCGGAAAATTTGATGATTTGCAGCCTTTTCATCTGCTATTCTTTTACAATTAACAGCTGGGGAATGCTCGAAATTGCAAGGTTGCAATGAGTTTTTTTCTTGGTTACAGTGGGTCAGCATGCATCCAGGCAGGGCCATGGGAAAGGTGAGCTTCTGAGGCAAATTAAAGAGACAGACACTGTCTCTCACTCTCTCTCTCTCTCTCTCTCTCTCTCTCTCTCTCTCTCTCTCTCTCTCTCTCTCTCTCTCACTCTCTGTCTCGCTGTCTCTCTCTCCCCCTCTCCCCCTCTCTCTTTATCTCCCTCCCCCCTTTCTCTTCCCCCCCTCTCTCTCTCTCTTTCTGTCTCTGTCTCTCTCCTCCTCTTTCTCTCCCTCCCCCCTCTCTCTCTCTCCCTCCCCCTCCCTCCCTCCCTCTCCTCTCTCTCTCTCTCTCTCTCTCTCTCTTTCTCGTTTAATGTTGATCACTTTATGTGTGCTCTCTTATGCTTTGCACTTTTACCACCAGGCTGGCTCATCGATGATCGTCTCACGATTTTAACCAACCAAAGGAGGGATTACTTGTAAAACTGATTCTCAGCAATTGTGCTGACAATGAAATAAACTAGATATCAATATCCTGAGTGTGTCATTAAATCTGGAAAGTATAATCTATGCTTCTTGCTGTTTCACACACAAAACTGAAGCAGAATTTTACTCAAGCACAAGAAAATCTGCAGACACTGGAAATCCAAGCAACACACAGAAAGTGCTGTGACGGGTCTCGGCCCAAAATGTCGACTCTTTACTCTTTTCCATTGATGCTGCTTGGCCGGCTGAGACCCTCCATCATTTTGTGTGCGTTGCAGAATTTTACTGATGCACTCAGCAAGTAATTACACCAGTGGTGTATTGACATCAGCACCAGTCCTCGAGGTGAGTGCTCATGGGTTTAAATCCAGCCAGCTCCTTGCAACGCTTTCCAACTGTACTGGGTTGAGCATCAGCCTCATAAAAATCGGATAAAATGCCAAAAGAATGGCAAGGTTACCATGCAGAAAGGAATAACAACTTAGCAAGTGAAAATAAGATAAAGTGGAAAGTTATGGACACTAGCCAATAGCAATGATAATGTTCTGTAGATATGGGCATGCTGAACAGTTACTTGTACTGCCAAGCTACTTCTCCAGTCTTGACAAGAAAATGTTACAGATACTGCATATACATTTCAATTAATGTTAAAGATTTGTTTTAAAGAAAGTAAGTATTAAAACATTTAACTTCCTGTCCCATTTTAACTTGATGTAATTTATGTCTGCTTTATATATCCGGGTTTAGACTCTGCCAAGAATCAATGTGTTTTAATAAACTTGATGGGATGAACAGCCCCAGCTGGGACTTCCTCCTTGCTGCATCTGACAGGTTGCCTTCGAAGTGAGCTGCCCTGGGTCAGATTCCATTCCAGAAGATGGCAAACTCTGCTCAGAGTCCCAGGGAAAAGCCATGGACAGCAGTCAATGTGATTCATTTGGTGCTTGATCTGAGAGTCTGCCTTGGAAGATTGATGTAGAAAGTGCAGCTCAAGTCACGGCGTCCTTTCAGAAAAGTAAATGAGATGTCGATATTGGCAGGTAGTCCAGCTGTGTTGTCCATGGAGAGAAATGGACATTCGAAGTTTCAGGTCGTGACTTTCCTCAGTTCATTTTCCTCCACAGATGCTGCCTGATCTGTTGAGTTCTGCGATAATTTCCTTGTTGCTTCAGTTTCCAGCATTTGTAGTCTCTTTTGTCTCTAGTGGCATTCTGTTGCCTTGTGGGGAGGGCATGGTTGTTCCTTTGAGCCTGAGGCCTAGATGTCACAAACTTTGACATGAACTATGTTGTTAATGGCAAGGATGGTTACCTCTATCAGCTAGACCAATGGACATCACCCTAATCAGCCACCTCAGAAGCAATTCATCCTCAATTCCAAGGGTCAGCCTGAGAAGAACAATTCAACCTAGCCCAGACTGATGCCTTGCCCACTGTGATTGTCTCCTAAACAGAGAGGTAACCTTGACATCTCAGCTCCTCACTGACCTGCGCTGAGCTTGGTTTCATTGCCAGAAGAGAAGTGTGGGAGGGCTCTGAGAGGGCTGAGGACAGATAAGATGGATAGAAACCCTAGCTTAAAAATTAAAATTAAACAATGGTTTGATTCTGAGTACAAAATCTGGACCAAGAACCTTTGTATCACCCAGCAGGATGCATTACTAATAGTTTGGCGAAAAAAATATTCGGTGATGTATATAAGTGGGTACAAGATGCTATCATTACTCAACATCCCCAATGTTAATTGCTCCAGTGATTAATGTTGTGGATTTCAGAAATAATCATATCTCCACAGCTCTATCCACACTTTACCCTACCTTCCCAACACTCTTCAACTTTTTAAAGATACTTCAAGATAATTTGCCAAGCTATTGGGTATCTAACCTAAAATTTCTTTGTCAGGCCAGTGCCAACTTATACTTGATAATATTTGTATAAATCACCATGTAATTATGTATGCTATATGAGAATGGCTTTTAGGTGGTGGGGTGGAGATACGTCTCTACCAAAGGACCTTCCCTCCACTAGCCTGCAGGTCACCCTTGGGCAAGGTCTAGCACCGGCTTAGCCCCTCAGTCAGGGTCACGTGAAGCCATGGAAGCAGGTGGTGGATGGTCGTATGAGCAGCTGCTGCACATCACAAGTCCAAGTTATGTGACCACTGATAATCTCTGAACAGTATTGATAACAGCTGGGGTTACCCATCTTATAAAGACACTACCCAGAAGCCAACCACTTCCGTAGATAAATATGCCAAGAACGCTCATGTTCATAGAAAGACCATGATCGCCCACGTCATATGACACGGCACATAATAAGAACATCTTACTGATGCTGATGTTTGCTGGCCAGAGATTGATGCATGACCTGCAATATAATTTGAGCTTGCTTTTAGTAAGTTTCAGTGTGTATTGCACAGTGTAAATGTTAGCAAATTTCAAGTAGGATTACAAAATAAAAACAGGCGTAAGATGAGGTCATCTGGCCTGTTTCATTCTTCAGTGTGATCATAGTTGATTTGCCTCAGGCCTCAGCTCTCATCTGTGTCAGATCACCATAGCTCTCAATCTTCTAATCAAATAAAATGTATCCCTCTCCTCTTTAACTACCTCTAATGAGCCAACCACCACAGCTCTCCAAGATGGGCACTTCCAAAGTTTCACCACTCTCTTCGAGACAAAGTACCATCTGTATATCATGGTTTTAAATTAAGACCTGTTTATCTGGAAACCATGCCTCGATATTCATTATCTATTGCACGGTGTACCAACATATTGCTATTACATCAAAATCCACTTAAGCCATAAACATGACTTATTCCAATCCCTTCAGAATAGTGTAAATTTTATAGAGGCAGCATGTAAAACTGGTAGTTAACCAAGATCTAAAAAGCAAGTGTTATGTGTTTTCTCTACTTTGAGAATGGCTAGTTCTATTTTAAAGCTAAAAGCAGATGTACATCTTCCAAGCACATATATTACTCCATCACTTTGTACTTTCTATTAAAGAGGCTTTCAATGATTCTAACCGGGGTATTAAGCTAGTTAAGTTAAATACACTGAGTGGACATTTATTTTTTAGCTCCTGTGTCTAATAAAGTGGCCACTGAGTGTATATTTGTAACCCTCTGCGGTTGTAGCCCACCTACTTCATGGTTCAATGTGTTGTGCATTCAGAGATGTTTTTCTGCACATCACTGTTGTAACATGTGGTTATTTGAATTACTGTCACCTTCATGAACCAGCCTGACCTCTCTCATTAACAAGGTGTTTTTCCCACTTTACTCACACTAACTGGATGTTATTTTGTTTTTGCACCATTCTCTGTAAACTCAAGAGACTGTTGTGCAAGGAAATCCCAGGAGATGAGCACTTTCTGAGGTACTCCAACCACCCTATCTGGCACCAACAATTATTCCATGACCAAAGTCATATAGCTCACATTTTTTTCCCCATTCTGATCTTTGGTTTGAACAACAGCCGAACCTCTTGAATGTGCGTGCGTGTTTTTATGCTTTGAGTTGCTGCCACATAATTAGTTGATTAGACATTTGCATTAAGAAAAAAGTGTACCTAATAAAGTGGCCACTGAGTGTAGGTGAACAAGTTTCTTTGAACAATGTGCTTACTGGAATTTCTATTATTTGGCCTTTGTCTATTGATGGACCTTCGATGAATACTGATGAATTAACATGCCTTTGGGCATCTTGCAAAGCCAGACCTGGAGCAGAACATTGTGGGTAATATGAGGCATGCCAGGGAGGAGGACTGTAAAGGTACTTCACTTAGTCACAGGATACAAGTACCTCAGGCGATCCAATTTCTTAGCTCTAAGAAGGAGGTGTGCATGGTGCAGTAGATTTGCATTAATATTAATCTGCCAGCTATCCAAGAAAAATAAATCACCAATCAGGGGATTCTGAGTTTGATAAACACCCTCAGTCACATAGATGCACTGTGACAATATTTGTATTTTGTACTCCATCTTGAAAAGTATTGCCTTTAACTTTCGTGGACAGAGATCTCATCAAAACAAAACAGAAGGAGTAGGCCATCAAGCCTGCTCTGCTCTTTAATGAGATCATGGCTGATGTTTAAAGTTCAAAGTTCAAAGTAACTTTATTATCAAAGTGCATATATGTCACCATATACAACCCTGAGGTTCATTTTCTTGTGGGCATTCACAGTAAACACAATCCGTCCGACATAGGTCACATCAGGAGTAAACACAATAGAGTCAACAAAGGACCACACCCAATAGGACGGACAAACAACAAGTGTGCGAAAGACAACAAACTGTGCAAATACTGAATAGGTAAACAACAAACAAATAAATAAATAAATAATGATAAACTCATAAAATAAATCATATCTTACTATAAATATAAGCCTGATCGAGTTTTAGAGTTGATTACCACAAATTATGTTATGACTGATCAGTTATTACAGATAGGACAATCCAAAATAACCGTCCAGATATAATAATACCGTATAAACAAGCAAGAACAACTTACTTAATAGATATAGCCATTCCAAACACACATAACTTACAGAAATCAATAAGTGAAAAACACCAGAATTATGCTGAATTCAAAAAGGAAATTGAAAGACTTTGGAACATGAACAGGGTGTACATTGTCCAGATAGTAAGATCTACAACTGGCATCATCCCAAAGGCACCATGCAATAGCATTAAACAATTAGGCCGACAGAGCAATATTTAGGTAAATCTTCAGAAAGCTACATTACTAAACACCACTAGAATGGTTCGAAATTTCCTAGCAATTGATAAATGAGTGCGCTTGGCTATGCCCGTACCTCAGGTTTTACCAGCTTGAGCTGAGAAAAAAAATAAATAAAAATAATTATACATAAGCATAAAGTATCGAGAACACAAAATGAAGAGTCCTTGAAAGTGAATCCATAGGTTGTAGAAACAGTTGAGTGATGGGGCGAGTGAAGTTGAGAAAAGATACCCTCTGGCTAAAGAGCCTGATAGCTGAGGGGTAATAGCTGTTGCTGAACCTGGTCACGCGAGTCTTGAGGCTCCTGCACCTCCTTCCCGATGGCAGCGGTGAGAAGAGAGCATGACCTGGGTGGTGAGTATCCCTAATAATGGATGCTGCTTTCTTGCAACAATGCTTCGTGTAGATATGCTCAATGGTGGGGAGGGCTTTATACATGATAGACTGGGCTGTACCCATTACTTTTTGTAGGATTTTACATGTAAGGATATTAGTATTTCCATACCAGGCTATGGTGTAGTGAGTCAATATACTCTCCACCACATATCTATAGAAGTTTGTCAAAGTTTTAGTTGTCATACTGAATCTTTGCAAATTTTTAAGAAGTAAAGGCACTCTGTGCTTTCTTCATAATGGCATTTTTGTGCTGGACCTAGGACATACCTTCTGAGATGGTAACACTGAAGAATTTAAAGTTGCTGACCCTCTCCACCTCTGATCCCCCAATGAGGACTGGCTCATAGACTTTCGGTTTCCTTCCCTTGAAGACAATAATCAGCTCGTTAAGTGAGAAGTTGTTGTTATGGCACCACTCAGCAAGAATTTCAATCTCCCTCCTATATGCTGATTCGTCACCACTTTTGATTTGGCCGACAGCCGTATCGTCAGCAAACTTAAATATGGTATTGGAGCTGTGCATAACCTCACAGATATACAGTAAGTATTGAAACACCCCGGCTTCCTTGGCTGTGTAAGTCCAGGAGAGCCAAACTCGTGAAATGGAGGCATGCTTGATCCAACCCCAAACCTCGGTTTGTGTGGATGCTGTGTCATTTTCTACCCTGTTACAAATTAATAACAGACAGTGCACTGCATACGATTAAAGGAGTTGTATTTATGAATCTTAACTGAAGAGTTAGTAAAGAATAACAAAAAGAAAAAGACCCATTCTAATTAAACAGTCAAATGTGCACAAGTTGGAGCTCATCTTGAACTTTCTGTCACTCACGTGCTGGGCCCTCGGTCCACACACCAACTTCTGAATGTCGCTCGCAATCCATCTTGAACAAACGGGTCTCCCACCGATCATATGCTATGGCCGGTTCTCCCCAGCATCTTCTCTCTTCATCTCCTCTCAAACAAAAGAAAATCTCAAACCCAACCTTATTGTCCCCCAGCAAGTAAACCTCTCATTTACTGGATGG
This sequence comes from Mobula birostris, assembly GCF_030028105.1. NCBI lineage: Eukaryota > Metazoa > Chordata > Chondrichthyes > Myliobatiformes > Myliobatidae > Mobula > Mobula birostris. The sequence continues at coordinate 47,734,671 of NC_092393.1, read as the reverse complement.
TCCACATTCCACATCATCCCTTATCTTCAACAATAATCCAAACAGGCTGAAAGCAAAACAGCAGCTCTTACAAAGCTGCTAAATGAAATACCTACAGCATAACAGTAAAGGTGTGAACCAGGGCATTACAGTATAAAGCAAGTAGAGCAGGGGGCTAAGTACACAGCGCTGTGGTGTACCTGTGCTGATGGAGATTGTAGAGGTGAGGTGTTGCCAATCTGAACTGATTGGGGTCTGCAAGTGAGGAAATTGAGGACTCAATTGCACAAAAGAGGTAATGAGGTCAAGATCAAGAAGCTTCTTGATTAATTTTGAATGGATGATAGTATTGAATGCCGATCTGTAGTCAATGAAGAGCATCCTGATGTATGCATCTTCACTGTCCATATATTCCAAGGTTGAGTGACGAGCCAATGAAATTGTATCTGCTGTTAACCTGTTGCGATGGTAGGCAAATTGGACATGATCCAAGTGGCCTCTCAGGCAGACGTTGACATGTTTCATCACCAACCTCTCAAAACACTTTATCAAAGAAGATGTAAGAGCTGCTGAATTATAGACATTCAGACAGGTTACCACATTCTTAGATTAGATTATGAGGACACTCAGTCCCCATTTATTGTCATTTAGAAATGTATGCATTAAAAAATGATACAACGTTCCTCCAGAATGATATCACAAAAAACACAGGATAAGCCAAGACTAAAACTGACAAAACTACATAATTATAACTTATAGTTACAACAGTGCAAAGCAATATCATAATTTGATAAAGAGCAGACAATGGGCACGGTAAAAAAAAAGTCTCAAAATCCCGATAGACTCATCATCTCACACAGGTGGCAGAAGGGAGAAACTCTCCCTGCCAAGAACCTCCAAGCGCCGCAAACTTGCCAATGCAGCATCATTGGAAGCACCCGACCGCAGCGGACTCTGAGTCCGTCCGAAAACTTCGAGCCTCCGACCAGCCCCTCCGACACAGCCTCTCCGAACACCATCCTCTGCCGAGCGCTTCGACCCCGCCCCGGCTGCCGAGCAACAAGCAAAGCCAAGGACTCGGGGCCTTCTCCTCTGGAGATTCTGGACCACACAGTAACAGCAGCAGCGAAGCAGGCATTTCAGAAGTTCGACCAGATGTTCCTCCGTACTCTCATGTCCGTCTCCATCAAATCAGGATTGCGCACGGCACCCTACTTGTTTCTTGGGCAAAAGTAAAATTGAAGCAATTGGGCACTTCAGACTGCCAAAGCGAGAGGTTAAAAGTTTCGGTGAACACCCCAGCCAGCTGGTCAGCACAGGTCTTTAGTCCTCAGCCAGGTTCTCACTCTGAGCCGAATACTTTCCATGGGTTCACCCTCTTGCAGGATGCTCTTACTTCGGCCTCAAAGACTGAAGTCATAGGCTCATCACTTGCTGTGGGAGTTCGTGAAGGTGCCTCTATACTTTGATGGTCGAAGTGTGTATAAGAGGCATTGTTGTCGCTTGGTTTCATTTTGTAGGAATGATAGTATTTAAACTCTGGCATTGCTGTTGAGCATCTTTCAGTGATTCAAGTGTGCTCCAGAATTGCCAGTTTGCTTGTGAGATGACTTTCTGGAGATCATACCTGGATCTCTTTCACTTGGCTGCCGGGCATGAACTCCACTGATCTTGCCCTGACCAGAGTGGGGATTATGTGGTTCATCCATGGCTTCTGGTGAGGCTATGAGGACAGACTCGTCTACGACTGTTTTTATAAAGTCTGTAGCAACCCTGTTTTATTTATGAGTCCTCGAGCATGGCTCAGTCCACTGACTTGATGCAATCCCATAGCCTCTCCTCTGCCTCCTGTGACCACTTCCTTGTGTCCTTACTCCAGGAGCCTTGCGCTTTAGCCTCTGCCTGTATGCAGGTAGGAGAAGAACATCAGATTCCTCATCATATTTTCACCTTATCCAGAAATCTATTAATCTTTATTATAAACAAGCACAACATCTGAGCCTTTTAAGGTGAAGAGTTTTAGAGAATCACCACCCCTTGAGGAAAGAAATTTCTTCTCATCTCAATCCTAATAAATACTTTATTCTGCTACACAAGAAGCTTTAGATGTTGGAATCTGGAGAGGAAACACAGTCTGGTTGAAGAGTCTCCACACAATATGTTCTCTCCACAGATGCTAGCTGACCCATTAAGTTCATCCAGCAGTTGTTTTTTTGCTCTTTGTTCTGTGTCAATGACTCCAACTTCTCAGCTCCTCAATGGTCCACTGTACAGAATCAGAATCCAGTCTAGCAGCACCAGCAGACTGTATGTCATGAAATTTGTTGTTGTGCGGCTGCAGTACATTGCAATACATAATAATAAAAACTGTAACTTACAGTAAGAAGTGTGTGTGTGTGTATATATATATTTAAAGTTAAATAAAATAGTTAGTGCAAAAAGAGATTTTAAAAAAAGTACTGAGGTGGTGTTCATGAGTTCAATGTCCTTTCCTAAAATCTGATGGCGGAGAGGAAGAATCTATTCCTGAAACATTGAGTGCGTGCCTTCATGCTCCTGTACCTCTTCCCTGATGAGAAGAAGACATGTCCTGGGTAAAAGGGGTCCTTACTGATAGATGTCGCCTTTCTGTAGCATCGCTCCTTAACCATGTCCTGGATGCTGCGGAGGCCAGTGCCTATGATTGAGCTGACTGAATTTACAATGTTTTGCAGCTTATTTCGACCCTGACCAGTGCCCACCCCGAAACCAGATGGTGATGCAGCCAGTTATAGCCTGCACCCAACCTGTTCAGCCCAGAGAGGAATTTGTAAGTTCCAGCACATTGCCATTTTTCTTCTTTAATGTACGCGATCCACGGCACATTCCTAATCCATGATCGTAAATATGCTGCAGCATTTTGTGACTTTGAAGTTAAACATGTTTAGTGGCATGTCTCAGTTTAGATAGCCATGTCAGATTGTCATAGTTACTCAATCTGAACACCAGTGATGTGGACGGGTGATGGAGGATATCCATAAATGTCAGTCTGTCCCACATCAATGGGCCACAAGAATGAATGTCCGTGTGAGCAGGAGGCACGAGAGCCGATAAGTCGGCAACTCTGGAGTTCAATCCTGGAGTTCGGAGTCCCGTCATCAGCGAGACCAAGGGTCAATCCTGAAGATCGAAGCCCAAAGGTCGATAGGAAGTTGGGACGTTGAAGCCCAATGGTTGAAGCCTGGAGACTCGAGACTCGAGAGCTGTCCCGGAGTTGGAGGTCTGTCCCTCGATGTAAGTGGGTGGGAGGGAAGAAAGGGGCTTGCTTTGTTGTTGTTGTTTGTTGTCTTCTGTTTCCTTGTTCTGTGTTGTGGGCACGCAATGTTGGCACTGGAATGTGTGATGGCACTAGTGGGCAGGCCCCAGTTTATCCTCAGCTGTTTACGCAAATGACGTATTTCACTGTATATTTCCAAGTACATATGATAAATAAATCTGAATCAATTGGTTCATTATGATGTTTAGGAGAGAAATGTGTCATCGTCACTCTTCCTGCCCCATACATGACTCCATCCCCAAAGCTGATAAAAACATATGAAACTTAATTTGCAACTCAGCTGTCAGACAGATTTGGGACTGAATGATATTGCTGAGTATACAACCAACTTACATTAAGCACATAATATTTCTGAAAGTAAAACGTAGCCCATTTACTCTATACAAAGTCTATTCCTCTGAGTGTCTGATAAATCTGCTTTCTTTCCTGCTCTGTGTATCAATTTCCATTCCGCGCACCCTCTCTCACCCAACACTAATCTGGAAAGTGTTTGTTTTGCCAGTGTAAACATTAAACTTATGCTCTTTAAGCACTTCTAAACTCTCCAGCATGGTAAATATAAAGATGCATTGTTCTAAATAAACTCCAGTAAGCATTTCATTAAAGTCCCTTAAAGCTACAGTGCTCCATACTTTTAAACATTCCACTCACAAGCAAAGTAAGGATTAAAAATTTCTAAACTTAAAATATCTTTTAATATTGTTTTTAAATTTGAAGCTGAATATTACAAACCAATGCAAAGCTCCATCCCTGACCACTACGCTTAATGTTACCTTCTGTGATTTGGGCATGAATCTGTGGGGTGGGGCTAAGGGTAGAGATCGGTGAAATTAGTATGCATACAGCATCCTTTCTGATGGTCATGTCTGTCGAGATCAAATTAACATTCTGGATTGGGATTAAACTTCAGACGCTGTTTGTTCACCAACTGGCTCCTCCAGCCTACAGTTATGTGAGTATGTGTTGAAGGATATTTAAAAGCAGGCTGGGGATTCCCCGTCTACAAATACACAGTATATGGGGAAAGTCATTACTGCCGCTATTTCACTCTTTGTAGTAACGGCTTAGACATTGGTCACTTTCCATACGAACTACATCAAGACTCCAGTGTTGCTGAATGAGTGCTACTTTTGTCCAGGGACATTTCGACCTGAAGAGCTGATTGTCCAATTCCTTCCATAGACGCTGTCTGATTCACTGAATTCCTCCAGTACTTTGCATTTAGTTTTGATATTACTTGGAAATGAGGGCCTGTTACAGGAAAATGGGGGGAGGGGAGTGTAGGGAGAAGAAGGGGCGGTAGGGGCAGTTATAGCTGTGTTCTAGTGTCGGGAAAATGGGGAAGGAGTGAACTGTGGGCTAGGGAGGACAGGTTTGAGAAAATGAATCAATAATCAAGGCTGCAGTGTACATGTGCCTGAGCGTACTTTTAAGCCCATGTACCACATTTGGTACTTGATTACGTCAACCACTGCCTTCAAAACAGAAGGTTTGTTGGCAGTTCTATCCCTTTTCTTGTTTCAGTGAACAGCAATGCAAGAAAAAGGTCCATGGACACTAGAGTGGTGACGGGGAAGAGATGTTGCTACTTCTGAGAGAGGCTGAACAGTCATCGAGTGCAACGTAAAATGATAGGGTCCTCCAGGTACAGTGGGACAGTGATGAGGGTCAGCGCGCCTGATGTTATCAGCGGGGACAGCACTGTCGTGCAACAGTTAGCTTTATGGTGCCAGCGATCACCATTCAGGGTTCGATTCCTGCTGCTGTTTCTAAGGAGCTTGCGCGTTCTCCTCGTGACCGCGTTGGTTTTCTCCTGGAGCTCTGGTTTCCTCCAACATTCCAAAGCTGTACGGTTATGGTTAGCGAGCTGAGGGCGTGAATTGTTGGCACATGAAGCTTGGCAACACTTGAAGGCTGCCCTCAAGACAGTCGTCGCTGATTTGATTCAATGCATACATTGCATTTCACTGCATGCTTTGATGTACATGTGACAAATAAAGCTGATTCTTATAATCTTTATCTTCAATCCGATGAGGGTTCACCTTCTTGCTGTTTATGAAGGATAGTGGAAGTGTTTCTGAAAGCAAATGATATTGAAAGAGTACGGAGAAAATTTACAAGGATGTTGCTGGGACTTGAGGATCTGGGTTATAGGGAAAGGTTGAATAGGCTGCGACTTTATTCATTGGATTACAGGACAAAGAGGGGAGATCTTCTCCTGTAGCGATAGATAACATAATGAAGGATACAGATAAGGTGACTGCATGATATACAAAATTATGAGGGATATAGATAAGATGAATGTATGCAGGCTTTTCCCCCTCAGGTTGGGTAACACTTGAACTGGAGGTCAGATGTTTAGGGTGAAAGGTGAAAGGTGAAATATTTAAGGGGAATTTGAAAGAGAACTCTTTCACTCAGTGGGTGGAATAAGCTGCCAGTGGAAGCAGTAATTGAGGTTCTACCATAAAATTTAAGAGAAGTTTGGATAGATATATGAATGGGAGAGGGTTAAGTGGGATATGGTCTGGTTGCAGGTAGATGGGACTGGACAGAAGTTAAGTTGGCATGGACTAGATGGGCCAAAGGGCCTGTGTCTGTAAGGTAGTACTCTGTGACTCCATGACTCTATATTGTTGCCTTCCTAGGGAGGATAATGAAAGACCAATGCAGGCATACATGAAAAGTGAAAGGCAGTATTACATTGGGCAGTAAGATCAAGATATTGGCTGTCTACTGGCACTTTGAACTGTGGAAAGCATTGTCACAGAGTCAGAGAATTTTTTAGAATAGAAATGGACTCTTTCAATATCCAAGCTTCCATGTTAACTAAATGGTCTTGTTGAGCTAGTCTAATTTCCCTGATTTCCCATCTCCCACTGAACCATTCCTAGCCACAGAGCTGTTTAAATGCCTTTTAAGTAGGGTGCCACAGTAACATAGCGGTTAGTGTGATGCTATTACAGCTCGGGGCATGCTAGAGTTCCCAGGTCAATCCCACAGTCTTTTGTAAGCATTTTTCTCCGTTCACTGTGGGGGTTTCCTCCGGGTGCTCCAGTTTCCACCCACAGTCCAAAGATGTACTGGTTAGTAGGTTAACTGGTCATTATAAGTTGTCCTGTGACAAGGCTAGAGTTAAATAAATGGAATGCCGGACACTGCGACTCATTGGGCTGGAAAGATCCCATATCTCAAAATAAAGTAATGAAACATTACCCCTTTCTCTGGCAGCTTCTTCTATACGCCACTACTCTCTTTGGTGGAAAAGTTGCCACTCAGACCACGTTTAAATCGTTCCCTTCTGACTTTGAATGTATGCTCTCTGGACTCTTTCCCCAGCTCAATCACATCTTTCCATTCGTGCGACAACCCGTGTGCTACACAGAACTCCGAGTGCAACCTGTGTTAAGTTGCAACACAGCATCCCAAGTTTCTAATTTTATGTCCTGTTCTGCGAAGGCGAGCACGTCATTCCCTTCTTCACCACCCTTTCCTACCTTTTTCATCTTTTCCTATCCTGCCATCAAAGTATTTTGAAAGCCACAAACTAGTACTTAAGTCCCAGCCGTGTAGCGGAACGGTAGCATGGTGGTTAGCACAGCACCTTACAGTGTCAGTGATTACGATTGGAGTTCAATTCCCGCCAATGCCTGTAAGGAGTTTGTATGTTCTCTCCATGACAACATGGGTTTCCTCCCACAGTCCAAAGACATACCGGTTGGTAGGTTAATTGGTCATTGTAAATTGGCATGTGATTAGGTTAGGGTTAAATTGGGGGTTGCTGGGTGGCGTGGCTTGAAGGGCTGGAAGAGCCTGATCCACACAGTATCTCAATAAGTAAATAAGGAATGAAAGAACTAAGACTGAATTAGCAATATTTCCAATATAATGTAGAATTGTAACTACATATATATACACACACACAGTTATATATTTCCTTATTATCAGCTGCTAACATTCAGTTTAAATAATATAACCACATTTACAATTAACAATGCAGAATTAGATTAGATTAGATTATGAGGACACGCAGTCCTCTTTTATTGTCATTTAGCAATGCATGCATTAAGAAATGATACAATGTTTTTCCAGAATGATATCACAGAAACACATGACAAACCGACTTAAAAACTGACAAAAACCACATAATTATAACATATAGTTACAACAGTGCAAAGCAATACTGTAATTTGTTAAGAACAGACCATGTGCACGGTAAAAAGTCTCAAAGTCTCTCGAAAGTCATCTCACGCAGACGGTGAACCTCCAGCGCCGCAAACTTGCCGATGCAGCATCCTGGAAGCATCCGACCACAGTCCGACTCCGAGTCTGTCTGAAAACTCCGAGCCTCCAACCAGCTCTCCGACACTGAGCACCGAGCACCATCTCTGCCAAGTGCTTCGAACCCGGCCCCGGCAACAGGCAATAGGCAAAGCCGAGGATTTGGGGCCTTCCCCTCCAGAGATTCTCGATCACACAGTAGCAGCAGCAGCGAAGCAGGCATTTCAGAAGTTTCTCCAGATGTTCCTCCATGCTTCTCACAGCTGTCTCCATCAAATCAGGATTGTGCACGGCCCCCTAGTTTACACATATCGCTATCATATGAAACGGCTGCGCGCGCTGCGTCGCGTCACCATCTTCTCCTCCTTCCCTTCTATTGTACCTATATTGGTAATTGTATAGGTGATTATATCATTTGCTGAACGTCAGCAGCTGATATTAAGAAAATATATAATAGTGTGCTTATAGTTGTGCGCTGTTATGGGGCAATTGTGTTACAGTTAGACTTGCAGTGCAGGATGTGAGATCAGTTGTATGTGGAGGCTCGTGGGTGTAGCGATCAAAGTGAGTTATCCGAGGCCGCGGTGGATGTTCATAGTCTCGAACAGGGGGTTCCCAACCTTCTCTATGCTGTGGATCTTTACCATTACCTGAGGGGCTGGGAACCCCTGGGCAAGAGTTTGTCTCCATGACAACAGAGAAACAGAGTAAACCTGTTCGGTTACATTTGTGACAGTGTAAATTAATAAACTGATGAATTGATAAGTAGGTTTATTATTGTCACACGTACTGAGATACAGTGAGAAATTTTGTTTTGCAAACCATCCATGGAGATCATTTCATCACAACAGCACACTGTGGTAGTATAAATGAAAACCAGAATGAAGTGCGGTGGAGGTGGATGATAAGGAGCAAGATCATAATGAGGTAGATTATGAGGTCAAGAGTCAATTTTATAGTAAAGAGGGGAAGTATTCAGTAGTCCTATGTACAACTTCATTATAAAAGTAGCCAATTACCAAATTTTATGTGTTTTGAAAATTTTAACAGTATATATTAACGTGTGGATTGCTTATGGTTTGAACAAGTTTGTTACTTCTCTTAAAAGGTAAAATGTGTAGGTCACTTTAAGAAGCATCAGTGACATATATGAACTTTGATAATAAATTTATTTTGATGTTTGAACTTTGTTATGCATTTTGGACAGTGATTAAGGTCCTCCGTCTCTATCTGTCTTTGGCCATACCATCTCTTACAGGAGTAGAAACAGACTGCTGTTTCCGTAACAGCTCTGTTTGACAAGTCGTTGTTGTTAGCCCTGAGCTGAAGCCCTGAACCTGGAGGAGTGGTGTACCACTCGTAGTCTGACCTCTATCCTTTGACCTGTTTGGCATGGGTGAGTCCAGCAAGAGCCAAAGCATGATCCCTGACTCCAGCCAGCATAGCTCTCCGGGTCATTGAGGCCTACAAGCCTCCACACCACAACAAAGTTATGGTCCTTTTGGAGATTGGGTCAGGTATCGACCAAAATAACTAATCCTTGGGCAAATGTCAGGTTCAAATTGGCCATAGCCAGGTCAGGTTTAAATCTTAAAAGTTAGATGAATATATCTCGAAGAGGGATGATGTTATTGTATTCAGCAAAGAGATTGAATGTTTGAGGGTGGGTTGGGGGGGGGGATGGTGTGGAAATGCTGCATTCAAGATAACATCATTTCCAGTACACAAGTGTAAAGCAGAATGAAATAATTGTTACTCTGGATTGAATACAGCACAAAAATCTCAAAAAGATAAAGAACGCAATACTTAAAACACAATAAATATAAATACGTCTATGGAAAAAGGTACAGTTGACATTTCCGGCTGCAACCCTTTGGCAGGACACTTTGACAGTCCTGCTGAAGGGCTTTGACCTGAAATGTCAACTGTACTTTTTCCCGTAGTTGCTACTTTGCCTGCTGAGTTCTGTATTCTGAGATTTCCAGCACCTTCAAATTTTCTCTTGTCTGTGGTTTATATATGTATATATAGATTGATTGCATATCCATAAGGAGACACAAGGCACTGGAGTGTCTGTACACAAGATGACTCTCTCAGGAAATGATAAAATAGTGATGGTTGGGGATGTGGAGGGGTGGGATAGTGGATGGAGGTGTTGATCAGACTAACTCCACGGGAAAAGTAACTGCTTTGAGTCTGGTGGTCCTGGCCTGAAGGCTACATAGCCTCCTCCCTGATGGGAGTGGGACAAACAGTCCATGAGCAGTGTGAGTGGGATCCTTCATGATATTGCTGTCCTTTTTCCAGTATTTTACAGTATATATGCCCTTGCTAGTGGCTAGGCTGGACTTCAGAAAAAAAAAGACACGAACTGCTGGAGGGACACACACAAAGTGCTCCTGGAATTCAGCAAGTCAGGCAGCATCTATGGTAAGGAATAAAACAGTCAATGTTCCAGGTCGAGACCCTTCATCAGGACTGGAAAGGAAGGGTGCGGAAGGCAGAATAAGAAATTGGGGGTGGGGAGGGGTGGAGTACAAGTTGGCAGGTATTAGGCGACACAAGGTGAGGGAGAAGGTTGGTGGGAGGGGAAAGAAATAAGCAGCTGGGTGGGGCTAGGTGGAAGAGATAAAGGGGGGCAAAGAATGAATCTAATAAAAGAGGACAGTGTCCATGGAAAAAGGGGAAGGAGGAAGAAGAAGGGTACAGGTGAAGAGAAGGGATGAGAGGGTAACCAGAATGGGGACTGGGAAAAAAAGAGAGCCTGAAAACATACTCTCAATATTTTAGGAACAGCTTCTTCCTCTTTCACATCTTCCATCACATTTCTGAACGGTCAATTTGCTCTCTTTTTGCACTACTTACTTCATATGTAATTTATATCCATTTTTAACGTATTGTACTGTACCGCAAAACAATAAACTTCACAAAATATATCAGTGACAGCAAAAGCCCATTCTGAGAACACGTTCGCACTTTCTTGGAGAAACGCCAGCCAATCGTGTAGGAATGCTGGTCAGTCCATTATTGTTAATATCGTCTTGTTGCCAGTAGATGGTGCTGTTCGCCAAGAAATGGGAAAGAGACCCAGAATCAGTGACTGTTCGAACTAATGTTATTTCCAAATTTCGTGGTGCTGTGGTAATGTTATTGGCTGGTGGTAACGCAGTCGAATGGAGCCAGCTTTGTAAATCTGTGCCAGCAGCTATGAGGACGAGGAAGTTTTCTCCTCTAAATGCTGCTGATTACTTTTTCTCTGGATTGTAGTAAGCAGGCGTTGGGTCTCTTCCGCTCTCATTATGCACCACCAGCGAGTACTGGAATCAAACAGCAAACAAAAGTGCAGGTAATAACACAGCCCGAGCCCACACTGATACTCTGTTCCAAATCCCATCATGCTAATTATTCTCTCTCCTTCCTTCCTTCCCTCTCAGCAAAACTGATTATAATGTTATATTGGCCTTTATACACCAGGGCATTGAGTATGTCGACGTTGTACAAGACGCCGGTGAGGCCGAATTTGGAGCATTATGTGCCATTCAGGTCATCTACCTGCAGGAACTATATCAATAAACCTGAAAGAGTGCAGAGAAAATTTACAAGGATGTTGCCGGGACTTGAAGGCATGAATTGTAGGGAAAGGTTGAATGGGTTAGGATTTTATCAACTGGAGTGAGGGAGAATGAGGGGAGATCTAATACTAGCAGAATACAAAATAATCAATGGTGAATGCTTGCACCTCAGGCTGAGACTAGAACTAGAGGTTATTGGTTAAGGGTAAAAGGTGAAATATTCAAGGGGATTCTGAGGGGAAAATACTTAACTGAGTGGGTGGTGCGAACGTGGAACCGACTGCCAGTGAAAGTGGCAAATGCGGGTTTACTTGTAGCACTTAAGAGAAGATGGGTGCATGGATGAGAAAGGTTTGTAGGGCTATGGTGTGGGTACAGGTAGATGGGACTTGGCAGAAGATCAGGTTGGCATTGACTGGATGGGCTGAACAGCCTATTTTTGTGCCATAGTGCTCCATGGCTCGATAACTGGAGTCATGGTCAAATTAACTTTATAGTTAAGTTAAATTAAGAGACCACTCCCCAGATGAAAACTAGCCTTAGGAGAGACATGACTTTCTTCACTTGCAGGAGCTAGTAGCTAGGCCTCCTTAGTGACATTGGTAATAAATATATTGTATACATTAAATGTTACTGGCAACAAGACAATATTAACAATGTGTATACAATGCATATATATTGGTTTGAAAATATTATGAATGTAAAGAAAGCCATACCGATCGTACTATTTTTCTGTGTATACTTATACAAACAAGCATTATTTTTGCAATAAAGGGAAGCTAGGGCTAAAAGAGTCGAGCAGCAATGCTACACGAGAATTAACGCAACATGAGGCCACTCACTCCATCATGCCCATGCTAGCTCATTGAAAGAACTAATCTGTTAGCCCTTCTCGGCGATCCTTTCCTCATAACCTTCTAATTTTGTTTTTGACTTCAATTATTTAAATAGTTCTCTTTTAAAAAGTTACTACTGGATTACTTTTGGCCTTTAAGTAGCTTGATTTTCCTTCACTAGAACCCATTGTAGATCAATACCCATTGCATTAAAATCGTGCCCTTGCAGATTCAAAGTGTCCTCACATACTTGGGCTAAAGACAGTTGGGGGCATCAAAGAGCCAGAGATGATCCCAGGTCCTCTGGACCAAAAGCGTCATGGGCCCAGTTGCTTGCCGTAGAGCATTGGGCTTCTCGGTGTTTCGAGCGCCAGTATTTACTAACTTTTGTCTTAATGAGAGTAGTTAAGCCCTTGTGCTTTCTCATTAATCTAGTCAAGTTAATTGTGACTGGCACAAGTTTCCAACATTCGATCATTATCTCAAGAGGACTCTCATTTAGCACTTGAGCAGAGTATGTTCGGGTGTACATATGTAAACGTAGAATGATTTGTCTCATGCTGTCGCTCGGCTGTGCCATCAGATGATCTGTTGGTATTCCTGTGTGTAACCTTTTGCTTCCATCTCTGCATGGAGTCTGCTCTTCCTCTGCACTTGGCTCCAGTCCTGTCAGAAGGAGCGAGAATCAGGACTTGGGAGTATTGGTCACCATAAGACATTGGAGCAGAATTAGGCCGTTTGGCACATTATGGCTAAATCATCATCCCTCTCAGATCCACTCTGCTGCCTTCTTCCCGTATCTAATCAAGAACCTATCAACCTCCGCTTTAAATACACACAACAATTTGGCCTCCACAGCCGTCTAACTCATCATCCTCTGGCTAAAGAAATTCCTCCTCATCTCTCTTCTAAAGGGGCGTCTTTGTATTGTGAGGTTGTGTAAGCCTCATGTAAGCGCCGACTCTTGGATTTCAGAGACAATCATTTCTAACGGTCTGTAACAAGTGTCAGTGACTGGGGGACAGCTGGGGAGTTTTGTTGGGCTGCTCTGAAACAGTTGTATAACATTTTCCAAAGCCTCTTTAACGTTTCTGACTCCTATCCAAATTTTATAAATAAACACAGCAGCTATTGGGAACTGCGCAAAGCTATGGGAATAATTTTTAATGGAGCACTTGAGTTATCAATCGTGTATGCACAACACTGTGAACATAACTCGACAGTCTGAAGTGTGTTACTCATGCCACTAACACTTAGAGCGTCTTTAGCACTTTTCATAACTGCTCTGCTGGGCTGAGGAAATCGATCTTTAAAGACTGGCTGGTTTACTTTTCTCTTGCTGACTTCTGACAACTATTCAATAGACCTCAGGGGCTGAGTGAAAGGTCAGTGACCGGCCCGTCTTTAAGGGCGGCCACTCTCGCGCCCACTGGGCTCCTGAGACCTGCCTGCAAGACCACCCCCTCTCTCTGAGGTGCCTTTTTCCCTGTTCTGCGCCTCATCCTCCCTCCCTGATCTGGTCCCACCCATCAGCTTCGCAGCCTTTAACTCAAAACTCCTCACTCTTGCCCCTTCCCCACCTCACTCCATCTACCCATCAATCTCCCCTTATCTGGATCCAGCCATCACCTTCCAGCCTCCATCTCCCTCCTCTCTCTCTCTCACTTCTACACCGTCCCTCTAAAGTCTCAGTCCAGGTGCAGGGTCTCAATCCCAGACATCCCACCCTGCAAAAACTCATTTCAGGGAGGTAGCACCATCAATTTGCGGGAGACTCCCGGAACTTCCGGGAGAGGTGGGATGTCTGCAATAGAGTAGCTCCTTAGCAGCTAGCCAGCTAGTTTAAATAACGTTAGCTATGCTAATGAACGAGTGACACCGGTTAAACTCATCTCAACATGTCTTTTACAGTCTTAACCCACCATGGGCTATAGAAAAGTCACTGTTGCAAACAGCGCAGCGAGCAACACTGTCATTATTTTGACCCCTATTAGGCAGGGGTACACTTTAGGGTAGTCTGGTGTGTTTTATATTTTCTTTTTTTGGAACACTCTCCCATGGCACGCTCGCTCTCTCGCTCTCTGTCTCTCTCTCTCTCTCTCGTGCTCGCTCTCTCGCTCGCGTGCTCTCTCTCATGGTCGCTCTCCCGCTTTCTCTTGCTTGCTCTCAAAAAAATTGATTTCCGTGATATTGTATATAATTTGTGGGCATCAGGGAGCCACTATTAATATGCGGGAGACTCCCGGAACTTCCGGGAGAGGTGGGATGTCTGCGATCCAAAATGTCATCCAACACTTTACCTCCACAGATACTGCCTGACCTGCTGAGTCCTTCCAGCAAGTTACCTTTTGCTGCAAATTCAGTATCTGCGGTCTCTTGTGTCGCCTGCCTGACGTGATCAGTGTTCCCGGCGTCTGTCGTCTTTATTACAGGCTTCCAGCGTCTGCATTTTTGATTTTGATTTTCCTTTCTGCTGGGCTGTGATGTGGCTTGGATGGGGGACGTACTCACAGATACGTATTTTAATATCAGAGATTGTCAGGGCAGATCCTGCGGTGCTGCCTTCCCTATCTAGAACAAGGGGTATATCCTTAAGACTTTGCCTTCCCTCAAAGGAATGTGAAGTGCAGGAACCCGCTATCCTTGAGAGCTGTGGAGGGTCAGTCATTGAACATAATTTGAGGCGAAGATCAATGGATTTTTAGGTTCAAGGGAATCAAGGGTTTGAGGTGAGTTAGAGACTCTGCTGTAGTTTCCACTGAGTATAGTCATCATGGTCACAACACTCGCCACCATCAATGACACGTTTCCCAACACAATGCCTCAGGAAGGCAGCATCCACCAATAAGGACCCTCACCATCTGGATCGTGGCCTCTTCTCATTGCTACTATCAGGGAGGAGGTACAGGAGCCTGAAGACCAACACTCAGTATTTTAGTTACAACTGCTTCTCCTCTGATTCCAGATTTCTGAATGGCTCATGAGCTCAAGAATGCTATCTCTCATTTCCCTTTTTATTTTGTGCACTATTTATTTCATTGCAACTGGCAGTAAATTTTTCTGTCTTGCATTGTACTGCTGCTACAAAACAACAAATTTCACAGTATGTGTTAATGGATTCTGATTCCTGATTTGAGTTCTCATACACCAATGGCTTACTCACAAAGAAACTCCACAGCTAATCTCTTTCTTGCCGTAAGCTCTAATGGAGATGAGGATGGGCGATGTACAATAATGTATATCTTTTATCAAAAATGTAGAAAGTGACATCTGTTCACCGATGTGAGAGTTCTGTGTAATACAATTGAGTTAGAACAACAGAATAAGAGATGACAGATAGTCAACGTGAGGTAAATGGTGAAGACTTCACTGGCATCCCTTTGACGTCCATAAGGAATACAGTGCAGGGACGGTCCCATAATGTTGCAGGGTTATTACTGAAAGGATACTTGATTAAGCCACGGCTGATGTTTGCCCTTGTGCACAAGTATAGAGAGGTGCGGGTCCAGTACTGTGCAAAGAATTCTGTAAAGTGAAGGTGCTTTTAAGATAATGAAATGAGAAGTTTCTAAATATCAAAAAAATACCATAAAGAGCAGTAAACAGTAAAAAAACCAAATCTAATCAATATTTGATGTGACCACCCTTTCCATTTAAAACTGCATCAATTCACTGTCGTGCAGTTTTATAAAAAAAAAATCATCTGGTGGGTTGTTTCAAGCATCTTGAAGAACTTGCCATAGTTCTTCTGCAGACTTTGGCTGTCTCACTAGCTTCCATCTCTCCAGTTAATCCCAGACAGCCTCGATGATTTTGAGATTGGGGCTCCATGGTGGCCATACCCATCTGAAACCATATAAAAGATCCAGGGTGCCGAAGACTTTTGCACAGTACTGCATAGTGAAAAGCTTGCTTACAGCAGCATTTTGGGCACGTACGTTGCTATGGATAACACAGGGAATATAAATTACAGGTAAATTATGCAAGATAGTGAAAAGGGACAGAAGAAAAAGAGGCAAAAGCAAGACCTCAGGGCAAAATAAGAGACATGAGTAGAGAGAAATCTAAGAGGTTCCTATGCTGAGGCTGGAGGTGCTTCTGTTAGATGTGCTTGCACAACTGGGCAATTGTAATTAGTCCCTTTTATTTACTGGGATTGAAATGGAGGACAGTGGATAAATAATGCTTTAGAAATGCAGTGGGATTTCTTTCTCTGAGCCTTCAGGATGGACTATGAACTGGCCTGTCTCACTCCTGATTTTCACCCTCCACCATCCTGCCTTTCCTCACAGCTTGCAGACCCCCACTGATGCTGGGTGCTGGTTTGCCTGGGGTTCTGTACTGTCACTGCTCTCGCTGGCATTCCTCTCCTTTTTGCAGGTCTGGAACACAATCACCGGCCCGATGGTAATGAGCTTCGGCACAAGGTGGCAAAAGTGCTTCCCATTCCTGGTTCCAGTTCAGAAAAGGTTGGGATTGGTTGACATCACTGTTTTACTTAATGGATCACACGTGCTCACTCCTCACTCTTTCAGCTGGCCACTGTTTATAAAGTCACTCAACCTGTCAACTGCTACTATTTTGACAGTAGACCAGACTGTTGAAAAGCAGCTTCCAATACTTTTCCTCAGATTGTTATTAACTCTTCTCTGACCTTTTCCTTCCACTCTCTGCTGGTGGGGCCCCGTTCACTTAATGCAGTAATTTTGAAATCTCTATTTTCCCCTTTTGTCCCAGACTGGTCAGTCCTTCGTGACAGATATCAATTGTGATTGGAAAACACCTCTACTGCAGGATGAGTATTGGAGTTTTCCCATGAATTTTCCACATTATTCTTTTTTGTCTGACAACGATGGTACCTATCAGAGCTTTGACAATATTGACCACAACGTAGATACTTGACCTTGGTCACACATGCTAAATGGCCAATTTTATATCGCATCTGTTTGTTATTACAGGTAACCTCCCCCCACCGCATTACAGGGGGTTCCTAGAAAACAGGTGATTTTTGATAGCGTGAAGCCACATCTTCAGTGGATGCATCAAGAAACGCTAGCTGAAAAAGAATATTTTCGATTGGTTTATTTACTTTTTCACGTAAATTCTGTGAGACTAAATTTTATTCCACTTCTCAGATTTTTGAGAATAGATTTATGAATTCCATAAAGGTGATTTTTCATAATTCTAATGGCTGTAATGGAAGGTCCATCTGCGCTTCTAAATTCAGTCATATTACAAAGTCCTACAACACAAAAACCAAGCCTTTGGTTCACTGAGTCTGCACTGACCGTCAAGTATTCGCTTATACTTCTCCTTTACTATTTCTGTTTTACTCTGCCCACGTTCCCCACTGTGCTCCCCAGATTCTACACACAGGGCAATTTACAGTGCCCGGTTACCCTAGCAACGCACAGAGACTTGACATGTGGGAGGAAGCCAGAGCACCTGGGAAACGCAGGAGAAGACAGACAGCGCCGGAGGACAGGGTCGAACCCAGGCCGCTGGGGTTATGAGATGATTCTACCCGCAATTATAGTGTCATCAGTAGAAACAAATTGTGAAGGGGGAGGTCAATGTGCATTAAGTCATTGGGATACAGGCAGCAGAAGATAAATTTCCAAAAGGCAACACGAAGGGTCTCGACCGAAACGTCGACTGCACCTTTTCTTAGAGATGCTGCCTGGCCCGCTGCGCTCACCAGCAACTTTGATGTGTGTTGCTTGATTTTCCAGCATCTGCAGAATTCCTTGTCTTTGCATTTTTAAATTTCCAAAAGGCATGCCTTTATGTAATATATATCAACAATCTTTATTAAATTAATGACAAAGAAGTATGATATTGTGATCTGCAGCAATTAAATATGATCCTTGATTTAAAACATAATAAAAGCAAAAGTTAGCTTAATGACATCTGCACCCTACTGTGCAATATCTCACAATCAATACTGATGTGATCTTGTCGATAGCTACATTTCCATCTTTCCCCAGCTCCTGACTAGCCTATAGACCAACGACCTGTCTGTCGCTTATATTTTCAATGATTCTGCCAAGTGAATTTTGATGACTTATTGATCACCTGATAGAAATTCTTTCTCGTGCCATTCAAATGCCTAACCACACGTATTAAGATTTTGTCAATGTGAAATACTATTTTGTAACTTTCTCCACAGATGATGACTGATCTGCTGAGTATTCAGAACCGTGGAGTTATAAAGTCGTAAAGGACATAAGCAGGCCCCTTGACCCAACTGGTCCTTGCTCACCAAGATTCCCAGCTATATACGCAGTTCCACTTGCCTGTGCTTGTCCCTCTAAACCTTTCCTATCCATGTACCTGTCCGAGTACCTTATAAATTTTGTTAATGTACCTGCTCCAATCAATTCCTCTCATGCTATGGGTGAAAAAGCTGCCCCTCAGATTCCAATTTCTAGTATTTTCTGTTTAATTTCAGACTTTCAACTTCTAAAGTACTTTTTCTTTGCATTAGCTTTTTGAAGTTGCTAGTTAGTGCCATTGAACAGTTTTCCAAGGCCAAGGTTGGTCTTTGGTGTCTAGGCCCAAAATGATCCTTTGTGCCCACAGTTTTCCCAGTGCGTGGGGTCCCAAAGTTGTGTGGGTCCTAAATCTAATATCAAGTGAGCTCTAAATAAAGACCCAGCAAGCAATAGGGGAAGTTGAGCTCTGATAGATTGCACACCAATCTTCTTTGTCACCAAACTGTACAGCACTTTGAGGTAAACTAGTTGATGAAATAGATTCAAGATTCAAGATTGCTTAATGTCATTTCCAGTAAACAAGTTTAAAGGAGAACAAAATAATTGTTACCCTGGATCTGAGGCAGCTCAAGAAAAAAACTAAATAAGATGTGGAATGCAATCATAATAAAAGTAAAGATAGAAATATGTAAGATGGGTTATATAGATAGATTGATTTATGTCCACAAAGAGATGCTCGGCACAAGAGTGCCAGTACATAGGTGGTTGGGGGTGTGGAGGGGTAGGTTAGTGGGTGGGGGTGTTGATCAGCCTTACTGCTTGGGGAAAATAACTGCTGAAGTGAATGCTCTTAAGCCTCCTCCATGAGGGGAATGGGACAAGCAGTTCATGAGTTCATGAGCAGGGTGGGTGGGATCCTTCCTGACATTACTTCCTGTTGTAGAGCCCTGCTGTCCTCCGCAGTACAATTTCCATACCATGCAGTGCTGCAGCTTATTAGGCTGCTCTCTACTGCAGATCTGTAGAATGACATGAGTATAGATGTGCATAGCTCAGCTCTCTTCAGCCTCCTTAGAGAGCAGAGGTGTTGGTGAGCGTCTGGTCGACCACCGTGTTTGGTCCCAGGTGGCAGGTTGAGGAGGTCGGAGGGGATCAAATGGTGGAAAGAAGACTCTGTTAATTGAGCTCCAACGGTTGTGCATGAAGTGGTTGAACTTTGATAAGTTTGGCGCCTTTTATTTTCCTTTTATATTTTATCTCTACTAATTACATAGTTTCAGCAAGATCTATAAAGAGTAATCATTTAATCGCATATGGTGTATTGTCTGTTATTTGGCGGGTCAAACTGATTACCCAGTTTGGTGGGGCCGAAGGCTGCTCCCCCTGGACGAAAGCGAGTTGAGCGAGCCTGAGGCTTACCAGGGGGCTACATTTGCATGATTGATTCTTTTGTTTTGCACATTGGGATTTGATGGTCTCTGTTGGGTGTATCTTTTTAATAGGGTCTATTGTGTTTCTTTGTCTTGTGCTGCCTGCAAGGAGAGGAAACTCAAGGTTGTATATAATAAAATTATTTGATCATAACTGTACATTGAACTTTTAACTTTGAACTTTGAATGTGTAGGATGTGTTCTGGAATTATGACAGCTTGTGCAAGATGTGCACTCCCGGGAGTTTCCACTGCTGTGCCACCGAGATAAAGGGGTGTATGGGTGGTGAGTGGTGAGTGGTGGGCACTCCAGCACAGGAACAAGCCCTTTGGCCAACGCTGTTGAACCAAACTAATGACACCTAATCCCTTCTGCCTGCACATGATCCATACCTCACCATTCTCTGGATGTTCACGTGCCTATCTCAGAACCTTTTAGGTGCCTCTATCTGCCTTCACTACTACAGCTGACAGTACACCCCAGGCACCTACAACTGTCTGTGTGGAAAAACAAACCTGTCTCGCACACTTCCTTTGTACTTTCACCCTCTCACCTTAAATCCCAGCCCTCTGGTATTTTGACCCTGAGGAGAAGAAGCTGGCTGTCTACTCTGCCCATGGCACTTACTGTTTTTAAACTTCTATCAGGTCTCCCTCAGCCTCCACCGGTCCAGTTTATTCAACTCCTCCTTATGACACATCCAGGCAGAATCCCTGTAAACCTTTTCTGTACTCTTTCCATAGCTCCAAAATCTTCCTGTACTGGGGTGACATGAACTGAATGTAATACTGAGAATGATGCCACCAGCTGCTCCTGGAAATTCTGAGACCTGGGCCCCAATGGCTTGGACTTCACAGTAAAGAAACTCAATGGTTATACATTCGTGTCCAAGAGGCTTTCTGATGGGAGAAGTTCTGTAAAACATGGGGAATGTTGGTTAACCTATCAATATCCAGATGTGGTAACTCAAAGGATATGACTCTTTGCACTTCAGAGGCTGAACAGGGTCTAAAGCAGCTATGAGGCTTTAAATGGTGAACATCAGTAAACACCAATGGTATCCAGCTGTTCGCCATTGCCTAAGACTTCTGGGTTGCTTCAGATGCCTCTAGTATTGAGAAACATGTTAAAAAGGCCTTCAACCTGATCTAAGTTATTAATATATAAAAAGAAAACACTATTTAAAGTGGTAAAAGGAAAAAGGTTTACAATAAAGTAAAACAACTGTTATCTTTTTCCCATGGGGTCAGAAATCCCAGAGTCAGGCTAGTTATGGCAGCTATCCTTGTGTATAGCTTCAGCTCTGGAGCCTTGGTCATGGCTGAGCATAGGGGCACAGCAGAAGGCCAGATGTGCAACATCTAACTCCAGCTAATAATAATAATAGGCATCCATTCGTCTCATGAGACCATGGATTTGCACTTTGGGATTTGTTTCCAGGTGGCAAGCCTGGACAAGGTTGTATGGAAGACCAGCAGTTGCCCATGCTGCAAGTCTGCCCTCTCCACGCCACTGATGTTGTCCAAGGGAAGGGCATTAGGACCCATACAGCTTGGCACCGGTGTCGTCGCAGAGCAATGTGTGGTTAAGTGCCTCGCTCAAGGACACACACTGTGCCTCAGCCAAGGCTCGAACTAGCGACCTTCAGATCACCAGACGAACGCCTTAACCACTTGGCCATGCGCCAACATATAACTCCAGCTAGTCTTGGATTTTCTTGTCCTTCCAACGCTGAAGACTTTGGCCTTGGAAACTGATGGCCTGTGGTTCCCACAGTTCCACTCAGCAGTTACACTTCTTTAATCTTAAAGATCGCTTAAAGAGCTTTCAATAATTCGAAATTTTAATTCTCATTATGATAAATAACAACAACTAAAATAGAAATGGAAAATACCCAAGATGCTCAGTAGGTCAGGATACATCTGTGGAGAGAAAATCAGAGTCAGATCAGATTGAAGGTTGAGTACACTTGGCCTTTTCTCCTTGAAATGAGGGGAGCGTGAGAGGTGACCAGATGGAGGTGTATAAGATGATGAGAGGCATTGATCGCGTGGATAGCCAGAGGCTTTTTCCCAGAGCTGAAATGGCAAACATGAGGGGGCATAGTTTTAAGGTGCTTGGAAGCAGGTACAAAGGGGATGTCAGAGGTAAGTTTTTCACACAGAGAGTGGTGGGTGTGTGGAGTGCACTGCCAGTGATGGTGGTGGAGGCGGATACAATAGGGACTTTTGAGAAACTCTTAGATAGGTAAATGCTTAGAAAAATAGAGGGCTATGCAGTAGGGAAATTCTAGACAGTTTCCAGAAGAGGTTATATGGTCAGCACAACATTGTGGGCCAAAGGACCTGTAATGTGCTGTAGATTTCTATGTTTCTATTCAGATTTATGTATCACATGTACATCAAAACATACAGTGAAATGTGTCATTTGCATTAACAACCAACACAACCTAAAATGTGCTGGGGGCAGCCCGCAAGTATCACCACACATTCCCGCACTAACATATCACACCCACAATGCTTGGCAGAACAACACATAAATCCAGGGCAGGACTCCAGCCTCCTCGACTTCCAGTCATCCAATTGACCTTCGGTATTGACCCCGGACTAGCCAATGATGGGACCCGAACTCCGGCACACCGACTGACCGGCCTTATTGCCTCATGATTAATGTTTCATGTTGATGAACTTTCGTCTGACTTTAACTCTGTTTCTCTCTCGGCAGATACTGCCTGCCATCCTGAATGTTCCCATTTCCTGACTTTATTTCAGTATCTTCTGTTAGCTGATAGAATGGAGGGAAATACTTGCATCTGTAATCAGTTCGTCTGTGGTAGATACCAAAGATTGGAGCATGAAGGTCGACTGGAAGTCCATGAGTCAAGGAGGCTGGAGTACTGTCCATGCGTGTAAGTGGGAGGGAAGGTGGGGTAGAGGAAAGGGACTTGCTTTATCATTGTTTTTTTGCTTGTTGTGTTCTGTGTTTGGCTGGTTGCAATACAGTTTGGTTGTTTGCAAAACAATTACCTCACAAAAGGTGATGGAATGCGTCTCCATCTCATGGTAGGATTTTCTTTCGCATTTGGTGTTAATTCATTCTGCTGAAGTAATTATTAATATTAAAAAGCAAAATAGAAACACCAGATGCTGAAATTAAAGCAGAAATGTTAGAAATACTCAGGATGTCATCCAGCTTCTGTCCAAAGAGAATCAGGTAAAAGTTCATTGACATGGAACATTAGCTCTATTTCACTCTGCACAGAAGCTTCCTGACCTGCTAGGTATCTTCAGTATTTTATGCTGTTATTCTAGTTGTTATTAAAAATCATAATAGGAATTAAAATTTAGAATTATCATAAAATAAAGGTATTTCAGATAATATTTAAAGTTCAGAGGTATAACCACCAAAAGGCTGATAATGCTGCGAAAATTCACTTAGGCAAGTCCTATGAAATGGAAGAAGGTGTCGGGAATAGACAGTGGCAGAAAGTTGACATCTACTGAACTTGTTATTGATTCTCATGGTTAAGATGAGCCCTTCATGGCCCAGTGGGATCGAGCTGCTTTGAAATGGAGACGGCTGGATTACATATCGCAGTGCCCTCTTTGGGTGCTGGTGTTATTCATTTATTATCTAATCAGCGCAGTTTAATTAAAATTCTTTGAATATCTGTATATAACCCGGTCAGGCTAAATGAAGCAGGGTTCAACAGTATGTCCCAAGGCTTAGGTCATAAACCTCTCACTGTGACATGAAAAACACAATTCAGGGTGTTATACTCCTTCTTATGGAACCAATCATAGGAGTTGTTTCTCTGTTAAACGCTCTCATAACACTGAAGCAGATGGAAGAGATTATGAGATACTCCAATGTTGTTACATTAAATAACAGAAGAAAAATACAATTACAGCTAAGCAAAAACATACCACAAAGGATTAATGAGGGATGTGCAATTCAGTTCAAACTGGTTAACACTTTCATATCCAAATGAAGACAACTGACAGACTTCTGCTCGGGAAGAAGGCTAAGAATAAGGCATTGACTTGTTGAAGAAGTAATCAAATATCTTACGGCCGATACTTTCCATTCTGCTTGATCGTAAGTGTTTATTCCTCACATAATTTTCCACTCAAACCTCCTCACCTGATCTCAGCACCAATATTTTTTAATGAACACTCATGTCTCAAAATTGGAGCACAGACTAAAGATATAACAAGAAATTGAAAGACATTTCTGTTAATGCAAAGTGTGTGATGGCACAGTAGCGTAGTGGTTAGCACAGTTCTTTACAGTACAGGTGAATCAGGTTCAATTCCCGATGCTGCCTGCAGGGAGTTTGTACGTTCTCCCTGTGACCACATGGGTTTCCTCTGGGTTCACCGGTTTCCTCTGGGTTCACCAGTTTCCCCCCTCAGTCCAAAGACCTACCAGTTAGTATGTTAATTGGTCATGGTAAATTGTCCCATGATTAGGTTTGGATTAAAAATCGGGGGATTGCTGGGTGGCATGGCTCAAAGGGTCAGAATCAGGTTTATTGTCACCAGCAAGGGTTGTGAAATTTGTGAACTTATCAGCAGCGGTTCAATGCAATACATAATATAGAAAGAAAAATAATTAAAATGTAAATCAATTACAGTAAGTATAAATACATGTATAGTGAATAGATTAAAAATAGTGCAAAAACAGAAATAATATATATATTTAGAAAGTAGTGAGGTAGTGTTCATCGGTTCAATGTCCGTTTAGGAATCGGATGGCAGAGGGGAAGAAGCCCGTGTACCTTCCAGTTTCTCTACGCCCTCCCTGATGGTAAAAATGAGAAAAGGTGATGCTCTGGGTGATGGTGGTCCTTAATAATGGACGTCGCCTCTCTGAGCCTATTCCGCACTGTATCTCAATGGCAACAGGGCTCTGGTGAATCTGTATAGGCCAATCTCCTATACGGTGGATACAATGGATTACAGAAACATTGATTAACTCCAACCATACCATCGACATCAGAGGACGATGAGGATGGGAAGTCATCGATGGCCTATGCTCCACTGGGAGCTACGGCCCCAATACATAATATGTGCAATGAGCTGCTAGAGGGATTGGCTGAACAGGTATAGTGGCAACTTTTAAAAGACAATTGGACAGGTACATTGATTGTAGAAGTTCAGAAAGTTACGGGCCAAACATTGGCAAACAGGTCTAACATGCAATGAGACATTTTGGCTGGCATGGGCCAGTTAGGCCAAAAGACTTACTTCCTTGCTCAATTACCCCATAAGCAAATGGAACGACATGACGCATTTTCAACTTTATCCAGATTAAACTCCACTTGTGACTTTTTCTGGTTGAAATGCTTAATTATTTTATTTAAGAGATAAAACAAGGTAAAAGGCTCTTCCAGTCCAATGAGTCTGTGCTGCCCAGTGACAACCATGTAACCAATTAGCCCAAACATCCTTAGAATATGGGAGGAAACATGAGCATAAAGATGAAACCCACAGAGTCACGGAGAGAACATACAAACTCCTTGTACTCTCATTGCTTGCTCTAAAACTCCACCAGACACCTCTGATTGCCACGCATGCAAGCAAACCTGAGAATTTTCCTGGTGATATCTGAACGATATATCCTTGCTACCCATGTAATTGACCCTTTTCACCTGCACCCACGTACGTTTGAGTTCACAGCTCCACAGTATGAATATTGTGGATCAATCTCACTCAAACTATGCGAACATTGGGCCAGTTCATTGCTGTCCTAATCACATAATGTGTTGAAGTCGAGAGACATGACCAAACATCTCTAGACCTGACCGCAGGGTACTCAAACGCCTCCCACAATGAAAATACTCTATGTGCTACACCTGTAGAAATTGCTTTCTGCAGCATTCAGCCACTGAGATTGTCAGAAAATTACTCCACACTCACAAAATGCTGCAGAAGCTCAGCAGATCATGGAAGAAAATGGACTGTTTGACCCTTCGGACCAAGACCCTTCATGAGGACACTGACTTCTGAGTTCATCCGGGATTTTGTGTGTGTCGATCCAGAATAGTTTCTTTGCAGCGATTCATCACTGGTCCTATAAGTATGGATGCACCTTTAGGTGATTTAGAGAAACTGGAAAAGAAGGCTAATTCCTTGCCTTCATTGAACATAGTAGGCCTCTGTTGGTTGGGAACTATGGATGTTGCATCATCACTGTCTACATTATCAAAACACAAGCCAGAGCAGTAGGATATGGAGAGCAAGCTGTTGCCCATCCAACAGGCTTTGCCTCTCCATGCAGCTGATGAACCAAAAGGAATGACGGAGACCCATATATTTTGCCACCAATGGCATCACAAGAGTTGAAAGTCAATGATGAACTCAAAGTAGGACTGCCTTACGGACTCCAGCTCCAGATTTTTCCTCAGGGTTTACTCCAGAAGCTTTCACCATGAGTGGACAGAGGCGCAAAGCAGCGGAGATTTGCGATCAGAGTCTTCCTTCTCCTAGATGAGCTGCCAACCGAGCTTAACGAGCCCCATCTGCCTGATGTGCTAGTAACCCGCCTTTGCCCTTTCCCTCATCAGTAGAAATGACTCCACTAAGGCCTAGAATCTAAGTCACACATGAAGGCCAGAAACTGGGTTTGGTTGTCAGAGGATATTTGAGATATTCACACTACTGGGAGCATTTAGTGAGTAGTGGAAGCTTATCCCCACTACCACCAATCACATCGCCTCCCCCTGGCTATGTCAGCTTTAAGGAATATAGAACGTAGAACATTACAACATAGTACAGGCCTTTTGGTGCATAATATTGTAGCAATCTTATAACCTAATATAAGAGCAATCTTCTGAGGTACCACGTTTTCCCTGCAGCTCTTTGATCAACCAGTGTATTCTCAGGCTCTCATCACCAAAGTAACACCTGGCTAAATATTTAGACTCTCAGTCCGCTGCTCAATGCAACATTAAAGAGGTCACCTGGGTACTGAAATTGTGAGGAGTGATTACATCTAAAACCCCGAAAGAATGAATGACAGAAAAGCGTTAGAACCCCAAAGCCCCCTCGCCCTCCCCACGCAAGCAGCAGCAAGCATTAATGAATCAACCCCCCCTCCCCTGCCCGTTTCAGCAAAAAACCTCAGAGCCCACCACCAACCATGCAACAGCAAAGAGAGACCATGATTTGCAGTCAACAAATCTATTGTTTACCCGACAGTTCGACATGCCACAGTCTCTCTCTTTTCACTAACAAGGGACAGCGAGATATCACCCATTTACACAGTGAAGGGGGCAGGCTGACAGTCACTGTTACAATATTACAGTCTGCTGCGTCACTTTTGTTCTGAGATTCTCTGACTCAAGAATCGGCAGCAAACTCTCCCACCATTGAGAGAAAGAGAGAGAGAGTGGGACTGCTCGATTACTGAGACCTCCATCCATATATCTGCCACAGCGATATCCTGATGTTCCATTTCCTGCGAGACTTCAGTTGGCAACATCGGCCAGGAATCAGTCTCCACAGGGATGCACACTGGAGGCACCATCTTCCAAGCTGCGCCTGGAGAATGTCGGAAAATGGTCGGCAAGCAAGCTTCAGGGAACAGGAACTCATCCGCCATAAATAAACTGCAGATCAGGACCTTGATAGAACCCAAACCACCTTGAAAATAAACAAGAGTGACTTTAAAGAGAAGAATTTAGACTATTTCCACAGATGAGCTCAAAGAGGCCGCCACCTGGCACCATCTTAACCCCGCCCAGTGTGGATTGTTGATTAAATTTAAAATGCAGTCCTGTAGTTTCCTGGAGCTGTGGGCACCAGTTAATTAAAAACCAGCCAATGCTGATGAACAATCATTTTGGGTGCCTGGAGTGTGGGTGCAAAGGAGTTGTGAAAATTATATGTCATTTAAAGGAAGCATTGTAGATACTTTGAACTATAGAACTGTCCTGCAGTTACCTTTGATCTTTAGCATATAAAAATATCATGTAATATTGGGCTGGGAGGCCTCTTCCTCCAAGAGTACCTCGTTTTGTTTTAATGAAATGCTTCTGTAGCCTCAGCGTTTCGCTGTGACTTTATTCAGGTACAGCACAGCGGTGAGAATTGAATCCCGGCCGCTGGGGCTGTAAAGTGTTATGCTAACTTCTATGCTATCATTGTGTGCTACCCAGTGTGATTTCATTAAAACTTCATAGCAGAAATCCAGAATTATAATTTTCACTCACAAAGAGTCCCTCTTTAATAAGAATGAGAAAATAATGAATCTGTTACATAGATCTGTAGACTTCAACAACCAGTAGCTAGTGCTTCTGCAGAATACTTCCCTATATGTTAAATATCAGTTAAAAGAAGATTAACCTTTCTGATCCCAAGAGAGATAATTTTTAGGATGTCATGTCAAAGGCCCCACAGAGTAAGGTTGCTCTGGCCACGGTATTTGTAATAGCCAGGCTTGGTAATTCATCTGCCTCCAAGGCAGAAATGTCTGGGTTCAAGTCTCACTCCAACAAATTCAGCCTAAAATCTAGCCGGAGTTTTCAAAGCAGTACTGAGGAAGTACTACTAATGGCAGATTCAGTCATTATACATTGAAACCTAGGGTAAGTGTGGATCATCCTTTTGCAGTATTTTGCAAGGAATTTATTGCTGAAGTGTCAATGCTTGCTCCCTCAGTCCGTCCCTAAAATCATCTTATCATGGTCATTGCTTTAAATGAGAACTTGCTGTGTGAAAATTTGTGCTGTGTTTTCTGCATAATGTCACTGTCTGTACTCCAAACGTACTCCTTGTCAGAAAATTACTTAAACTATTAGGAAACAACAATTATTGATAGTATTGAGAACTGAACCCAGCTGGGTAAACACAGAGCCAAGAAACCACTTAAACCAATATAGAGGCTATTGTTTATAATCAGACATCACAAGCAATTATTTATAGTAAATGGTAACAAAATGACAAGGAAAGATTGAAGAGGAAAACTATAAATAAGATTGAACGAGTACAGAGTAAATTTACAAGGATGTTGCCGGGTCTTGAGGACCTGAGTTGTAGGGAAAGCTTGAACAGGTTTGGACTTTATTCCCTGGAGTGTAGGAGAATGAAGGGAGATTTGATAGAGGTATACAAAATTATGATGGATAAATGCAAGCAGAATTTTTCCACTGATGTTTGCTGAGACTAGAGCTAGAGGTCATCGCTTTTTAAAATTTTTTTCATTTACAGGATGTGGGCATCGCCAGCTAAGCCAGCATTTATTGCCCATCCCTAGTTTGAGAAGGTGGTGATGAGCTGCCTTCTTGAACTGCTGCAGTCCCTTAGGTATAGGTACACCCACAGTGCTGTTAGGGAGGGAATTCCAATGACTTTTGACCCAGTAACAATGAAGGAATGGTAATATATTTCCAAGTAAGGATGTTGAGTTACTTAGAGGGGGATTTCCAAGTGGTGGTGTTCCCAGGTATCTGCTGTTCTCATCCTTCTAGATGGTAGTGGGTCTGGGAGGTGCTGCCTTAGGAACTTTGGTGTGTTGTTGCGGTGCATCTTGTAGGTATCACACATTGTTGCAACTGTTTGTGGACGGTTAAGAGTGAAAGGTCAAATATTTAAGGGGGAACATTAGGGGGAACTTCTTCACGTGGTGGATGCGGGTTTGGTTTCAACATTTAAAAGAAGTTTAGGTAAGTAGATTAATGGAGGAGTATGGAGAGCTATGGTCCAGGTGCACGTTGATGGAACTATACAAAATAACAGTTCAGCATGGACTAGGTGAGCCGAAGGGCCTGTTTCTAAACTGTGGTGTGCTATTATTGATCAAGGAATCTAAATGCTCCGCACCTGTCAATGAAGTGTAAAGGCAGGTAAGCAGACTGTGAAAGTGAAATCAATAATTCTGGATAACTCAGGAGAACCAACTGGGGCTTGCCCATGATGGAATGGAAATTAACCACAGAAGTTCAAGAATGCCAATCGCCGGGCAAATATGGTTAAACTTGTTTCAGAAATGTACACCTTGGCAATCAATACTATAACATTAATTGATGAATGAAGTCCATGGTTTTTATATATCATAATCCCACTGTATGTTAACTGTTTCTCTCCCTTCAGATGCTGACTGACCTGCTGAGAATTTTCCACTTGTATTTCAGCATTTGCAGTACTTTGCTTTGGCTCCTTTGATGCTTGCTACTGTAGGCTGTGATTCCATTTCTGTTCACATCTGCTCAACCTAATCCACATCCAAGGCTCTTCAGCCATTGGCACAACGTACAAAATGGCCGTAATGGTAGAAAGGCTGCCTGCACAGCTACAAATGCAAACTTTACAGCTGAGCTATTTTCAGCTCAGGCTTAGTTGATAAACTTGAGTACCACTGACTGTACATTGTCAAACACAGGAAGAAATAGAAATATAACACAATAAAGTCAAAAAGATGACAGGCCTGATTTAAAGCAGCTGTTTGTCAGAATTATCCCTGTTATGGATACACATGCTGTGCACGATTCTGAGGATGAGCTCTGATTAGATTCCAGCTGTTGTTGCCTCCACAGTTCCTGTTTGTGGATATATCTTGGTTGTGGGCAATATATCCTAATTAATACCAGACTCATCATAGCCTATGTAGACAGTCAAGAGGCACATTTGATGCCAATCCCTTGCAAAAGGTCAGAATGACTTAGATTGGGAACCGCAGACATGACAAGAAGACTTCATCTGTTGTGTAAGAAATGCATATGCAAATTTCCTTCTGCTTTACTTTATGACCTTACTTCCCAAACTTGCTGTTGTATTATCTTCTTATATTGAAACAACCTTCTGCAAACATATATTTATGTGTTGTGTTCTCTTTTGAACACTGCGCTCATGAATGAAATCTCCTCTTTAACTTAATTAGATCTGATTTTGTTGTATGGACGAGACAGACAGGATCCAATTTATGTGCCACCACAACCAACCACCTCAAATAAGACGCAACGTGGGGATCCAGGAGTATTAACATTGAATCTTACTCCGATTTAATTTTACAAAAGGGCATTTTGCAAGGCTGTGCCTCCTCCTGATTCACCTTGCTAATAAATCAATTTGAATTAGGGCCTAAAACATAAACAGATTGTGTTGGAGATATTCAGCAGTCGAGCAACCTCTATGAACGAAGAAGATTGACATGGGCTCAGATTCTCAAATGTCACTCATCAGAAGTTTTGTAGTGAAGATGACAGAGGATATGTTGTTAAAGGGGGTCAGGGATGCAAGAAGGTGATGGATATGTCTCAGTCCATCCAATGCAAAGACCTTCCTAACACTGAGTACATCTATAAGTAGCACTGCCACAAGAAAGCAGCATCCATCATCAAGGACATCCACAATCCAAGCCATGCTCTCCAGTCACTACTACCATCAGACAGGAGGTACAGGAGCCCTAGTTCTCACACCACTGACTTCAGGTACAGCTATTACCTTCGAACCATCAGGTTCCTGAGCCCAGTCCGATAACTTCACTCACCTCAACTTTGAGATGATTCCACAACTTGGAGCCTCACTTTCAAGGACACTACAATGCATGTTTGTTAATTTATTTTGTATTTGCACAACTTGTCTTCTCTTGCACATTGGTTGTTTGTTAGTCATTCTTTACGTGCAGTTTTTTTCATGAATCCCATTGTATTTCTTTATTTTCTTGTAAGTGCCTGCAAGAAATTAATCTCGTTGTAGGGTTTGGATGTGTACGTACTTAGATAGTAAATTCACTCTGACTTTGAAGCGGTGGAGAGTGAGAAGTGGAGGAACTGTATTATTGAAGTGTGAGAACATTGAGAACCTTGCCAAGTAGGGTGGAGGGAAACCATACTCGTGGGAAAAGGAAGAGTATGTTGGACACACTGTTGCAGCATAAGAACGGAAGAAATGGAGACAGACAAGTTGGGTGAATGGAATGGAATCCTTACAAGAACAAAGGAGGAAGGAAATGTGACCACAGAACAGTGGGAGTCTGTGGGCTTGCAAAAATATATGTTTTACATATTTGAGAAAGAGCAATATTTGCCTATCTGTAATGCCTTCTCACGGTATCCAGAGACACCGCCTATTGATCCAGAAATGTGAGCGCGTGTTTTCCCAGATGTACCAGAACATGTCATTAGTGATGATTCAGATTCAGATTCATTTATTTATCACACAGACTTGCAGTGAGATGCATCACTTGTGTTAACAACCATCCAAGGGTGTGCTGGGGGAACCCTAAAGTGATGCCACGTATTCCAGTGCCAGCAGAGCAGGCCCACAGTGCCCAGCAGAACTATGCAAACACCAACAGCAAAATCAAATCCCTTTCCCATTCTCCCACCCATCCACTCACACACACAGACAGGCCTCCAATGACAGGAGAGGCTGCCTTTGATCTCCAATCCTTAGCCCGGACGTGCAGAGACACTGACATCAGCCCTCCAGGTTTTGGACATGCCAACCCAGGAGCTTCGACTTTTGGGTCTCGACCTTTGAACTTGCATGGACCTCCAACCCCAGCACACATCTACCTGGGTGGGAGGGAGGGCAGGAAATCACTAGCCTTCATCTTCAGGGGATCACTGATCTTTGTCACCTGCGCCTGCTGATCCAACCCCTGGGATATGCTGGCCTTTGACTGTGGAGAGCTCTAACCACCGGCTCCTTTTCTGACTCTTTATTTCCCAACCTGACTTCTAACTCCCCCTCATCCCTGTCCCTACGCCCTAAACTCTAGAGGGAGAGCCTAACTGAGATATCTCTTTTTCCCTTATTAGGGTGAGAGAGAACCTTTGATGTGTCGAATTACCAGCTGAACGAGTCGTCTTTGGGGCACTGCAAGTCTGCGTCTTTATTGATGCTTTGCTGCATGCTTGAGTGCTTGGTGGGGGGCGGGGTGCCAATGCTTTTTTGCTGGTGGGGGAGGGGGGATCATCGCTTTGCTGCTGCTTATGTGTGGGAGAGGGGAGTTGGGGGTGGCTTTGGGGTTCTAACATTCAACTGTTATTCATTCTTTGAGGCACTCCTCTATTTCGGTGCATGTTTGTGAGGAAAAAGAATGCCAGGATGTATATCGTATACATTTCTCTGACATTAAATGTACCTATTGAAACCTGACCCCTGACCCCTCCCCACACTGTCCCCCAAAACAATCCGTAAGCATCTAAAAAGCAATTAAATTTGAGCCACAATCTTGACGGATATCACAGCTAGCTGTTATTTTGAAACAGAATGACCAGAATGCACTTTTGGAATGTGAACTTCATTGTCTTGGAGGAAAAAAAGCACAATTATGTTCATAACAAACTCCAGCAATAGCAGTGTGGTAACCTATTTGGTTGTATCACAATCTGGCACAGCAATTTGAATTTGCAAGGACTTAAGAAGCTGCATAGTGTCATAGTTCAGCCTAATACATCACAAGCACACCCTTTCCATAAGATTATAAGACATAGGAACAGAATTAGGTCACTTGATAAATTGAGTCTGCTCCGCC
The DNA here is from genome assembly GCF_030028105.1 of Mobula birostris. Lineage (NCBI taxonomy): Eukaryota > Metazoa > Chordata > Chondrichthyes > Myliobatiformes > Myliobatidae > Mobula > Mobula birostris. The sequence continues at coordinate 47,701,557 of NC_092393.1, read as the reverse complement.
ATTCAATCATAGCTGATCTTTTATTATTTTCCTCCTCAGCCCCACCCCCCGGCCTTCTCCCTGTAACCTTTGATGTCATGTCCAATCTAGACGTATCAAGCACTTCCTTAAATTCTAACAACGACCTGGCCTCCACAGTTGCCTGTGGTAACAAATTCCATAAATTCACCACCCTCTGGCTAAAGAAATTTCTCCGCATCTCTGTTTTAAATGGACGGACATCTATCCTGAGGCTGTGCCCTCTTGTCCTAGACTCCCTGACCATGGGAAACATCCTTTCATATCTACCATGTCTAGGTCTTTCAACATTCGGAAGGTGTCAATGAGATCCCCCTCATCCTTCTGAATTCCAGTGTGTACAGACCCAGAGCTATCAAACATTCCTCGTATGATTACACTTTAATTCCCGGAATTGTCCTTGTGAATCTTCTCTGAAACCTCTCCAATGTTAGCACATCTTTTCTTAAATGAGGAGCCCAAAACTGTTCATGATACTCAAGGTAAGGCCTCACCATTGCTTTATAAAACCTCAGCATTACATCCCTTCTCTTGTATTCTAGAACTCTTGATATGAATGCTAACATTGCATTTGCCTTCCTCACCACCGACTCAACTTGCAAGTTAAATCTTTAAGGTGTTCTGCGCAAGAACTCCCAGGTCCTGTTGCATCTCAGATTTTTGGATTTTCTCCCCATTTAGAAAATTGTCTGCACATTTATTTCTTTGACCACAGTGCCTGACCATGTATTTCCCAACATTTTATTTCATTTGCCATTTTCTTGCCTATTCTCCTAATCTCTCTAAATCCCTTTGCAGTCTTCCTGTTTCATCAACACTACCTGCCCTTCCACCAATCTCTGTATCATCTGCAAACTTGGCAACAAAGCCATCTATTCCATTATCTATACAGCATAAGAAGAATTGGTCCCAACACCAACCCCTGTGGAATACCAATAGTCACTGGCAGAAAACCAAGAAAAGGATCCTTTTATTCCCACTCGCTGCCTCCTACCAATCAGCCAATGCTCTAACTATGCCAGTAACTTTCCTTAATACCATGGGCTTTTAATTTGGTAAGCAACCTCATGTGCGGCACCTTGTCAAAGGTCTTCTGAAAGTCCAAATATACAACATCCTCTTTATCTATCCTACTTGTAATTTCTTCCAAGAATTCTAACAGGTTCATCAGGAAAGATTTTCCCTTAAGAAAAGCATGCTCACTTTGTCCTATCTTGGCCTGCCTCACCAAGTAATCCTTAACCTCATCCTTAATCTCATCCCACTGAGATCAGGCTAGCTAGTCTAAAATTTCTGTTCTGTTGCCTTACTAATTTCTTAAAGAGTGGAGTGACATTTGCAGTTTTCCAGTCCTCTGGCAACATGCCAGAGTCCAATGATTTTTTTTTTGGAAGATCATTACTAATGCCTCCACAATCTCTACCACTACCTCTTTCAAATCTCTAGGGTGCATTTCTCCTGGCCCAGATAACTTATGTACCCTTAGGTCTTTCAGCTTTTTGAGAAACTTCTCCCTTGTAATAGTAACTGCACCCACTTCTCCTCCCTCACACCCTTCAACATCTGGCACACTGCTTACATCTTCCACAGTGAAGACTGATGCAAAATACTCATTTAGTTCATCTGCCATCTCCTTGTCCCCTGTTATTACTTCTCCGGCCTTGTTTTATAGCAGTCCTATATTCACTCTCATCTCTCTTATTTTTTACGTACTTGAAAAAGCATTTACTTTCCACTTTGATATAGTTTGCTAGCTTGCTTTCATGTTTCATCTTTTCCCTCCTAAAGATTCCTTTACTTGCTCTCTGTAGCTTTTTGGAAGCTTCCCAGTCCTCTGTCTTCTCAATAATTTTTGCTGTGTTGTATGCCATCTCTTTTGCTTGTACATTCGCTTTGACTTCCCTTATCAGCCACGGTTGTACTATTGAAATTATCTACACGAGGGGCTGGCTCAAGAAGACTACACCTAACATCAAAAAGCCCTGCTATCCAGGCCATGTCTTCTCACAACTACGATCTGACAGGAGGAAGAGAAGTTCAAGAACAGTTATTTCACTTCAGTCATCCGGCTTTTGAGCAAACTCGCCCAACCCAAATCACTACCTCAGTATAGCAAAACTGAAACCACTTTGATCACTCTTCACACAATAGATTTATTTTGGACCATTCAAGTTGTGATGTGGCTCAAATATATATCCCTGGGTGACAAAGAAGGCAGCACAAGTGGCTATATTTCATGAGGAGTTTGAGGAGATTTTGTGTGTCACCGAATAGTCTTGCAAATTTCTACAGATGTGCTAAGGAGAACAATCTATCTGGTTACATCAACATCCAATATGGAGGGGCTACTGCCCAGGATCGGAAAATGCAGAAGGGACTTGAAAACTCTGTCAGACCCATCATGGGCACTAGTCTCCCTACTATCAAAGGCATCTTCAAAACCAGTGCCTCAAAAGGATGGCATCCATATATACACCTGTGTGTGTATAATATACTATATATAGTAAATTATAGCATATTTTATGTGTAACTCTGTACTGCTGCTGCAAAAAAACAAATTTCACAACATATGCTAATGATAATAAACCTGATTCTGATTCAATGATCCAGAATCTCACTGCTTAATCTTTAACTTGAACTCCTTGCTATTGTGTCTAGAAGTTTCTTAACTTCAACACAATTATCAGGCACTATTGAAGTCAGCACCTGCTGTTGTCAAAGTGTAGCTGCTCCTAATCCCAGTGACCGTTTTCTGTTATAAATATAGTTATTCTAATGGGTGATGTTGTTTGAAAGAAATCTACAGCTAACAGAGCTGGAAGCAAGGTACTGGGGACTCTATCTCAGCTAACGGTGTATTGAATCTGAGACAGTTGGATGCAACTGGAAATTGTCTCAAATTATGGAGTCATAACACTCAATGTAATGTTTTGAACTACCTGTCAAAATAATGTAACATAATTTAGTATGTATATTACATTTAAACCATGAAAAACTAATTAAAACCATATAAAATCATTTAACCTCAGGGCTAAAGTAATATTAGCCCATTGTATATACAGTATATATGTGTAATTTTCCTGACAATATGCGTAGAACTAAAGCAATGATTTTTAAAATTAACAGTGAAAGTGTAATAGCATATGTCTTTAAGTAAGAGGGTAAAGATTTGAAGCAATCGCAGGGGCAATACCTCTTACAGAATGTGAACTTCACTCATCTCCCTCTACACAACACTGGGAAATCTCAGCTAGACCGGATCTCCATTTGGATCTAGGAATGGATTACAATTATAGAGGTGACATGTTCTGTCAATCAATAAATTTCAGATTTTCATCTTTAGCAGCAGATATATGGAAGTCCAATAATTGCTGAAACTATCAATGGCTTCAAACCAATGGCTCTTTTTGAACTGCTGATTCCAGTCAACAAAATTTGCTTGATTGCCTTGTGTGGATGGTATCAAATCCATGGGTCATACGGTTAATCAGAACAGAAGGAAGCAGTCCCATTGGTCTATCACATCCATAACCTAGCAACAACTACCCATAACTTTCAAACCCATTTATAGGCACTTAGTCAATAGCTTTCTTTGCCTCGGAATTTTGGGTATTTCACCACAAACTCGCCAACATTGCTTAGTGTGTGGAAGGTCATGTCTAACCAAACTTTTTTGATAAATTTACCAAGAAGGTTAATGAAGCAAGGCAGTGGATGTTGACAAGGGCCCACATGGGAGGCTGGTCGAGTAGGTTCAGTCACTTGCCATTCAAGATGGCGTACTACATTGGATTTGACCTTGGCTTTGTGGGAAAAGCCAGAAAATGATATTGGATCATTGTCTCTTTGACTGATGGCCTGTGACTGGTGATGTGCCACAGGGATTGGTGCTGGGTCCATAGTTGTTTGGCATCTACACTTAGTGGCCACTTTATTAGGGTCACTTGTTAATGCAAATAACTCATCAGCCAATCATGTGGCAGCAGCCCAATGCACAAAAGCAGGCAGACATGGTCAAGAGGTCCTGTTGTTCAGGGCAAACATCTGAATGGTGAAGAAAGCTGATCTAAGTGAATTTGACCGTGGAATGATTGTTGGTGCCAGAGGGGGTGGTTTGACTACCTCAGAAACTGCTGATCTCCTGGGATTTTTACACACAAGTCTCTAGAGTTTACAGAGAAATATGTGAGAAACGAAAAAAAAAAATCAGTGAGCTGCAGTTCTGTGGGAAAAATCAGCTTGTCAATGAGAGAGATTAGAGAAGTGACAGTAACCCAAACAACCAGGAGTCATAACAGCGGTGTGTAGAGAAGTATCTCTGAACACAGAAGATGTCAAACCTTGAAGTGGATGGGCTACAGCTGCAGAAGAACTCAAACATACACTCAGTGGCCACTGGGTATATATCAACAATCTGGATAACATTGTAATAAACTGGATCAGCAATTTAGTGGATGACACCAGGGTTGGTGGCATAGTGGACAGTAAGAAAAGCTGCAGTGGAATCTGGACTGTGCTAGAAAAATGGGCTGAAAAATGGACGATGGAATTTAATGCAGATAATTATAAGGTGAGGTCCTTTGGGTAGGGACAAACCAGGGTAGGACATACATGGTGAGAGGTAGGCCCCTGAGAAGTACAATAGAACAGAGGGATCTGGGATTACAGGTTCATAATCATTGAAAGCAACATCACAGGTAGATAGAGTTTTAAAGAAAACTATTGGCATATTGGTCTTCATAATTTAAACTATTGAGAACAGGAATTGGGACGTTACGTTGAAGTTGTTTGAGGTATTGGTGACACCCAATTTGGAGTGTTGTCTGCAGTTTTTCTCACCTACCCTGCAGGAAAGACATTACTAAGATTGAAAGACTGCAGAGTAAACGCAGAATGATATCGCCAGGACTTGAGGACCTGAGTTATAGGGAAAGGTTGTTTCCCCCTAGAGTGTAGGAGAATGAGAAGAGATTTGACAGAGGTATATCAGAATATGAGGCTTTTTCAAATGACATTGTGTGAGACTAGAACTAGGTGTCATGGATTAAGAATGAAAGGTGAAATGTTTAAGGGGAACATGAGCAAGAACTTCACTTAGTGTGTGAGGAGGAGCCTCTTCACACAGAGGGTGGTGTGTGTGTGTGTGCAATGATCTGCAAGCAGAAGTGGTAGATATAGGTTTGATTTCAGCATTTCAAAGAAATTTGTATAGGTACATGGATTTGTGGGGTATAGAGGGCTATGGTCCAGTGCAGTTCAATGGGACGAGGTAGATTAATAGGTTGGCGTGGACTAGATAGGCCAAAGGATCTGTTTTTGTACTGCTGTGTTCTATGACTCTATGACTTTGTAAATGTTAAACTTAAGTGATTTTGCAGATGCTAGAAATCCAGAGGAACAACTGCAAAATGCTGGAAGAACTCAGCAGGTCTGGAAGTATCTACGGGGAGAAATAAACAGTCAACTTTTTGGACCCAGAGAATCAACCTCCATCACCATCTCAGGCTATTGATTCCGGATCCCACTTGTATTTATTGCCCAACCTTGCCTGCCCTGGACTGTAAAGGTAGTGGATAATTAATAAAGTCGGTGGGTCTAAGATCCCATATAAATTTTTAATGGTATTTTAAGTCACAATTAATGCTTAATAAACTAAGTGTCACTGTAAACCTAGTCTTATGTGTATGGTTTATAATTAGTTTCAAAGAATGAAATTTAAAAAATAGATATTTTTTGATTTATTTAAGATATTTCAACTTCAAACAGAAAGAAATATGTTTAATCCAATTTTCATTTAAAACTCTGCATAGAATTTTTTCAAATTTCATTAAAAATTATGTCCTTTTCTTCTTGGTTTACTTATTGTCCAAGGGAACCCTTTAATATGATTGTGTACTCCAACAATTCAGTTATAACATTAGTGCAGTTCCTAAGATCCTCTTGATCTAAAAGCTGACAATAATAGGTATTGAAAGAGGCAATGTACCTCAAGAACTTGCGGTCGGCCTCTCTTTCAGAGTCAATGTAATTACTTCACTCCTGACAAAATACATTCTAGGTCTCTGTCACACTAAAGTGCCATTTCCAGATAATTAGATGAGACATGGAAGGCAACTATTGCCTCTGAAATTTGAGCTCCAGAAAAAAATAAGGTAGGAGGAAAGAAGGTGTTGACTTAATGCAAGTTACACTGTAACCCATCTTGCACCCTACTGGAAGGTTTGGATTGAGTGGACATGGAGAGGATGCTTTCATTAGTAGGAGAGTCTAGGATCTGAGGGCACAGCTGCAGAATAAAGGGATATCCCTTTAAAACTGAAATAAAGAGGAATTTCTTCCACCAGAAGGTGGTGAATCTGGAATTTATTACTATGGAAGGCTGTGAAAGCCAAGTCATTGGGTGTATTTAGGACAGAGATTGCTACTTTCTTAACTATGGAGAAGGCCAGAAATTGGGGATGGGTATGAGAGTGATTGAACAGTGAAGCAGACTTAATGGGCTAAATGGCTTAATTTTGCTCTTATATCTTATGTTCTTGTGGTCTTAGGGTGACATCTCAAAGGAATTCAGCATCTGAAGGGTTACTGATCACCTGTAGGCACAGCGGCAATTAGACCAACAGGGGTCAAATTCCTGTTGTCAAGCAATGATTGAATTGTGAATTGTGTTTTGACCACTTCCTTCAGTGTGCACTTCGGTGTGTCAGCAGACATATGTTGATATATAACAATGTACTCAAACCCTGCGTCAGGGAGGCATATTAATTACTGAGGCCTGCATAAGATTTAAGTTCATTATGAGGTGAAACAAATGTTTTCAGGAGTAACCAATTGGGTCTTTCCACCAGAGACTCATTACACAATATATACCCCACTTGAATTTCAACTTTCACCAATGGGAGCAGGTTCTGTGACTAAAAGATGCAATTGCTCTGCCTGTAGCCTGTCAGAATGTCGCAGCAAACTACTAACTAGCATAACACACAATGTATAATCAAGGAGCAGGGTGTTGGCAGAATCTTCTCTGCTTATTGTCCAAGTCCGCAACCTCTGGTTGTTTTGAGATATGGAGTGTAAATCTGAACTATAAACCTTAACCAAGGTCTCTGTTTTAAAAATTAGAATTTATGTTTTGTTTTTACATAAATACATGTTAAAAAATTAACTGAAGGAGAGTTAATGTGCATGGATTGGGTCGTCTGGAATATGGACAAAATTGCTTGGAGATGCTTTCAGATACCATCTCAGCCAAAGCTTTGTTTGCAACATTAAGGCTGGGGCTCCAGTGCAGTTTACAGGGAGTGCTGCCCAGTCTGAGGTGCTCTTTCTCAGATAAGAGCAGATGGTACGATTGTGTCTTTCTTTTTCTCGGGTGAACATTAAAGCCCCCATGGCCCAATTTAAAGAAGAGCAGAACTGGACAAGGTTTATCTGTCAAACTGTACCACTAAAATGATCACTTTTTGTTATCTCTGGGAGCTTTCTGCAGGTGTTTCTGCATCATAACAGCACTTGAACTCCCTAAGTATAGGCTGCCTCTGGGCATTGAATGGGTTCTATATTTCTGGACATTCTTAACATGACTTTGTCCATTAGTCAGAAAACATACAGATTCGCTCAGTATGATAACCATACCTCCACAATATTGTAATGCATGGCATCAAAAACACAAACAACTGGTAAGAAATAAACTAATTACAAATTAATAGAGAGAGAGAGAGAGACAGAGAGAGAAAGAAAGGAAGAAAACTAGTTCTGCCATTTGTTACTTGATAAAGAAACCAAGCCCACTGAGAGACTGAGTGAAGGACTCAACACTTTTGTGTTCTTTATATGTACCATGGATTACTCATAAAGACACACGTTCTGGAAAAACATAACTAGAACTTTTATTTAACAACAAACAGCAACCACGTCTAACACACAAACTTATTGATCATTCTGTCAGTTCTGCGCATGCTCCGAACTCTGTCACATGATACATGATATCACTACATCTTCCTTTCCTTAAAAAGAAAAACGATTAGTAACATTAATCAAAACAAATGCATAATTCAACATGTCTCTATCAGTCTCTCTGGGGATTTAAGAAAATGACTAGACCTTCTAAGTGGTTCACACAGTTCTTGTGTTTCATTGTTATTTTCATGCTTTGTCTGGTCTGCATCCGTTAACTGAAACTCCGAAGTTGGCTCTTTCTTGAGGTCTTTGCGATTTCTTCTTAACGCTGCTCCTTCTTCTGTTTGGACCGTGTATGATCCGGGTTGTACTTCTTCAAGTACTGTAGCTTTCTGTGTCCATGTGTTTATTTTGTCTTGTATCCTCACTTCATCTCCTTGGTGCAGTTCAGGTAATGGATGAGAACATCTGTCAAAGTATGTTTTCTGCTTTGCTTTGTGTTCATCTTTCCATCTTTTCACTTGTTCACCTTCTTCTGTTCTCAGGAGGCTCTCATTTATTGGCAGATTGGATCTCAAACAGTGTCCCATCAAGAGCTGACCAGGTGAAAATCCACATTCAAGTGGAGTACTACAATAGGCTAACAAAGTTTTATAAAAATCACCTCCACTATCTTTTGCTTTGTGCATCAGTTTCTTGATAATTCCTACCGACTTCTCAACTAATCCATTGGACTGAGGTAAAAATGGACTAGATGTTGCATGAACAAAGTTCCATTCCTGAGCAAAATGTCTCATGCATTCACCATTGAATTGTGGACCATTGTCAGTGAAAACTTTATCAGGTACACCATGTCTGGAAAAAACTGTTTTAATGCATGTTGTTTACATTGCCTGCTGTTGTTCTGCCCAAACAACACACTTCAGGATACAAGGAGTAGTAATCTGTTATTAATGGATAATCTTTGTTGTCAGTTACAAACAGATCAACATCTACCTTCTGATAAGGTCTCTGAGGACTAGGATGTGGATGCAGTGGCTCCTTAGGGTTGCTAGGTTGGTATTTAAAGCATATTCGACAAGAAGACACCAATTCTGCAATTTCTTGATTCATCCTGGGCCAAAACATCACTTCCCACGCCCTCCTCTTACACTTTTCAATACCTAGGTGGCCTTCGTGAATTTTCCCAACCATTTCTTTTCAGAGACTTACAGGAATCACAATTCTGCTACCTTTGTACAATGCCCCATCTACAACAGACAGTTCTGATCTGTGGTTCCAATATTCTTGTACTTCTGAGGTACAGTCATGCTTATTATTTGGCCATCCATTCATCACCACTGTATTACCTGACTGAGAATTTTGTCCTTCTCTGTCTCAAGATGCAGCAGCTCCAACTTTTTGGGAGCGACAGGTACAGTTTCTATGACCATATCAATAAATACCTGAACATCAATAACGTTCCTGTGACTGTCTTTTGTTGTTGGATCCACAGCTCTGGAAAGTGTGTCAGCCGTATACATGAATTTTCCAGACGTGTATGACACATTCAACGCATATCTTTGCAATTTGATCATCATTTGCTGAATTCGCAAAGGACAGTCGCTTAAAGGTTTGTTAAACAATGCAATCAAAGGCTTATGATCAGTTTCAACATCAATAGATTGCCCTGACACAAACTGATGAAATCTCTCACAAGCAAACATAACACTGAGCAATTCTTTTTCAATTTGGGCATACCTTGTTTCTGGATCAGAAAATGCATGAGATGCATATGCGACTGGCAGCCATTCCTGATCATGTTTTTGGAGTAATACTGCCCCTAAGCCTGCTTGAGATGCATCACATGAGATTTTGATGGGTCTCTCAGCATTATAGAATTTCAACACAGGTTCTTTGGTGAGCACTTTCTTGAGATTTTGCCATGCCCTCTCCTGTTCATGATTCCAGCTCCATTTGTTTTTCTTCCCTGTTAGCTGCCTCAATGGAGCAAGTTGTTCTGAAAGATTGGGTATGAATTTTCCCATGTAGTTGATCATTCCCATAAACCTTTGAACATCCTTTTTACATTGTGGTCTTGGCATGTTCTCAATAGCAGAAACCTTCAGTGGATCAGGACACCCACCCTCATTGCTGATGATATCACCCACAAAGGTAAGTTCAGTCACTCCTAGCTAACATTTGTCTTTATTCAACTTCAGGTTTGCCTTGCATGTTGCTTCTAAGACTTGTCTAAGTCTGGCGTCAAGCTCTTGTTTAGATGATCCCCAAACAATAATATCATCCATGGAAGTATCTATGCCCTCAATGTGCTCATAGAGCATGTGAATAGTTTTATGGTACATTTCAGGAGATGATGCAATTCCAAATGGAAGCCGAAGAAAATGGTATCTGGCAAAAGGAGTGTTAAAGGTACACAACTTAGAACCCGATTCATCTAGTTTAAGTTGCCAGAATCCAGAGGATGCATCTAATTTACTAAAGTACTTTGCATTAGCAAACTGTGACATAATTTCTTCACAAGTAGGCAATTTGAAATGCTTTTAATGGCTCAATTCAAGGCTCTTGGATCTAAGCAAATCCTCAGTTTTTCATTTTTCTTATCAACAATAACAAGCGAATTGACCCATTCAGTCCGTTCATCAATATTTTGTATGACTCTTAACCATTCCATTCTGTCAAGCTGTGTTTTCAGTTGATCATGTAATGCAAAAGGTACTTTTCGACATGGATGTACTGCGGGTGGCACTGTGTTGTCAATTTTAATCGTGTGCTCTCCTGGAAGACAACCAAGCCCTTTGAACAAGTCCTCATACTCTTTCATCAAGTCACTGTATTCTGACTCTGTGTCACTATCCAAGACTAAAACTCTTTTCACCATATTCAGTCTCTCCCAGGCAGATAGACCCAGTATTGATGGTACATTCTTCGGCACCACCACAAATGAAAGCGTGTGCACAATATTTTTGTGCGATACTTTTGCCACACATGTTCCTTTAACTAGAATGTCTGCACCTGAATACCCAGTCACTTTTATATTTGTCTGATGTAACCTTGGTCTTGGCTTTAATGCATTAAACTCAGATTCTGCAAGAACGTTTACTTGTGCTCCAGTATCCAATTTAAACAGAATAATGTTTTGGTTCACTTGCAATGGCATAGTCCAATCATTCTTACTTTGTTTGTTTTCACAAAGCACATCTATGTAAAACTCCTCACATTCATTTTCAAGCACTGCATTTATGTGTTTTATTTCCTTTCTACTTCTGAAACAGTGTAAAAAGTGATTAATCTTATCACAAGATTAGATTAGTTTCTGATACATTTGGACACACAGTTTCAACAGTTGCACAGTTTCTGATACGCTGGACACACTTTAGGTCAGTGTTGCTGCCCACAGCGATCACAAAGTTTTTTTCTTGAAACAACATCTTGCTCTCTGTTGGTTTCGTAGTCACTTCATTATTTTTTCTAAGATGCTTGCGGTTATTCACAGCGTGGATGCTGCAGTTCTCAATAAAAAGCTCTTTAGCCTGCGACTTTACGGTTTCCAAAGCTTTGCAGGGAAACAAAGCTTTTTCCAAATTTACCTCTGGTTCTCTTAAGAGTCTTTCTCTCAGAGCATTATCCAGAATGCCACAAACAATTCTGTCTTTAACGAGAGAGTCTGTCAGCTCTGCAAACTTGCATGTTTTACTGTGGTTTCTCAATTCTGTAACAAATTGATCAATCGTTTGACCAGCTTTCTGCTTGCATGTAAAGAATTTATACCGTTCATACGTCATATTGCACTTCAGTATGTAAAATGACGCAAACTTGTCGATTATCACTTTTAGATTCAAATTATCTCTATCTTCAAAAGTAAGATGGTTATATACCTCAACTGTGTCATCTCCAACCAGGTGGAGTGGAATTACAGCTTTCATTTTCTCCGTTTTATTATCTGCTCCGATCGCCCATAAATAAATTTCAAAACACTGTTTAAATCTTTTCCAGTTTTCAGCTACATTTCCAGTCAGCTGAAGCGTCGAAAGGGGTTGTAAAACTTCCATTCTTAAAGCTGATAGCAAACAACAAAAAAGTTTGCGCTCTCTTTTTTCGATTATCTTCGCTTCTCCCGTGTTAGCGAAACAAATTATTCTTCCAGACGGACTTCTGACACCATGCTGTGTTCTTTATACATACTGTGGGTTACTCATAAAGTCACACATTCTGCAAGAACATAACTAGAACTTTTATTTAACAGCAAACAGCAACCACGTCTAACATATAAGCTTCTCGATCATTCTGTTAGTTCTGCACATGCTCCGAACTCTGTCACGTGACACATGATATCACCACAGACACTGCATTATATACTTCCAAATAGCAGAGTTCCAAATCAAAAGAACTTCGTTCAATCCTTTATTACGAAACCAGCAAAGACAGGCGATCAAAATTAGTGATGTCAGACTTAGCTCACTAAGCGAAATAAGCAAATGAAGTGATAGTGAAATTAATGATATAAACAGTCAATAAAAGATACCAAAACCATGCTAAGTCTCTGTACAACTAACAGTTCAAAGGGTCATTACATGACTATACTGATTACTTCCACCATGCCCCATCCCACGTGGCAAATTACTGTAACCTATAATCAAACATGCAACACAATATGCAGTACAGACAGAAAATAGAAACATGTCTCCTGCAAAATGTATGTAAGTACTTTGAATTTTAAAATTTAATAATTTAGTTGTAGGTCGTTTGGATGTTGGACAGTCCATAAATTGAGAATGACCTGGGCTTAGATGGCTGTCTGTCTCCCATGTGTGTGTGTGTGTGTGTGTGTGTGTGGTGGAGAGGGTTAGCAGTAATCACTGTAAAATACAGATGACCTCCATGAAATGGGGAGGGGGTGAGTGTATTCCTATGAAATAATTTGTTTCACAGTTAACCATAATACAAAGCTACAACATACGCCCAAGGTTTGTGGTTGAAAAAATAGTTTTATGTATTTACTTTTTTTACATAAGTCCTATAAGGATAAATTTTATTCCATATCACAAATTTTAGGTAGTGATTTCTGAATTTTGTAAGGGAAAATTTCTGTTAACACAGGGAATACCTGTACGTCATATAAAATGCTACAATTGTAATGTGCACAATTGGATGGTCATCACAGGACATAATTTATTGCAGCACTGATCTGCATTTTGCAAAGTTTAAAGTACTGCATGGCCGAATCCATGTTGATTATCCAGGCCATTATTCTGGTAGTTAACAGATGTATTTGCATGTAGAGTGGAGTCCAAATCTACAAAGTTTGTAGCTTTGACACAAAAGTTCCACAGAACAGCTGGTACAAAAGGAAAATATAATCGTTCAGCCTGATGTAAACCATGGTTTCCACCAGACCATTTGATTTCACTCACACTTTCTGCTCTCACTGGCAAACAACCCCTGAGTTAATCTATAAACAATTACCTCAGATATGCTGAAAGACTGCTTGGTGCTACAAGCACTTGATAATTAAACAACTCCTACCTCAGACATAAACAATTACCTCATAAATTCGAAACACCCTCTCTTCTGCTAGCACCTGACACACCAATTACATCAAACCAGTAGTGTTGCCCTATCCTTATGCTCCTTCTCTGAAACACCTGAGAAAGATTTCAGCTGATGCTGGCAAGAAAAACAAAACTTGGCAAAATGAATGGGGATGTAGATTTTCACCTTTAATGATTGAAGATGACATTGCCATCACCCTTTTCTGGCACAGTGGATTGCACGCCCCTTGCAGATTTTATTACAGAATCATAGAAACTAATAGAATGGAAGGAGGCCATTATCTGTGGTAGCGAATAAAGTGGAGGTCAAACTTCTGGTCAGGTTACTATGTCAACTGATGAAACATCATATATTCACCCAGCAATGTTTAAAATATCATGTGGGTTTCTGTTTCCATTACCATTCAGATAGTGAGTTGAAGATGCCCACCCATTGATTGGCAAAGGGTTCCATTTAACTTCTCACTTTTGTTAGATCTATGCCTCCTAGTTCCTAAACCTCTCTAATCTTGGAAATAGGTCACTCTTCTAAGTCTCTTTAAATCAAATTTCCCCTCAGCATCTTCTACTCTGAAGAACGTGATTTCAATTCTTTCACCGTTCACCTTTCATCATAATTTAACCAGTGGGTGGCGAATCTGTGGAATTCATTGTCACAGACAGTTATGGAGGCTAAGTCATTGGATATATTTATATCAGATGTTGATAGGTTCTTAATTAATAAGGGCATCAAAGTTTACAGGGATAAGGCAGAAGAATGGAATTATAAAGGATAATAAATCAGCCATGATGGAATGGGGGAGAAGACTTGATGGGCCAAATGGCCTAATTCTGCTCCTAAGCATTATGGTCTTTTAGCTAAAAGCTCTATTCCATTAAGATCTATGCTATGAAACTTTGCTGTTCCCTTTGTTTAACGTAGTGACACATGCTACCGGCATTGACCAGGGTATAGCCATCTACATGGTTTGAATGTAGTCCTCCTATGTCCATTGCTATTCCTCCTGTACTGTATTTTTATTCATTTTTATTCCTCCACTTTCCCTCTGCTGAATCCAATGGGAGGCAATTGAGACAAGCTCTCTCTCTATCTGTTCTAGCACTAATTTCTGCACAGTCATAGGTGACTTTAACTTCCCTCATATTGATTGGCACCAGTTCCAAGGGTTTAGATGGGGCAAAGTTTGTTAAGTGTGTCCAGGATGGATTCCTGTCACCGTATGTTGACAGGCCGACTAGGGGGAATGCCATACTAGATCTAGTATTAGGTAACGAACCCGGTCACGTCACAGATCTCTCAGTGGGTGAGCATCTGGGAGACAGTGACCACCGCTCCCTGGCCTTTAACATTATCATGGAAAAGAATAGAATCAGAGAGGACAGGAAAATTTTTCATTGGGGTAGGGCAAATTATGAGGCTATAAGGCTAGAACCTGCGGGTGTGAAATGGGATGATGTTTTTGTAGGGAAATGTACTATGGACATGTGGTTGATGTTTAGGGATCTCTTGCAGGATGTTAGGGTTAAATTTGTCCCGGTGAGGAAGATAAAGAATGGTAGGGTGAAGGAACCATGGGTGACAAGTGAGGTGGAAAATCTAGTCAGGTGGAAGAAGGCAGCATACATGAGGTTTAGGAAGCAAGGATCAGATGGCTCTATTGAGGAATATAGGGTAGCAAGAAAGGAGCTTAAGAAGGGACTGAGGAGAGCAAGAAGGGGTCTTGAGAAGGCCTTGGTGAGTAGGGTAAAGGAAAACCCCAAGGCATTCTTCAATTATGTGAAGAACAAAAGGATGACAGGAGTGAAGGTAGGGCCGATTAGAGATAAAGGTGGGAAGATGTGCCTGGAGGCTGTGGAAGTGTGTGAGGTCCTCAATGAATACTTCTCTTTGGTATTCACCAATGAGAGGGAACTTGATGACGGTGAGGACAATGTAAGTGAGGTTGATGTTCTGGAGCATGTTGATATTAAGGGAGAGGAGGTGTTGGAGTTGTTAAAATATATTAGGACGGATAAGTCACCGGGGCTTGACAGAATATTCCCCAGGCTGCTCCACGAAGCAAGGGAAGAGATTGCTGAGCCTCTGGCTAGAATCTTTATGTCCTCGTTGTCCACGGGAATGGTACCAGAGGATTGGAGGGAGGCGAATGTTGTCCCCTTGTTCAAAAAAGGTAGTAGGGATAGTCCGGATAATTATAGACCAGTGAGCCTTACGTCTGTGGTGGGAAAGCTGTTGGAAAAGATTCTTAGAGATAGGATCTATGGGCATTTAGAGAATCATGGTCTGATCAGGGACAGTCAGGATGGCTTTGTGAAGGGCAGATCGTGTCTAACAAGCCTGATAGAGTTCTTCGAGGAGGTGACCAGGCATATAGATGAGGGAAGTGCAGTGGATGTGATCTACCTGGATTTTGGTAAGGCATTTGACAAGGTTCCACATAGTAGGCTTATTCTGAAAGGCATGGGATCCAGGGAAGTTTGGCTAGGTGGATTCAGAAATGGCTTGCCTGCAGAAGGCAGAAGGTCGTGGTGGAGGGAGTACATTTGGATTAGTGGTGTCCCACAAGGTTCTAGGACCTCTACTTTTCGTGATTTTTATTAACGACTTGGATGTAGGGCTAGAAGGGTGGGTTGGCAAGTTTTCAGACGACACAAAGGTTGGTGGTGTTTTAGATAGTGTAGAGGATTGTTGAAGATTGCAGAGAGACATTGATAGGGTGCAGAAGTGGGCTGAGAAGTGGCAGATGGATTTCAACCCGGAGAAGTGTGAGGTGGTACACTTTGGAAGGACAAACGCCAAGGCAGAGTACAAAGTAAATGGCAGGATACTTGGTAGTGTGGAGGAGCAGAGGGATCTGGGGGTACATGTCCACAGATCCCTGAAAGTTGCCTCACAGGTAGATAGGGTAGTTAAGAAAGTTTATGGGGTGTTAGCTTTCATAAGTCAAGGGATAGAGTTTAAGAGTCACGAGGAAATGATGCAGCTCTATAAAATTCTGGTTAGGCCACACTTGGAGTACTGTGTCCAGTTCTGGTCACCTCACTATAGGAAGGATGTGGAAGCATTGAAAAGGGTACAGAGGAGATTTACCAGGATGCTGCCTGGTTTAGAGAGTATGGATTATGATCAGAGATTAAGGGAGCTAGGGCTTTACTCTTTGGAGAGAAGGAGGAAGAGAGGAGACGATAGTAGTATACAAGACATTAAGAGGAATAGATAGAGTGGATAGCCAGCGTCTCTTCCCCCGGGCACCACTGCTCAATACAAGAGGACATGGCTTTAAGGTAAGGGGTGGGAAGTTCAAGGGGGATATTAGAGGAAGGTTTGTAACTCAGAGAGTGGTTGGTGTGTGGAATGCACTGCCTGAGTCAGTGGTGGAGGCAGATACACTAGTGAAATTTAAGAGACTGCTAGACAGGTATATGGAGGAATTTAAGGTGGGGAGTTATATGGGAGGCAGGGTTTGAGGGTCAGCACATTGTGGGCCGAAGGGCCTGTACTGTGCTGTCCTATTCTATGCTCTATGTTCTATGTTCTCATTGGTCTGTACAGGACTTATACAAAAAACCTGAATTTTCCCGTCAGCAAACAGGGTCATTCTAATAAGCTATTGATTGAATATTGGTGCCTAGAAATCAAACCCATTTCTTTCTATGTTTCATGCAACAGTTGCACACATAAAGCAATATTCACCTGTTTCAAGGTGTCTGCACCCATTTCTGGTATTGTTCTTGCTGATTGAGAAATTGGAATGGGAATCGCTGGGGATCATCACCCTGACATTGTTGTAATTCCTAGATGACGTCATTAGCGACCGTGGTTCGCTTCAAATATTTAACAATGGAATTTTCAGCAAAGTCATTAGCTTTCAACTCTTGTAAGGAGGGGAATTAACAGTCAACATTTCAAGCCAAGCTGATTCATCAGGACATGTCTCTCAGAAGTCTTTTAATATGCTGCTCTCTGCACATGTATTGAAAAGGCAGATCTCTATCACAGAGATGCATACTCTTAATAATGTTTTTTTCTACTCCACTTCAGGCTAATAATAATACAAAAGAAAAAAAAGAAAAAAGTGTTAGTTTTATTTGTCACATGCACATCAAAGCGTCAAAATATACAGTGACATGTGTTATTTCCGTCGAATCAAATCAGTGAGGATGTGATGGCCAAGTGTTGCCATGCTCTCGGCTGACATAGCATATCATATAATATCACATCATTCTGCAGTTGAATTGAAGGATTCTTATTGGAAGTCCATTTAAGACCCAAGTCTTTGATAATGATTAAATGCACTTGTTTAATAAAATGGTTCAGGAATGAAAATGAGCTTGATAAGGATGGACCAGAATTAAGGCCGAGCGAAGGCAAAGTGGAGTGGGCAGCAGTCAGGAGTCCAATGGAGGATCATGGGAATAGCAAGTCCTATGAATACTGATAATCTAAGAGGAACAATGTCAAACCACAACTCCAGAAGTGTCCCCTGTACCTAGTTGGGCCTCACCCCCATCTCCAGAACTAGACAAAGCAGGACTGGCACCTGCCCAGCACATTGGTGAAGTCTGGGTTCTCAAAATGGACACTATGTGCCCTTGTTAATACATGCAATAGACCTGACACCTGCTTGAAACTGAATGAATTGCTTTCTATTTCCTGAGTGATTGAATATTATGGGATCAAACAACAAAAATGTCTGAAAATTATTTGATGATAAAGAATTCTAATTATTTAACAGATTCCTGAAAAGACTTGGACAAATTCAAGCAATGGGTAGCTTGACATCCTGCAATTTTTTTTCTTTGATGTCATCATACTTGCAGAGGTTCAGATGCTGTATCTGAAGTATATGCTAAATATTAAGGGTGTGTGACTGTGTAGTCTTGTCATGCTGCAGACAATGACTTGGTGCATATTTGATAGAGTGGTAACAAAGTTTTGGCTTCTTTTTAAAGAAAATAAAAATCACCTCCTTGAATCTTTGATCTGGCCAGCAAGGGTTCCAGGCAAGATTAGAGCCACATGCCTAAAAATATAAACACAATGTTTAAGTAATGATTGATGACCGAGTGGATTTGGACTTGTCCACAGCACCACAGGGCTTGGGGCACTGCAATTTATCATTGTTCTGCGAAGAAAAACAAAATAACTGACACCATTGCAGACTGTTTGAATAAGATTTACTTTAACATAATCGGCATTGGAAACAAACGTCCAAAATGACACCATCTGCTGAAAGGGGAGAATCCGGTTGGGAGCAAAATTACTTTCCGCCTGACTATGACCGAAGTTACCAGGATTTGAGTGAATGCGCTGCAAAATCATATTACAGCATTTAACCTCACATGATTGTTGACCACACTCTTCACATCACCTGTGAAGTTGAGAATCCTATGGACAATAATGTTGAATCCCAGACCATACTTCCACATGGCTGGCCTCTGCATTTGCAGCTCCTTATTGGGCATCAAGGAAATGGAGGATCTATATTTACCCAGACCCTTCACAACGTTCCAGATTTTTTTTTACATTGTAATCTCTGTAGGCACACAGCAAACCATTAGATCCTTGGCTTGTGACAAATTTAGATCAGAATCAGAATCAGAATCAGGTTTATTATCACTGGCATGTGATGTGAAATTTGTTGACTTAGCAGCAGCAGTTCAATGCAATACATAATCTAGAAGAGAAAAAAAATAATAATAAATAAACAAGTAAATAAATTATAAATGTTTGTACATATATTGAATAGATTTTAAAAATGGCAAAAAACAGAAATACTGTATATTAAAAAAATTGAGGCAGTGTCCAAGGACTCATTGTCCATTTAGAAATTGGATGGCAGAGGGGAAGAAGCTGTTCCTGAATTATTGAGTGTGTGCCTTCAGGCTTCTGTACCTCCTACCTGATGGTAACAGTGAAAAAAGGGCATGCCTTGAGTGCTGGAGGTCCTTAATAATGGACACTGCTTTTCTGAGACACTGCTCCCTGAAGATGTCTTGGTTACTTTGTAGGCTAGTACCCAAGATGGAGCTGACTAGATATACAACCCTCTGCAGCTTCTTTTGGTCCTGTGCAGTAGCGCCCCCATACCAGACAGTGATGCAGCCTGTCAGAATGCTCTGCATGGTACAACTATAGAAGTGTTTGAGTGTATTTGTTGACATGCCAAATCTCTTTAAACTCCGAATAAAGTATAGCTGCTGTCTTGCCTTCTTTATAACTACATCTATGATAATCTATGATATTTTCAGCTATGATCAATAATCCATCTGTGAAGCAGGTAGAGTAATGGTTAGCACAATGCTTTACAGTAACAGTGACTTGGGTTCAATTCCTGCCACTGCCTGTAAGGAGTTTGTACATTATCCCCGTGAACACGTGGCTTTCCTGCGCATTTCTCCTACAGTCCAAAGACGTACCAGTTGGTAGGTTAATTGGTCATTGTAAGTTGTCCTCTGCTTAATTCTATTCACTTTATTTTCTGTAAGCAACTTCGTTAGGCTAGGGTTAAATCAGGGGAATACTGGACAGTATGTCTCAAAGGGCCAGAAGGATCTACACCGTAAATAAATAAGTAAACAAACAAACAAACAAACAAGCAAGCAAGCTGACCTGTGGCTTGTTTGAAGGCACGTTTTATCAAAGAAAATCCTGAAACAATGGAATCTGAATGTTGTGTCAATGCTATTCTTTTGCCATAGCTCTATAGTTCTGGGTCAATAGGATGTGAAAATATCCATTACATTAACTATTCAATGAAATTTTTACTATTGTTTAAAGGCATGTTGGTGCATTGGATTTTTTGAAATATGAAAATCAGACCAAAGAAGAGCTTATATTAATGCCCAAAGACATCATCATATATAGGACATTTAGAAAATGAGACACATCCAAAGAAATATGGCTGACAATCTTACAAGAGGACATCTAAACTTTAAATAGGGAACAAGATACGCACCGAAATAAGAGATCCTTCAGATACTGAGGTTGTTGTGAAGATTCATGACACAGGATTGCCTGTTGCAGCTGACCAGTGAAGGAAACACTGGAGCTGGTATAGGAGAGGCTGGAGTTGATGCTGGTTTGGGGAGGGGGAAATCAGTCCCCTCCTATTGGTACTACCCTTCAGTGTTTGCTCAGTTGAAGGCAGGTTAGATTGCGTTTGTCTGTGGCTGCACTAGCGCGTGATGAGGGCTGCTGTGTGCTTGTTCCAGGACTACGTCCCATGCACCATCAACCTACAGGCCATGACACTCAGACTAGAGCTATATATTTTTTGTGACTATGTTTGTTTTTACTATTGTAACTACAGGTGCTATATGTACTGTATTTATTGTGTGACTGTTGGTACTATGTTTTGCACCACTGCCCCAGAGGAACACAGTTTCATTTGGCTGCATTCATCTGTTTGGTTGAATGACAATAAAACTTGAGCTTAATTGATTGAATTTTAGAACAACACATAGGAGGAAATAATGATATGCAGCATCTATGGAGGGCAATAAACAGTTGATGATTTTTTTGATTGAGACACTGAATTAGGACATGAAGGGTCTTGACCTGAAATGTTGACTGTTTATTCCCCTCCATGGGTGCTGCCTGATTTGTTGAGTTCCTCCAGCATTTTGTGTATTTTGAACATGTGATACCCAGTGTATTCTAGGATTGGAAGTTCTTCAAAGTTAGATGAGTAAAGTTGGACTTTCTGCATCTTTATCACCTTGTGATCTTATGTGAATACAATAAAGATGACCTCTTGATCTTGCGTTCTACCTCATTGTAACATGTTCGCTTTGTCCATCTGCACTCAACATTCTTTTAGTTATAACATTATATTTAGCACTTTTTTCTTCTCCTTTTGTACTGCGTCAGTATACTTCTGTATGGAATAATCTATCTGGATGCCACACAAACAAAAGCTTTTCACTGGTTGTTGGTACATCTGATAATAATAAACCAATTATCAGTTGCATTAGGTGAGTGAAAGATGCCACACACAGAAACTGGATCCATGCTCTCTTTTGCAGCATAAATGGTATACAATACTAATGCTTTATTAAGTGATGCAGATCTTTTAATGATGCCAGATTTGTTGCCATGTTGTTCCAGTGAGTGTGGAATGTGCTTGATTTAAAAAAGGAAAACTCCGTTGAGTAGAAAGGCACAAACAGCCTCTAAGATTTTGTTCATTTTGACGTTTTAAAATGGTTTCCAAAGTTATGTTTTCCTTTAAGTTTTATTTACATTGTCAATATAAACAGAACAAAGGTCTGAATGGCCAAAATATTAACCATAGAAGCTCACCTTCAGACTTTCTGCAGCTAGTTCTGAATTGTCTGAGGGCCAAAAATAGTAAACAGTTAAATATTTAACAGTAATTAGAGTTCTTTATTACTAAAAACTAAAGAAAATTTTCTATAAAACAAAATGCAGATGTATGGAATCTGGATCCACTTGCATCTGTTATTTTTCATATGTAATTTTTCATTAGTGGTTAGCTCAACGCTTTACAGAACCAACGACTGGGTTTAATTCCTGCCGCTATCTGTAAGGAGTTGGAACGCTCTCTCCATGATGGCATGGGTTTCCTCCGGGTGCTCTGGTTTCCTCCCATCATCCAAAGGCATACCTGTTGGTAGGTTAATTGGTCATTGTAAATTGACCCGTGATTAGGCTAGGATTAAATCAGGGGATTGTTGTGTGATGCGGCTCAAAGGTCCGGAATTGCATATTCCACACTGTATCCCAGTAAATAAATATAAATAAATATATATGCTCATAAATACAGCAAATCAAGGTCAGGATTGAACCTGTGTCGCAGCAGCAGTGCTCATCTGCCTGGGAGTGCACACAATAGAACTATTGACAAGATTTCAAAGGAGGAGCAGGAAATTATAAACACACAGAGTTCTGCAATGCTGAAAATCTTGAGCAATTCACACAAAATGCCAGAGGAACTCAGAATGTTTGGCAGCATCTGTGGAGGGGAATAAACAGCTGACATTTCAACCCAAAAACCTTTACCAAGACTGGAAAGGAAAAGAGCAGAAGCCAGAATAAGACGGTGTGGGGAGGGGAAGGAGTACAAGCTGGCAGGTGATAGATAAAGCCAGGTGAGGAGAAAAGTAGTTCGTTGGGTGATAGAGGATGTAAGAGGTTGGGAGGGGATAGGTGGAAGAGGTAATGTGGGTGAAGGAAAGCTTTAGTAATAAATATACTTTGAAATTTGAACTTCAAATATTTAATAGGAACTATGAAATCCAATTGGAAACTATCTTGGTCAATATTTCTCAATCACCAAGACTGAAAGAAATATAATTTATAATTAATGTGATCTTGTGTTATTGTATTTCTCCACAGGATTCTGTTGATTCTGTGTTTTATATTTTGTGTTTTTCACTCTTTTTTGTTGCCATTTGAGCTATTTCGTTTTTTTTTGTACAGGGGAGGATTTGTTTGATGTTTTTTCTTTGAACGAGTTCCATGGTTTTCTTTATTTCGTGTCTGTCTGTGGGGAAGACAAATTTCAGGTTTGTACATTGTGTACATATTTTGATAATAAATGTACGTTTGTACTTTGAATCTCTGAATCTTGGACCCTATATCAGGAGGCACTTCACTGGCAAGAGAGAGTTTTGAAAACGCATGCATGGCTCCATATAATGAAAGGTTTTTTCTTCGATGTTGGTGAGATCAAGATGAGAGACTTATAAGATGTAGAAGAGTACCACACTGGAACAGGCCTTGAGGCCCACGTAGTATGTACTGATTATGATGCCAATCTAAACTAATCCCATCTGCCTGCGTATGGTCTATATTGCTCCATTCCCTGCTTGTTCTTGTCCCTATCTAGCTGCCCAATAGACATGGTCATTGTATCTGCTTCCATCACGTCCCCTAGCAATGCATTCCACACACCTACCATTGCCTTGTAAATCTCCTTTAAACTACCCCTCTTACCTTAAAGCAATGCTCTCCAGTATCTGAGTAGACTGAGACTACCTTCCCTATTGATATCACTGATAAATTTAGAGATTTCTATCAGGTATTCCCTCCAGCTCTGACTCAGCATGACAGTAATTGAAGGTAAATGCAAGTCCTGGCTAGGAGTCATAAAGAGGCATTTAGCTTGTGTTAAATGGACCCAGTGTCCACTTTATTTGAAACCTCCTGTACCTAATAAAGAGGCAACAGAGTATACGTTCATGGTCTTCATTACCTGTAGCCCTTCCACTTCAAGGCTCAATGTGTTGTGTTTTTAGCAATGCTCTTCACACCATTGTTGCATCATGTGTTTATTTCAGTTACTGTCACCTTCCTGTCAGCTTGAACTAGTCTGGCCATTTTCCTCTGACCTTTCTTATTAACAAGGCATTTTCTTCTACAGAACTCCTACTAACTGGATTTTTTTTTGTTGCTTTTCACACCAATCTCTGTAAACTCTAGAAATAGTTGTGGGTGAAAATCCTAAGAGACCTGCAGTTTCTGAGATACTCACACCACCCCATCTGGCACCAACAATCATTCCATGGTCAAGGTCACTTGAATCATATTTCTTCCCCATTCTGATGTTTGGTCTGAACAACAGCTGAACCTCTTGACCTTGTCTGCATGCTTTTATACATTGAGTTTCTGCCATATGATTGGCTGATTAGATATTTGCATTAGTGAAGAGGTATACAGGTGCACCTGATAAAGTGACCACTGAGTGTATCATATTATGGATACAATACCTATTTGAGGAGCTTTTTAGTAATTTGACTCCACGCTACTTAACTTCCTTCAGTGGAGACCACAGATACAATCTGAAGGCAAACATTTGCGTATCCTTAAACATGGAAATGAGGCCTCTGGCCATGAGCATGGGACCAAAAACCAGTTGTTTGCTAAGGTCATTTTCTTCTCAAGATGTCACCAATAACTTGCAACTCCTTGCTTACATCTCTGATAGAAATAATCAAATATTCACATTGAGGATATTACAGTTGAAATCCACAGTCACAGACAAGGGTACATCAGTAAGCAACATTGTTTTAAAGCACATAAAAAGATCTATCGATTATCAAAGTAGATCGACTGAAGACTCCAGTCACAAGTACAGTCCCCTTTTAAGAAAACAGAGCATGGAAGGTGTGCTGATTCACAGGTACGATTGAAATGCAGAGGCCTTAAATCCCCCCCCCCCCCCACCCCGCACCGT
Source organism: Mobula birostris (assembly GCF_030028105.1). NCBI lineage: Eukaryota > Metazoa > Chordata > Chondrichthyes > Myliobatiformes > Myliobatidae > Mobula > Mobula birostris. The sequence continues at coordinate 47,676,887 of NC_092393.1, read as the reverse complement.
CACAATTCCCAACTATCCAGCAGGCGAACACAGAGTCTCTGAAAAATAAAACAGAAGACCTCAGAGCAAGATTGCTGTACCAGAGGGACATCAGGGACTGTTGTGCACTTTGCTGCACAGAAACATTGCTCATGACCACTATTTCAGACATAGCCCTGCAGCCCGAGGGTTTCATGATTCTCCACGAAGACAGGTAGAGGAGGTCGAGAATGCTTTATGATTAATTTATCATGGTGCATAGACGTGTTGGTTCCATCTCAATCCTGCTCACCTGACTTGGAGCATCTAATGGATGACACTTGGAGCCAAGTGTCATCCATTTTATCTGCAAAGGGAATTTTCAGCCATCATCCCGGTAGTGATTCCACTTCAGGGCACATCAGGCAAGCTCTGGAGGTGCCGAGCCCCATGACCAGCAGTCTCAAGGCAGCACACACAGACACCTTCCCTATCGTTGAGGGGGATTTCAATCAGGACAGCTTGAAAAACATTCTGAACAACTACCACCCACACATATCATCTGTGGAATCAAAGGAGCCTATACACTTGACCACTATCAAGGAGCTTACCATACCATCCTACGCCCACACTTTGGAAGTCTGAGCACCTGGCTGTACTTCAAAGATTCAAAGATTTATTTTATCATCAAAGTATGAATGTATAGCTCAACTTGGATATTTATCTAATTGGAAAGATTTGCTACCTGGAAGATGTCGCCTGGGAATCATTATCCGCTGGTGCCATGTTGACCAGAATAGCACTTCTACTCCCACTAGAGAAGCAGACATTAAAGATCACAGCACCAGCGGTGAAAACCAAGAAGGTAAGATCAAAGGAGTGGAGGTGTGCTTACGGGACTGCTTTGAGTCAGAGGACTGGACAATGGCAGGACGAGAAGATGGCGGCACGACGCAGCGCGTACGGCCTCTCCGGTGATGAATATCTGTTATCTGTCAAGTAGGATGCTGTGCACAATTCTGATTTGATGGAGGCAGACGTGAGAGCACGGAAGATCATCTGGTGAAACTTCTGAAATGCCTGTTTCGCTGCCGCCGCTATTGTGTAATCCGAAATCTCCAGAGGGGAAGGCTGTGAATCCTCAGCTTTGCCTGTTGCTTGGTGGCCGGGGCCGGGGTCGAAGCGCTCGGCAGAGATGGTGCTCGGTGCTCGGTGTCGGAGGGCTGGTTAGAGGCTCGAAGTTTTCGGAGGGACTCAGAGACAGACTGTGGTCGGGTGCTTCCAGGATGCTGCATCGGCAAGTTTGCGGCTCTGGAAGCTCATAGCAGTGAGAGTTTCTCCCTTCCACCATCTGCGTGAGATGTTGGGGCTATCAGGAATTTGAGACTTTTTTTTACCATGCCCATGGTCTGTTCTTTATCAAATTACGGTATTGCTTTGCACTGTTGTAACTATGTGTTATAATTATGTGGTTTTGTCAGTTTTAGTCTTGGTCTGTCTTGTTTTTTTCTGTGGTATCACACTGGAGGAACAGTGTATCATTTTTAATGCATGCATTTCTAAATGACAATAAACAAGGACTGAGTGTCCTCATAATCTAATCTAATCTATGTTCAATCTGAAATAATGTGCCACAGTTGTCACCCATACAAGAAATCCATCTGTGACCTACCAAAGGCTACTTTAAGAGAGTTAAAGCAAATCCAATTGAAGCTAGGTAGGGATGAAATCAGAAGCACGTCACCTGTGCCAGGGTTTTCAGGCCATTACTTCCAACAGATCAAAACAAAATCATGAGTAGTTGTGATGCTTCACTCCCTGGTGAGTTTAATGCATTTTTTGCATGCTATGAAAGGGAGAATTAAACTACACATGTACGAACCATGGCAGCATTGGGTGACACTGTGATTTATGTCTCAGAGACCGATGTCAGAACGTCTTGCAGGAAGCTGAACCCTCACAAGGTGTCAGGCCCTGATGGTGTACCTGGAAGGGCACTGAAAACCTGTGCCAACCTACTGGCAGGAGTATTCAAGGGGATCTTCAATCTCTTACTGCTGCGGTTGAAGTTCCCTACCTGCTTCAAAAGAGTGATAATCATACCAGTGCCCATGAAGAGCAGGGTGAGCCGTTGCAATAACTGTCACCCAGCTGCACTCACATCTAATCTACCATGATGAAGGGCTTTGAAAGATTCGTCATGACCACAATCAACTCCTGCCTAAGCAAGTACCTACACCCGCTGCAATTTGCCTATATCACAATAGGTCTACAGAAGATGCAATCTCACTGGCTCTCCCATCAGCCTTGAATCACCTGGACAATAGGAATACCTATGTTAGGCTTATGTTTATTGATTACAGCTCAGCATTCAAACCATCATACCCTCAGTACTAATGAACAAGGTCCAAAACCTGGGCCTCTGTATTTTACTCTGACTTCCTCACAGGGAGACCATAGTCTGTGCAGATGTGAAATAACATCTCCTCCTTTCTGACAATCAACTCTGGTACTCCTCAGGGATCTGTGCTTAACCTACTGCTCTACTCTCCTTACACCCACGACTGGGAGGGTAAGCATAACTCAAATGGCATCTACAAATTTGCCAAAAACACACTGCTGTTGGCAAAATTTCAGATAGTGTTGAGATGGCATACAGGAGTGAGATAAATCAGCTAGTTAAGTGACGTCTCAACAAAAATCTTGCATTCAGTGTGAGTAAGACCAAGTGAGTGTGAACTTCAGGAAGGGGTAGTCAATGGAACACACAACAGTCCTCATCAAGGGATCAGCATTGGAAAGAGTGAACATCTCTGAAGATCTATTCTGGGCTCAATATACTGATGCACTTACAAAGAAGGCACTGCAGCAGCTATACCTCATTAGGAGTTTGAGGAGAATTGGTATGTCACCAGACTCTCATAAATTTCTACTGACGTACCATGGAGAACATTCTAACTGGTTGGATCACCATCTGGCGTGAAAGGGCCACTGCACAGGATCATAAAAGGCCGCAGAAAGTTGAATACTCAGTCAGCTTCATCTTGGGCACTAGCATCCCTAGCATTGAGGATACCTTCAAAAGGCGAAGCCTTAAAAAAGCAGCATCCATTATTAAGAACTCCCATCACCCGAGACTTGCTCTATGCTGATTGCTACTGTCACAGAAGAGGTACATGAGCCTGAAGACACACACTCAATGTTTCGGGAAAAGCCATCAGATTTCTGAATGGACAATGAACACTACCTCACCATATTTTTGTCTCTTTTAGCACTCTTTATTTAATTTGACTTTTTAATGTACACTTTATTATAATTTATAGTTTTATATTATTAAGTATTGCAGTGTACTCCTGCTGCAAAATAATGTATTTCGTAATATATACCAGTGATATTAAACCTGATTCATTGAGGAGGAAGCCTGCAGTTTTACAGGTGACCTGTAACCTGCATTCTTTGCTTGAGGTCAGACCTGGTACGGCCGGGTCAGTTTAACACGGCTGAAAGTTTTCAGGAATTGCTGAAACAGCAGTGTAAAAGTGATTTACAGCTGTCCAGAAATTGGTCACAGCTTAAACAATAGTGGCACAGTTAGATATTTCCGAAGGGGGTCGCAATTATTGAGTACTTTCTGGTTAGGAGAAGTCTGGAGATATACTCCTCAGCAACCAGTGCCTTCCAAAAAAAGTAAACGATTTTTGGCAAGCTGCAATATTTTGCAAGGTGAGGAAATTATACTTTCCCATGAGCCAGTCTGAAATATTGCCTTCAAACTTTAAGCAAAATCTCTAGCAAAATATGACAAATAGGGAATCAACTGCCCCTTTAAACACTTCTGGATAGGTTTCCTTTACAAAGCTTACTGCAACAGTCATGGGACTCATTAATTCAGTCCATCATTTTCCCTTATGACTTATCCTATTGATTGAAATTGTTTTGACAACTTCTTGGTGTAGACAGAGTTCACACCCATAGCTCAAAGCTCCAGATCTTGATGTCTTACAAACAAATGTAATATATTCAGTTGAAGCTCTATTACATTTAAATTAAAAAGTTGGCTTGAATTCACGTTGGCCCTTGATTCTTCATTGTGTCAATTATTTATGCAGTTCAGACGTGCCAGACACATAATAATATAACCTTGTCATTAGCTGATATCTTTATAAAAGTAAAACATACTTTTTTCTTTCAAAAGCTGACACTATACTGAGCAAGAGAGATAAAGTTTGTCTGGAGGTAACTTTTAACAAAGATATTGAGGGATAAGATAGAGGCAAAGTGACAGACTGCTATTCTAGAACATGAGGACAAAACTGGCTATCATTGGATATAGAACACTCTTATACACAAAGAGCATTTGGTGGAGAAATGAAGCAATCTCAAATATTAACCTTGAAATCTCATTTGATTGGTTCCAAATTTTTTAAACATTTTATCGAGCAACATTTTTGGACTGCTTTCACCGTGTGGACTGCAGTAGTTCAAGATCATAACCCACATTTCAAAAGCAGTGGATGCTAGCTCTGACAGTGGTGTCCACATCTTGTAAGTGAATAAAAGTAAATACACACTCAATGGCCTCTTTAGTACATCTGCACACCTGCTTATTAGTGCAAATATCTAATCAGCCAATCATATGCCAGCAACTCAATACATAAAAGCATCCAGACATCGTCAAGGGCTTCAGTTGGAGCATTGTGCATTAAACAAAACATTGAAAATGATAGGGAAACACCAGACAGGATTGTGTGAGGAATGTCAGGAAGAGGAGTCAGTAGAACATGTAGTTTTGTGTTGCAAGAGGTGTGGGATACAGAGAGAGATGATGAGAATTAAATTAAGGGAGTTGGGGGTGCAGGAATTCACATTAAAAGGGTTGCTGGGCATGGGTGAGAGAGCACAAGTCCGGGTATTTTTAGCGTTTTTAAGGGGTACAGGGGTTTTTCATAGGATATGACAGATAAACAGGAATAGGGTACTAGGATGGTCAAAGATGGGAGGGTAAAGTGTAGGTTTGTGTGTGTGCGCGCACGTGTGCGCGATTGGGTGAAGGGATTTAGAATATATGTCTAGTGCATATTCCGGAGCAGAGGGTGGCGGTAATGCACCATTAAGCTGGATGCCAACCGCCGTAAAACAAGATACAGACAGACAAGGGCTTCAGTTGCTGTTTAGACCAAACATCAGAACGTGGAAGAAGTATGCTCTAAGTGCCTTTGACTGTGGAATAAATTGTTGGTGCCAGGCAAGGTGGTTCTCAGAAAATGTTGATCTCCTAAGATTTTCACGCACAGCAGTCTCTAGAGCAATGGTTCCCAACCTTATTACGCCATGGACCCCTACCATTAATCGAGCGAACCGTGGACCCCAGGTTGGGAACCCCTGCTAGGGTTTACAGACAGTGGAGTGTTAAATAAAAAAAAGAATAATCCTGTGAGTGGCAGTTCTGTGGCAAAAATGCCTTGTTAATGAGAAAGATCAAAGGAGAACGGCCAGACTAGTTCAAACTGACAAGAAGAAACATAGAAACATAGAAAATAGGTGCAGGAGTAGGCCATTCGGCCCTTCGAGCCTGCACCGCCATTCAGTATGATCATGGCTGATCATCCAACTCAGAAGCCTGCACCAGCCTTCCCTCCATACCCCCGATCCCTTTAGCCACAAGGGCCATACCTAACTCCCTCTTAAATATAGTCAATGAACTGGCCTCAACTGTTTCCTGTGGCAGAGAATTCCACAGACTCACCACTCTTTGTGTGAAGAAGTTTTTCCTAATCTCGGTCCTAAAAGGCTTCCCATTTATCCTCAAACTGTGACCCCTCGTTCTGGACTTCCTCAACATCGGGAACAATCTTCCTGCATCTAGCCTGTCCAATCCCTTTAGGATTTTATACGTTTCAATCAGATTCCCCCTCAATCTTCTAAATTCCAACAAGTATAAGCCTAGTTTATCCAGTCTTTCATCATATGAAAGTCCTGCCATCCCAGGAATCAATCTGGTGAACCTTCTTTGTACTCCCTCTATGGCAAGGATGTCTTTCTTCAGATTAGGGGATCAAAACTGCACACAATACTCCAGGTGTGGTCTCACCAAGGCCTTGTACAACTGCAGTAGTGCTTCCCTGCTCCTGTACTCGAATCCTTTCGCTATAAAGGCCAGCATACCATTCGCCTTTTTCACCGCCTGCTGTATCTGCATGCCCACTTTCAATGACTGGTGTATAATGACACCCAGGTCTCGTTGCACCTGCCCTTTTCCTAATCGGCCACCATTCAGATAATAATCTGTTTTCCTGTTTTTACCACCAAAGTGGATAACTTCACATTTATCCACATTAAATTGCATCTGCCATGAATTTGCCCACTCACCTAACCTATCCAAGTCACCCTGCATCCTCTTAGCATCCTCCTCACAGCTAACACTGCCGCCCAGCTTCGTGTCATCCGCAAACTTGGAGATGCTGCATTTAATTCCCTCATCCAAGTCATTAATATATATCGTAAACAACTGGGGTCCCAGCACTGAGCCTTGCGGTACTCCACTAGTCACCGCCTGCCATTCTGAAAAGGTTCTGTTTATTCCCACTCTTTGCTTCCTGTCTGCCAACCAATTGTCTATCCACATCAATACCTTACCCCCAATACCGTGTGCTTTAAGTTTGCACACTAACCTCCTGTGTGGGACCTTGTCATAAGCCTTTTGAAAATCCAAATATACCACATCCACTGGTTCTCCCCTATCCACTCTACTAGTTGCATCCTCAAAAAATTCTATGAGATTCGTCAGATATGATTGTCCTTTCACAAATCTATGCTGACTTTGTCCGATGATTTCACCGCTTTCCAAATGTGCTGTTATCACATCTTTGATAACTGACTCTAGCAGTTTCCCCACCACCGATGTTAGGCTAACCGGTCTATAATTCCCTGGTTTCTCTCTCCCTCCTTTTTTAAAAAGTGGGGTTACATTAACCACCCTCCAATCCTCAGGAACTAGTTCAGAATCTAAAGAGTTTTGAAAAATTATCACTAATGCATCCACTATTTCTTGGGCTACTTCCTTAAGCACTATGGGATGCAGACCATCTGGCCCTGGGGATTTATCTGCCCTTAATCCCTTCAATTTACCTAACACCACTTCCCTACTAACATGTATTTCGCTCAGTTCCTCCATCTCACTGGACCCTCTGACCCCTACTATTTCCGGAAGATTATTTATGTCCTCCTTAGTGAAGACAGAACCAAAGTAATTATTCAATTGGTCTGCCATGTCCTTGCTCCCCATAGTCAATTCACCTGTTTCTGTCTGTAGGGGACCTACATTTGTCTTAACCAATCTTTTTCTTTTCACATATCTATAAAAGCTTTTACAGTCAGTTTTTATGTTCTCTGCCAGTTTTCTCTCATAATCATTTTTCCCCTTCCTAATTAAGCCCTTTGTCCTCCTCTGCTGAACTCTGAATTTCTCCCAGTCCTCAGGTGAGCCACTTTTTCTGGCTAATTTGTATGCTTCTTCTTTGGAATTGATACTATCCCTAATTTTCCTTGTCAGCCACGGGTGCACTACCTTCCTTGATTTATTCTTTTGCCAAACTGGGATGAACAATTGTTGTAGTTCATCCATGCGATCTTTAAATGCTTGCCATTGCATATCCACCGTCAACCCTTTAAGTGTCATTTGCCAGTCTATCTTGGTGACAGTATCTCAAATAAACATGTGTTAGAACAATGGTTTACAGAAGAGCATCTCTGAACACAGATCACATCAAACTGTGAGGTGGATGGTTTACAGCAGGAGGAGACCACAAACTTACATTCAATTGTGACATCATTTGGTACAGGATATATCTAATTTAAAATCTAACCTTTTTAGCAAGAACCATGCTTATGACTTCAACTTTGAGACTTTGAGTTCAGGCATGTCATCGGTCATCTTAAATCAATAGGGAAGATTTAGGATGCAAGGTTCACAGAAAAGATTGGGCCAAGTTAAGGATGCTCCTGGAATGCAGAAGTACTATGAATAAACAAGTGCACCTGAATACACCTCCTCCCTTGCTACCAGTCAGGACCCCAAACTGTCTTTCCAGGTGAGATGACACTTCACCTGTGAGTTTGTTGGGGTCATCTACTCTATCCGGTGCTCCCAGGGTGTCCTCCTGTATATCGGAAGACCCAATGTAGACTGTGAAACCACTTCGCTGAGCACCTACGCTCCATCGTCCAGAAAATGTGGGGTCTCCTAGTGGTCACCCATTTTAATTCCACTTCCCATTCGCATTCCAATATGTCTATCCATGGCCTCCTCTACTGCTGCGATGAAGCCACACTCAGATTGGAGGAGCAACACTTTATATTCCGTCTAGGTAGCCTTCAACCCGCTGGCATTGACACCAATTTCTTGAACTTCAAGTAATCCCCTTTTCCTTCACCATTCGCCATCCACTTTTCCCTTTCTCACCTTATCTCCTTACCTGCCCATCAACTCCCTTTGGTTCTCCTCCCGCTTCCCTTCCTTCCATGGCTTACTGTCCTCTCCTGTCAGATTCCCACTTCTGCAGCCCTTTATCTCGTCCACCAATCAACTTTCCAGCTCTTTACTTCACCTCTCTCCCCTTCCGGTTTCACCTATCACCTACTACCTTGTATTTTTTCCTCCCTCCCCTACCACCTTCTTACTCTGGCTTTGCATCTTTTTTTCCAGTCCTGATGAAGGGTCTCGGCCCGAAACGAGACCCTTCATCAGGAGTGGAGAAGCATGACTATTTACTCTTTTCCAGAGATGCTGCCTGGCCTGTTGAGTTCCTCCAGCATTTTGTGTGTGTGTGTTGTATGTATTTTGCGATATTTTAGTAAATATTTTTTACAACACGTGCCCTGTAAATGGACACATTTTTCTGGTGAGATGCTCCAGCCATATTTTTATCATAAGTAAACCAAAATTTTCTAAATTTGTATGCAAAATGTAAAATAATTTTTATTAAACCTTTGGGAATGAAAGAGTTTAGATTGTCCTGCTAACACAGCTACACAGATCTAAAGTCATGTTTCTCATCGAGCATCTGCCCTTGCATGCGTGTGCATGCGTGCGCGCACACACACACACGCATGCACACGCACACACACACTTACACTCGAAGCAGTGGGAAAATAATGAACTCTATAACAAAGAGCGTGTTATCAGGACACTTGTCAAATTCTCCTGTACCTAAGTGAATTCAACACTGATAAGTAACAGGGACGTGGTGTTTGACTATTCAGTTGGAGTTCATTGAAGATGTTACTGTTGGAGTAGATGAAGGAAAAACCATAATTTTCAGAAGACTTTTAATAATGTCATATGGAATACGTGGTGAACAAGGTCAGTGTTCTTGAAACACACATAAAAGTGGCTGGTGAACGCAGCAGGCCAGGCAGCATCTCTAGGAAGAAGTACAGTCGATGTGTCGGGCCGAGACCCTTCGTCAGGACTAGAATTAGGGATTATAGTTAGAACTGGTTAACAGGAAGGAAACAAAGAGTAGAAATAAACCGGTGTTTCTCAGACTATGACTTGTGGGAAACACTGTTATTAGTGCTAATTATCATGCTAACAGAGTACATTCAATTCTGTTACACACACACACACACACAGAAAGAAAAGTATTGGGAAAAGGGTGTGATGTCAGTTCATATGACTGTATGTACCACATATATAACAGGGAAGTGAAAATATGCATCAGTGATAAGAATGTGAAAATACTTCAAGAAGATAAATGCAACCTCTGTAAGTCGGTACAACATGAAAGATAAAGTTCAAATTGGGAAAATATGAGATTATCCTCTTTAGTAGAAAAAAAATGTACAGTATTTTTTAAATGGTGAATGAATGGGAAATGTTAACCTTCCAGGACCTCGAGGGTGTCACAGTTTCAAACAAGGGGTTGCTCATTTCGGGTTGAAATGAAAAGAAAATCTTCTTATCAGCGGGTGGGGTTCTGTGTTCCAGAGGGTTGTGCAGAATCGGTTTATGACTGTATTCAAAACAGCAACAGATGAATTTATAGATATTATGGGAATCAATCCACTTGGGGATTTGGCACAAATTGCTGAGGTAGAAGATAAGCCACGGTCTAGGTGAGTCACAGAGATGCTCAATAAGCCAAATGGCCGACTTCTGCTACAGCTATTTATGTGCTTATATTCTTTTGCATGCATCAAAGAAATCCCCTGCCCATACCCCAAAGACATTGGCTTTCTGACGATTACTTCATGTTATGCTTAAACATATAATGGTTAATTAGCATTATCTCTATTTTTATGGCACAAGTCATTCAAAATTTCAAGCTCCATTTCAGTAGAGGACTTCCTTACCCCTTCAGAGATATCAGCTACATTATTATATATTCATTTCCATAGGTACTGTCTGACCTGCTGAGTTCCTCCAGCATTTTGTGTGCATTGCTTCGGATTTCCAGCATCTGCAGACTTTCTCATGTTTATTATATTTTCATGCCGTCTTGACAAATAATTATAGATTGAATTACTTGTGTGATTAAGGAGCAGTGAAAGAATAGCAGAATGTATCCCATAAACAGGCTGAGGAAATCCAGAGACCCAGAAAGACTGGGTGATTCCTGTTTGGAAAGGAGTAAATTAGGAATGGTAGTCACTTGAGCCACGTTGTAAACCAAATAATAGTGTTTCCATCAATTTCAGATACATTAATAACACATGGTCACTAAAGTGTATTCATTTCGAATTTGCTGAACTGTCATCAGTAGTGGCTGCACAATTCTTTTATTTAGTTATTTAACTACCTAGCTCCTTACAGTTCTGTTCAATTTATTATTTACTCTAGAAATATAATTAATTGGATGTTATTTAAAAGCTTTCTTGACGTTCGTTAGTTGTGACAGGCCGTAATAAAGTGTACGCTGCTTGAGCAGTCTGGTTTACAATTGTGACAGATTTATTCTGGGCATATGCTACTTGTGACTTCCACAGGAGAAGGAAAAATACTTGAGGCATCTGCTTCCACTGGATGAGGTATAGATGATACTTAAAATTTCGGCCGCCATCCCCCTTCAGCAGCTCATCAATAGACCATGAGACATAGGAGCAGAATTCAGCCATTCCACCCATTGAGTCTCAACTGTCATTTCATCATGACTGATTTAATCTCCCTCCCAAGCCCATTCCTCTGCTTTCTCTCTGTAACCTTTGACACCCTGACTAATCACGAAACTGTCAGCCTCTGCTTTAAATATACTCAATGACTTGGCCTCCACAGTCATCTGTGGCAATGAATTCCACAGATTCATCACCCTTTGGCTAAAGAAATCCCTCCTCATCTCTGTTCTAAAAGGACATCCTTCTGTTCCTAGGCTGTGCCCTCTGGTTCTAGATTCCCTCACTATCGGAAACATCCTCTCCACATCCACTCGAATATTCAATATTCAATAGGTTTCAATGTGATCCTCCCCACCCCCTCATTCTTCTAAACTCTAGCAAGTACAGGCTCAGAGCCATCAAATGCTCCTCATGCATTAACCCTTTCATAGAAACATAGAAACCCTTCAGCACAATACAGGCCCTTCGGCCCACAAAGTTGTGCCGAACATGTCCCTACCTTAGAGATTACTAGGCTTACCCATAGCCCCCTATTTTTCTAAGCTGCATGTACCAATCCAAAAGTGTCTTAAAAGACTCTATCGTATCCGCCTCCACCACCGTTGGCAGCAGCCCATTCCATGCACTCATCACTCCTGTGTTTTAAAAAAATTCTACACCTGACATCTCCTCTGTACCTATTCCCCAACCTGTGTCCTCTTGTGGCAACCACTTCAGCCCTGGGAAAAAGTCTCTGACTATCCACAGGATCAGTGCCTCTCATCATCTTATGCACCTTTATCAGGTCACCTCTCATCCTCCTCCGCTCCAAGGAGAAAAGGCCGAGTTCACTCAAACTGCTTTCATAAGGCATGCTCCCCAATCCAGGCAACATCTTTGTAAATCTCCTCTGCACCCTTTCTATGGCTTCCACATCCTTCCTGTCGTGAAGGCGACCAGAACTGAGCACAGTTCATTCCTGTGATCATTCTCGTGAAGCAACACACATAAAAATTGCTGGTGAACGCAGCAGGCCAGGCAGCATCTATAGGAAGAGGTATAGTCGACGTTTTGGGCCGAGACCTTTTTATTTGTGTTGCTTGAAATTCCAGCATCTGCAGGTTACCTCGTGTTTGCGTTTTTATCATTCTTGTGAACCTTCTTTGGACCCTCTCAAATGCCAGCACATCCTTCCTCAGATAAGGGGCCCAAAACTGCCCATAATACTCCAAGTTCAGTCTGACCAATGCCTTGTAAAACCTCAGTAAAAGAGAAGTAAAATACGGCACAGGTTAGAAATCTGCACGCCAGGTTGTTGGATGTTTCCTGGCTGAAGAGAACTTTGGATGTCTTGGAAGGATCAGACTTTGATGGCAGCCAAGAATTGGTCATGCCTTTTCCAGATATACTTGAGCAAGTATTAAGACTACAAAGAATGTTGAAGGCTTCTGTCTAACCCTCGCCCTAACCCTGACTGTCTCTACAGGACATTCAAGTGACTGCGGAAGCTGGAATCTGGAGCAACTGCTAAGATGCTGGAAGAACTCAATGGTTCAGGCAGCATCTGTTGAAGGAAATGGACAGATTGAGTCCCTATAGAAGCTGCCTAACCCAATGAGTTCTTACAGCATCTTATGTGCTGCTAACTGTCTCCAACATTTATTCAAAATCATTTAAAATCAGTTAATTGCCTTAGAGTAACAAAAACTAAAACTTTTAAAGTGTTTTATATGATTTAAATTATTTGAGAAAGCTGAATTAATTCAGGAGAAGAATCACATAAATTACCTTGTACTTACCCTTATAATATTCAGAAGGAAGGTATGATCAGCAAGTTCACATACAGGGAGCCTGGACACAGTGCCACTTACATAATAAATGCTAGAAGATCAGTATGGAAATCTGATATCCATATAGGAGAAAGTTAGATTGACTGGTTGACTGGTGTCATAACAACTTTGCACCCAGCATCAGTATGACCAAGGAATTGAATGTGAACCTCAGGAAGGGGAAGTCAAGGGAACACCCACCAGGAGTTCTCAGGAGTGGAAAGTGTGAATAGTTTCAAAATCCTGGGTTTCATCATCTCTGAAAATCAATCTGGGCCTGACATATTGATGCAATTATGAGAAAGGCACACTAGTGACTGTATTTCATAAGGGGTTTGAGGAGATTTGTCACGTCAACAAAGACTCTGGCAAATTTCTACAGATTTACTGTGGAGAGCATTCTAATGGGTTGCATCACTGTCTGGTATGGAGAGGCCACTGCACGACACTGGGAAAAGCTGCAGAGGGTTGTAAACTCAGCCAGCTACATCGTGGGCACTAGCCTCCTCATCATCAAGGATGTCTACAAAAAGACGGTATCCATTATTAAAGATCCCCACCACCCAGGACATGCCCTCTTTTCATTACCACCCTCAGGGAGGAGGTACAGAAGCTTGAAGGCACACGCTTAATATTTTAGGAGTCGATTTTTCCCCTCCGCCATTAGATTTCTGATCATTCCATGAATCCATGTACATTACCTCACTATTTTCTTTTCTTTTGCACTGCATATATTTTATATTTCCTATTGTAAATTATAGTGTTTTGATGCATTGCACTGCTGCCACGCAACAACAAATTTCACGACATATGTCAGTGATGATAAGGCTGAGTCTGATTCTAATTCTATTTTCTGGCAGGATTCAGCCCAATGAAAAGATCTTAGATCAGAAGCCATTGTCATTGTTACTTTTTGTAACTTCAAAACATTAAATGAATTCAAACAAAGACACGGAAGTCTGAAATGTGGGTCTAACTTCGAGCTTACTTCAAGCAAGGTGCAGACGTATCACAAGGTAGCATGATTACTCAAATATTCATTCATGGCTTGGCTTCACGAATGAAGATTTAGGAAAGGGGCTGCCCACATCTGCTGCAGGCTCGCTGGTGGCTGACGAGGCCAATACGGGACAGGCAGGTCCAGCCACAGCGGCTGCAAGGGAAATACGGTTTTGGGTTTGGTGCTGCTGGTGTCACGGTTCTTCCTCCTTCTCCTTTTGTCCTCAATGCCAGCCCTGCGTGCATTCTCAAAGGAGGAGACGGACTGGTGAATGGTGTGTCACCAGGCTTCGCGATCAGAGGCTAGATTAGACCACTGGCGATGGTCAATGTGACAGGCACCAAGGGGTTTCTTCAGAGAATCCTTGTATATCTTCTTTGGTGCCCCTCTGTCACGGTGGCCAGTGGAGAGTTCACTATACAGCACAATCTTGGGCAGACGATGATCCTCCATCCTGGAGATATGCCCTGCCCAGCGCAGCTGCGTCTTCAACAGCATGGCCTCGATGCTGGTGACCTCCGCCTGTTCGAGGACTGCGATGTTGGTGACGAAGTCACTCCAGTGAATGTTGAGGATGGTGCGGAGGCAGCGCTGGTGGAAACGCTCAAGGAGTCGTAGGTGGTGACGGTAGGTGACCCACGACTCGGAGCTGTACAGGAGGGTGGCCAGTACAATGGCTCGGTACACACTGATCTTTGTGCCTTTCTTCAAATGCTTGTTGTTCCAGACTCTTTTGTACAGCTTGCCGAATGCGCCGTTTGCCTTTGCCAGTCTGTTGTGAATCTCTTTGTCAATCTTGGCATCCGACAAGATGGTGCACCCCAGGTAGCTGAACTGGTGGACTGTCTTCAGCTCTACCTCACCGATGGTGATGCGGGGAGGGTGGTAATCTTCCTGAGGTGTGGACCGATGGAGAACTTCTGTCTTCTTCAAGCTGACTTCCAATCCGAAGGGCTCGGCAGCCTCTGTGAAGCAGGATGTTATACGCTGCAGGGCTGTCTCTGTGTGGGCAACAAGGGCAGCATCATCGGTGAAGAGTAGCCCTCAGATATGTTGCTCCAATGTTTTGGTGTGGGACTGGAGTCGCCTCAGGTTGAACAGGCTACCATCAGTGCGGTATCGGATGTAGACACTGTCCTCGTCATCAAAGTCTTCTGTGGCCCTTTCGAGCATCATGCTGAAGAAGATGGTGAAGAGAGTCGGCACGAGGATGAGGCTTGCTTTACTCCATTGCCTATTGGGAAGGGTTCTGAGGGGTTGTTGTTCTGTCTGACTTAAATACACAACAGTCAAACTGAAGAATACCAGTAGTGAGCTTTCCTATAAGCAGGTCCAGTGACAATACAATTCAGTAATTATAGGTTAACCCAATGAGAGGCTAAGTAGAGCAACATATTTTTTTTTTCCAGTGGAACCATTCTTTGCCAAACCATCTGGAGAGGCACTAAGAGAAACAGCTTAGAAGAATGAAAGCCATTTAGGACTTTGTATATTCTGCACCCTGCTATCTATCCTCAATACAACCTGTGATATACAACCACATGTTTATGGTTATATATGTTTATTGCTTTAGAACTCTTTACAATATATAACTAGAAATATAGTAGATTTTCCTTGGTTTCCTTCAGAATTGGAACAATGTTCTCTATTAAAGGAGATAACATTTCATTTTTATTTTCAGAGAAAATATTCTCCAAGTGAACTTTGTCTTTAATAAGGTGTGGTAATGCTGCTCAACATTTTTTTTCTAGAATAACTGGGTTTACAATACATATCCCTTCTAAGGGCCACTCTCAAACAAATGTTTCATTTTGCACAAGCTATCCTCAAGGATATATGCACGCCTTTTCTTTAATCATTGATTATATGGGTACAGGGTTGTAGTTGCAGATGCACAGTTCTACCCGATTCATCAGCTACGTCCTGCGCTATGAGTGGACCTCCTATACCGAATAAAGGGGGCACTGAGTTTACGCTCGATAGACAATAGGTGCAGGAATAGGCCATTCGGCCCTTCGAGCAGCACCACCGTTCACTGTGATCATGGCTGATCATCCACAATCAATATCCAGTTCCCGCCTTATCCCCATAACCTTTGATTCCGCTATCCTTAAGAGCTCTATCCATCTCTTTCTTGAAAGCATCCAGAGACTTGGCCTCCACTGCCTTCTGGGGCAGAGCATTCCATATATCCACCACTCTCTGGGTGAAAAAGTTTTTCCTCAACTCCGTTCTAAATGGCCTACCCCTTATTCCTAAACTGTGGCCTCTTGTTCTGGACTCACCCATCAGCAGGAATATGCTTCCTGCCTCCAGCATGTCCAATCCCTTAATAATCTTATATGTTTCAATAAGACCCCCTCCCAGTCTTCTAAATTTCAGAGTATACAAGCCCAGTCGCTCCAATCTTTCGACATATGACAGTCCCGCCATCCTGGGAATTAACTTTGTGAACCTACGCTGCACTCCCTCAATAGCAAAGACGTCCCTCCTCAAATTTGGAGACCAAAACTGCACACAGTCCTCCAGGTGTGGTCTCACCAGGGCCCTGTACAGCTGCGGAAGGACTTCTTTGCTCTTATACTCAATTCCCCTTGTTATGAAGGCCAGCATGCCATTAGCTTTCTTCACTGCCTGCTGTACTTGCATGCTTGCTTTCAGTGACTGATGTCTTCTGGTCTTCTGCTGCTGTAGCCCATCCACTTCAAGGTTTGACAAGTTGTATGTTCAGAGGTGCTCTCCTGCACACCACTGCTCTAACATGTGGTTACTCAGTTACTGTCACCTTCCTGTCAGCTCGAATCAGTCTGGCCATTTTCCTCTGATCTCTCTTACTAACAAGGTGTTTTCACCCATTGAATTGCTGCTCATTGGATATTTTTGGTTTTTCGCACCGTTCTCGAGAAACTCTGGAGACCGATCCCCAGCAGTAGGTTAAACTTGAGTCCAATATCCAACACGTCCTGAGATCATGAGCAAACCAGGGGAGTGGGGTCAAGAATTCCCTCTGCTCGGCACTCTCTACATTAATGCAGCTGTTCCTCACTGGTTGTGCTGGATGTTATGACAAGGTGCTCAATTTAAGGAGCTTGAGCAGTCCTATGGATCCCCTAGAGCTGTTGACTCATTTATGGGTGGAGTCACAAGTACCTGTGAGTAGCCAAATGGAAAGGAAGCATCAGTCACAATGTTTCCGGAAAGGCAGGTGCTCGGGTGCCACGCTAACTCATCCCATAGACAGCACCAAGAAGGAAGTGCCTCTGGCCTATTTAAATGCTACATACTGCACATTTTAATTCTGTTGGAAAGACTCATTCTTAAAGACACCTAGAGTGATTATGGACGCCTAGAACTAGAAGTTCTAGAATAAAGCAAATGTCTGTTGTCATCCTGCTAATGCCAACACAAGCAGGACCAACTTCTGCCCTAAATCTTGCCTGGTTGGTGGTGAGAGGGTACCTCCTAGTCAGATTCTTCTTGCATGCTGGGAGCATTGCTTCCTTTGCGCAAAGAGGCTGTGAAGAATGATGCAAGGGATTATCCCGTGATTCATCCCAAGCAGCTGTGTGACGGAGATCTCTCTGATCTACGGACTGTTCCCTGGGGACACACATGAAGATGAACATCAAGTGCTGCGGGGAAATCATCAACTTGGTGAAAGATGCTGTTTGGTCTGCCTGCACCTCAAGATGCTGATGATTGGCGCATTCCAGACTGCAGGAGTACGTGCTGAGGGAAGCTTGGGCTTGGTGGGGAAGGACTACATTATGGTGTTCTTCCACTACTGGAGAGGGAGTGGCTGGTTGGGATGAGGAAGGCCCTTCGATTCGTAAGGCCAGTGATGTTGTGGGGATGGAACTGGACTCTCTGACGGTGGTGTCTGAAAAGAGGATGCTGTCCAAGTTGCATGCCATCTTGGACAATGTCTCCCATCCACTACATAATGTACTGGGTGGGCACAGGAGTACATTTAGCCAGAGACTCATTCCACCGAGACGCAACACAGAGCATCATAGGAAGCCATTCCTGCCTGTGGCCATCAAACTTTACAACTCTTCCCTTGGAGGGTCAGACACCCTGAGCCAATAGGCTGGTCCTGGACTTATTTCCTGGCATAATTTACATATTAGTATTTAACTATTTATGGTTTTATTACTATTTATTATTTATGAGGCAACTGTAATAAAAACCAATTTCCCCCAGGATCAATAAATTGTGACTATGACTATGACTATGACTAACTATTTTAGTAGTGTAGCACCCCAGGGGGGGCCACATGATTGGCAGCAGTGTGAAGGAATGTACTGGAGAACAGGTCTGAAAGCATTGACTATGAATGTAAAGAATGAAAATGCACTGTTTGGTTTATTTTTGTAGATATCTATTTATTCATTTATTTATTTAAATTATTTACTGACAGAGACAGCATAGAACAGGCCCATCTAGCCCAGTGAGCCACACGGCCCAGCAACCGACCTAGCCTAACCACAGGACAATTTACCAATTAACCTCCTAAATTGTACATCTTTGGACTGTGGGAGGAAACTGGAGCACCCGGAGGAAACCCATGCGGTTCACGGGGAGAACATACAAACCCCTTACAGAAGGCATGGAAACGGTCTCCGAACTTCGGAAGCTCCCGAGCTGTAATAGTGTCATACTAGCCGCTAAACTACCGTGGCATCATAAAAATAATAATTTTCATTAAGAACGAAGTTTGTCTTGATGCAGTATAAAAAATCTTGTTCCATAACTGAGACGAATTTATCTGTAACTTATTTCAACGAAGTCATTTCACACATTGACCATATTGCTGACAGTCAATGACGTATGTATTCTGACAGTGAACATGGATGTGTATCTTGCCTCACAGTGACTGTGATGGAAATAAATGAAAGCGTACTAGAAAAAAGTTCCTTTGCTTCAACCTTCAGAATGGTTAATAATTTAATTTCCTGTGTGGTTTTAGTTATAAAACTATCATTAACCAATGTAAAGAAACATGAAAACATTTCAATTGTAATTGTTGCTTAATTCAGGGGCGCTAAAGGTAGTAGCCTCAGCTGTGGCAGCGTGTTTGTGTCCTTGAGCAAGGCATTTAATCACACATCGCTCTGGTGTCTGTGCAAGGAGTGGCACCCCACACAGACTTCCAATCTGCTCTTTGTAAGGCATGAAAATGCCCGACGCAGACCTCTCATGGTCTGAGTCGACATTCCTCTCCCAAAGGTAGTAGACATGGTCCAGTCTATACTGTTTCATTCTCTGCTCCTGATTTCATAATTAATGAGTATGTAGAAACCTGAGCTCTTGTTTTCTATTGAAGGCATTGCCTATTTCAATGTATTAAGACAAAATTAAATGTTTAGAAAAATACTTTTGTGAGTTGTACTCAATGGTGGGGAAATCCCTCCCCATCATTGAGCACATCCACAAGGAAGCAGCATCCATCCCGGAGGACCCTCACTATCCAGGGCGTGTTCTCTTCTCACTGCTGCCATTGGGAAGGAAGTACAAGAGCCTTAGATCCCACACCACCAGGTTCATGAACAGTTATTACATTTCAACCATCAGGCTCCTGAACGAGCGTGGATAACTTCACTCACCTCAACACTGCATTATTCCACAATCTAAGGACTCACTTTCAAGGGTTGTGCAAGTCATATTGTCATTACTAATTTATTTATTTAGAGATACAGCACAAAATAGGCCCTCCCAGCCCTTTGAGCTACATCACCCAGCGACCCTTGACAACTCCCTAGTTAACCCTAATCTAATTATGGGAGAACTTTCAATGACTACCATGTCCAGCCCTATAGCTCAGAAGGGTAGGGAAAGGAAGAGGATGGCAGCAGTG
This sequence comes from Mobula birostris, assembly GCF_030028105.1. Taxonomy (NCBI): domain Eukaryota; kingdom Metazoa; phylum Chordata; class Chondrichthyes; order Myliobatiformes; family Myliobatidae; genus Mobula; species Mobula birostris. The sequence goes on along the minus strand of NC_092393.1, from coordinate 47,657,152 downwards.
ATAGGGGACTCCATAGTCAGAGGGTCAGACAGGCGATTCTGTGGATGCAGGAAAGAAACACAGATGGTTGTTTGCCTCCCAGGTGCCAGGGTCCAGGATATTTCTCATCGCGTCCACGATATCCTGAAGTGGGAAGGTGAACAGGCAGAGGTCGTGACATATTGGTACCAACGACATAGGTAGGAAAAGGGAGGAGGTCCTGAAAACAGACTACAGGGAGTTAGGAAGGAAGTCGAGAAGCAGGACCACAAAGGTAATAACCTCGGGATTACTGCCTGTGCCACACGACAGTGAGTATAGGAATAGAGTGAGGTAGAGGATAAATGCACGGCTGAGGGATTGGAACAGGGGGCAGGGATTCAGATTTCTGGATCATTGGAGCCTCTTTTGGGGCAGGCGTGACCTGTACAAAAAGGATGGGTTGCACTTGAATCTGAGGGTGACCAATATCCTAGCAGGGAGGTTTGCTAAGGCTATCGGGGAGAGTTTAAACTAGAATTGCTGGGGGGTGGGAACCGACCTGAAGAGATGGAGGAAGGGGCGGTTGGCTCACAAATAGAGAAAGCTTGTAAACAGTGTGAAAGGGAGGATAGGCAGGTGATAGAGAAGGGATGCGCTCAGATTGATGGTTTGAGATATGTCCATTTTTTATGGCATGTGCCTGCGTGCATGCGAGTCTGTGCGTGTGTGTCTGCATGTGTGTGCATGCGTGTCTATGCGTGTGCGTGCGTCCATGGTGATGTCTTTTTCATGGCTTTTTACAAAGCGCGGAGCGAGAGAGAGAGACTGTGTTGTGCACCACTCCTCACACAGACATTTTCGCAGTATTTTTCCTTTTATTTTACGAGGTCGAGCTGCGATCTCGACCCAGCACGGATGGAAAGCGTACTCGGGAACAGACCCAACTGGTTTCGAACCTGGTAACCTCCGCTCCCGGGTCCAGCGCCGATGTAATTGCACCACCAGCCGGCCGAGATGTGTCTATTCAGCGAGGAGTATTATGAATAAAGTGGATGAGCTTAGAGTGTGGATCAGTACTTGGAGCTATGATGGCCATTACGGAGACTTGGATAGCTCAGGGGCAGGAATTGTTACTTCGAGTGCCAGGCTTTAGATGTTTCAGAAAAGACAGGGAGGGAGGCAAAAGAGATGGGGGCATGCCACTGCTGATCAGAGATAGTGTCATGGCTGCAGAAAGGAGGAAGTCATGGAGGGATTGTCCACTGAGTCTCTGTGGCTGTAAGTTAAGAACAGGAAGGGGACAATAACTCTACTGGGTGTTTTTTATAGACCACCCAATAGTAACAGGGACACCGAGGAGCAGATAGGGAGACAGATTCTGGAAAGGTGTAATAATAACAACAGGATTCGCATGATGGGGGATTTTAATTTCCTAGATATTGATTGGCATCTCCCTAGAGCAAGGGGTTTAGATGGGGTGGAGTTTATTAGGTGAGTTCAGAAAGGTTTCCTGTAGATAAGCCTAAAAGAGAAGAGGCTGTACTTGATCTGGTACTGGGAAATGAACCTGGTCAGGTGTCAGATCTGTCAGTGGGAGAGCATTTTGGAGATAGTGATCACAATTCTATCTCCTTTACCATAGCATTGGAGAGGGATAGGAACAGACAAGATAGGAAAGTGTTAAATTGACACAAAGGGAAACATGAAGGTATCAGGCAGGAACTTGGAAGCATAAATTGGGAATAGATGATCTCAGGGAAATGTATGGCAGAAATGTGGCAAATATCCAGGTGATATTTGTGTGGCGTTCTGCATAGGTACGTTCCGATAAGACAGGGAAAGGATGCTAGGGTACAGGAACCATGGTGTTTAAAGGCTGTTGAAATCCTAGTCAAGAAGAAAAGAAAAGCTTACGAAAGATTCAAAAATCTCGGAAATGACAGAGGTCTAGAAGATTATAAGGCTAGCAGAAAGGAGCTTAAAATGAAATTAGGAGAGCCAGAAGGTGCCATGAGAAGGCCTTGGTGAGCAGGATTAAGGAAAACCCCAAGGCATTCTAGAAGTATGTGAAGAGCAAGAGGATAAGACGTGAGAGAATAGGACCAATTAAGTGTGACAGTGGAAAAGCATGTATGGAACCGAAGGAGATAGCAGAGGTACTTAATGAATACTTTGCTTAAGTATTCACTGTGGAAAAGGACCTTGGTGATTGTAGGGATGACTTACAGCAGACTGAAAAGCTTGAGCATATAGACATTAAGAAAGAGGATGTGCTGGAGCTTTTGGAAAGCGATAAGTTGGATAAGTCACCAGGACCAGACGAGATGTACCCCAGGCTACTGCGGGAGTGAGGAAGGAGATTGCTGAGCCTCTGGCAATGATCTTTGCATCGTCAATGGGGATGGGAGAGATTCCAGAGGATTGGAGGGTTGTAGATGTTGTTCCCTTATTCGAGTAAGGGAGTAGAGATAACCCAGGAAATTATAGATTAGTGAGTCTTACTTCAGTGGTTGGAAAGTTGATGGAAAAGATCCTGAGAGGCAGAATTTATTAACATTTGGAGAGGCATAATATGCTTAGGAATAGTCAGCATGGTTTTGTCAAAGGCGGGTTGTGCCTTACGAGCCTGATTGAATTTTTTGAGGGTGTGACTAAACACATTGATGAAGGTAGAGCAGTAGATGTAAGGCATATAATTTTAGCAAGGCATTTGATAAGGTACCCTATGCAAGGCTTATTGAGAAAATAAGGAGGCAGGGGATCCAAGGGGATAGCGGTTTGTGGATCCAGAATTGACTTCCCCACAGAAGGCAAAGAGTAGTTATGGACAGGTCATATTCTGCATGGAGGTCTGTGACCAGTGGTGTGCCTCAGGGATCTGTTCTGGGACCCCTTCTCTTCATGATTTTTATAAATGACTTGGATGAAGAAATGGAGGAATGGGTTGGTAAATTTGCTGATGACACAAAAGTTGGGGGTGCTGTGGATAGTGTGGAGGGCTGTCAACCATGGGATTGAGTTTAGGAGCTGAGAGGTAATGTTACAGCTATATAGGACACTGGTCAGACCCCACTTGGAGTACTGTGCTCATTTCTGGTCACCTCACTACAGGAAGGATGTGGAATCTATAGAAAAGGTGCAGAGGAGATTTACAAGGATGTTGCCTGGATTGGGAAGCATACCTTATGAGAACAGGTTGAGTGAACTTGGCCTTTTCTCCTTGGAGCAACAGAGGATGAGAAATGACCTGATAGAGGTATATAAGATGATGAGAGGCATTGATCATGTGGATAGTCAGAGGCTTTTTCCCAGGGCTGAAATGGCTAATACAAGAGGGCACATTTTTAATGTGCTTGGAAATAGGTACAGAGGAGATATCAGGGTAAGTTTTTTATGCAGTGAGTGCATGGAATCGGCTGTCAATGATGGTGGTGGAGGCGGATACAATGGAATCTTTTAAGAGACTCCTGGATAAGTACATGGAGCTTAGAAAAATAGAGGGCTATGGGTAACCCTAGGTAATTTCTAAAGTAAGTACATGTTCAGCACAGCATTGTGGGCCAAAGGGCCTGTACTGTGCTGTGGGTTTTCTCTGTTTTTATGTTTCTATGACTAAATTAACCTACTAACCAATGTTCCCTCTAATTTGTAATGATCTGTGTGCCAGAAGTCTTCAGCAGTGCAATTTTTTGCCCAGTGACAATAACATGTGTGCACTGAATAATTTCTTCAATAAAAATGGTATAAGTAAGCCAGTTCTAAAATATGCAGACAAGTTATCGCAAACTCCATGTTGTCAATATCATTCCCGTCAGAAACTGGAAAAGCAAATGTGATTGTGTACGAGGCTGATAAACTTTTATGCGCAGTTTAAATTCCTTTGTGCACTAGCAGCAAAGGATGTGTACTGTATGTGTACACACCCAAGAGGGAACATTGCTACTAATCACTGCGTCTTTTTACTGTGGGAGGAAACCAGAGCACCCAGAGAAAACCCACACATTCCATGGGAAAGACATACAGACTCCTTACAGAGTACGCTGATATTGATCTCTAAACTGTGACGCCCCAAGCATTAACAGCATCATGCTAACCACTTATTATGGTGGCGCCCATAATAATTTATATAATTTATTATTACTATTATTATTTGTTTGTAATTGCAGTTTCTGTTTTGCACATTGATCATTTGCTCATCTTTGTTTGTGTGTATTGTGGGGATGATTGGAAGAATTGGATAGCCCATGCTTGAATGGCGGAGCAGACTCGATGGGCCGAATGGCCTACTTCTGCTCCTTTATCTTATGGTCTTATGTTTCTTTTTATCTCTTGTGAAGTCCTGCAAGAAAACTAATCTGAGAGTAATACAGTATATGGTGACATATATATTCTTTGATTATAAACTTATTTTGAACGTTGAGTTTGAGCTTTGTGTTGTTGAAACTGATATACAATGCAACTGTAATGTCAGTAATGGGGTCTCATTGTAAGTGGAAGGTGGAACCTGTTGCCAAATTGCAGTAGCTTCATGAAGTATGACCGAGCTGAAATGGAATGGCAACAGATGCTTAAAGCGAGCAGAACTGATAGTTCAAACACAAGGAAATCTGCATTTGCAAATCTGCAAATTTCCAGCAACTTTTATGTGCAGAACTGATAGTTGTCCTGTTTCACAGGAATGCAAAGCTTTCAATAATCCAATGGTCTTTAGCTTCCTAATTCAGATCAGAAGCAGACTGAAATAGAAGTTTATATACTGGGGAAATGTGGCTTTCAAGGTGATAAATGTTTTAGCCTCAGATTCTGTTTGAAATTTTGAGGGCCAAGATGGCATTAGAAAAATGAGTGCAGTCATAACAATTTGTAGATTGCTCCAGAAACTTGAACATGCCACTTACACAATCAGAATCAGGTTTATTATCGATGACATATATCATCATAAAACTTGTTACTTCGCTGCAAAAGCACAGTGTAAAACATAAAGGGATTCATGGACCATTCAGAAATCTGATAGTGGAGCAGAAGAAGCTGTTCCAACAATGTTGAGTGTGTGTCTTCAGGATTTTGTACTTCCTTCTCAATGGTAGTAATGAGAAGACGTCTTGGATAGTGGGGGTCCTTAATAATGCATGGATGGAAATTATCATTTCACACTATAATGCTGTGGGAATGCTTCATTGTCAGAAAAGTTATGCTTTGATGGAGGTATCTATATTTTTCAGGCGGATTTTAATTAATTGATGTGAGCTTTCACTTATCCCAGATCCATACTCAATTCTTTAGTTAATATCCAATCACAGCTGCTTTGACACTCCAATAATCTGGTCTGATATCATTGCATTTGCCTGAAATATTAACAGGACAATAATTAAACACTCTCGGTCAATATAAATTGTACTATAGTTTATTTAAATATCTAACAAAAACAGGACAAATTCCACCCTACCAATCACCTTTCTATCTTTTCCTGTCCTCCAAAGGAGCCCTATTAAATTCTGTGTGGGTTTAAAACAATTTATTCTGTCTACATTAAAGTTCTTCCCACTGCAGTCACTTCTGTCAGCTTCTCATTAGTAGAGCTCCTCTTTTTCTGTTTACATGTCTCAACTGTTAAAAGCTTATTGCCTATTTCATAAGGTGGGCACCACCCATGTGAGACAAGAAGTGCCTTTGTTACTCAGGACCCACACAGTCTTTGTCCCAGAAAAAAAAAGTGGCAATACATAACTTATTACACCCTTCTGATCTTCCTAAATGCTTTTATAAATGTACCAATAACTTTCTATGTTTTTTTATCTCAGCTTTGTACTATTTGGTACGTTCTCAACCTTGATTCAGAAGGTTAGGGCTTACACTTAGAGGCTGGACCATAATATCTCTCCCAACAAATCCATTCTAATACTGTGGGGTTGCTGCATCATAGAAGATATTGTATTATTTGATGTGACGGTGTTTGCTGAGCTTGGCAAATAGCTTGCAGACATTTCATCACCAGTTGAGGTGAGATCCTCATTGCACAGTTCTTTGTGTCTCTCTGTAGGAGTGCTCACATTTATATAGTCCCCCATTCGCTTGCCTTGGTGTCGATTGGCTACTCCTTGAGTTAACCTTTGAATTCTATTGGCTCCTATTTCTCTGGCTCTCAGGAGTTCGTCGATAGCATTTATTTTGATACCACCACCACCTTTTCTCACTGTTACCATCAGGTAGGAAATACAGAAGCCTGAAGGCACACACTCAGCAATTCAGGAACAGCTTCTTCCCCTCTGCCATCTGATTCCTAAATGGACTTTGAAGCTTTGGACACGACCTCACTTTTTTAAAAGTATACTGTATTTCTGTTTTTGCACATTTTTTTAATATCTATTCAATATACGTAATTGATATACTTGTTAATTTATTATTATGTTTTATTTTATTTATTTTTCTCTCTCTCTGCTAGATTATGTATTGCATTGAACTGCTGCTGCTAAGTTAACAAATTTCACGTCACACGCCGGTGACAATAAACCTGATTCTGATTCTGATTCCTATACTATATTATGGTGGAGATAGTTGTTCTGATAGGTGTGTATAAAAGTCCATTGTCATTGCATTAGGAAAAGAAGAAGAGTTATTCCCATTGCTTGACTAATAGTTAATCCTTCAGACAATAGTTGGTTATCTCATCGCCTTTATGTCAATGCTTATGGAAGCTTGATTTTCTCAACTTGGTTGATGTATTTTGTACACTTTTACATCTCAACGTACTTTCTTGGGTGTTTTGAAGTAAATGGTCAGAACTTGATGCCAGCAAAAGGTCAGCCACGTTTTTTCCAGATCTGTTTTGCCAGCTGTTAAACCTCCAAAGAAAAGTGAGTGCTCCTGAAACCATTAATTATTATCAACAATGTTAAAAATTCAAACTCTTAAAATATTTTATCTAAAAAATCAGAAGATGCATTTAAATAATCTAATTTGATTCAGAAAAAAATCTAATTTGCATTCTGCATTTACCAGAATATTTCTATTCTATGAACAATGGAGAGACTGTTGTGACTCAAGCAAGCCTTGCTGCACACAGGATTGGTGAAACTGTGGTTTAGTAAAAGCTGGTATGGCTTTCCTGTGTGTGTTTAGGTGAAGCAGATACAAAGGAAAGCATTTAAATGTTACCATGCCAAGTGCACAGAGTAAAATTGTATATTGGAAATTCAATATTCATATGCTTTATAACATAGACCTTTTCAGGCTTACAAGGAGCACTGCTACAAGAGAGCAGCATCTATCTTCAAGGACCCCCCAATATCCAGGCCATGACCTTTTCTCACTGCCGTGTAAGTGTGACAGAGTGCCTTTCTTTGGGGACATATGTTCAGACACTGAACACATTTGTGAGGTGCTTTTATACATCCTTCTTATGTGTGACTCAGATAACAATTCTCTGTCAGTGCAAATATCCTCCAGTATGCTAAAAAAATGCAGGAGCTGATAAATAATTGATTGGTTGCCCTCCCATCAGTTATGGAAGAGAGTGTTAATTCTTAACCTCCGTCCTCTTGAGGTGTGGTGAATTGTGTTCAGTTATGTGACAGAATCAGTACTAAAGCAAAATAAACCATCAGCAAATAGCGTGGATAAAATGTCAGCTTTGGACCTGCTTTTCAAATGGACATAAAGAAAGGTACTGTGATGGAAAATATAAGATGTTTTCAGTAATAGAGGCAGCTGTTATAATGGGGTTGTGCCAGACCACCTATCCTGCCTTAATAACTGGGAATTGAGGTGATTAGTAATTTATTAGTAATTTAACTAAATGATTGTGTTTAGACACTGAAAAATGGACCCTTGATTGTGCAGGTGTCTAATTCTTAAAAATGTTAATGAAACAATTTTGTAAATATTCTGGTCAGTGCTTTGGTTGTGGGTTTCTATGATTTTTACTAGTTAACTCATGCACTTTCTCCAAACTATCCAAAATATTTATCAAAAGCGCTGCATATGCATATCCCTCCCATCTGTCCAATAATCTTTTGGACCTCCTACCATCAGTTTAAAAGTACCATAGCACTAGGATAGGGACCTAATGCTTTTTCCCCAGGACACGAGAACACTGATCGCCCTGCCGCCATCCAGGTCTGACCACATATGAAGGGCCTGCAGTGTATACTGTTTATTTTTTTTTGACTTATGTCATAAGTGCATCTTATTATTTGTGGTAATACTATCTTTGTGTTGTATGTGAGTTATACAGTACGTATTGTGCTGTGTACCTTGGTCCAGCGGAATGTTGTTTCATTTGATGTTTACATGTTTACAGCTGAATGACAATAAACCTGAACTTGACTTACCTTCAACTTGACAAAGTAACATTTCTTTATTGAAAGATGATTCAAAGACACAAGATAGAATTGATTCTATGTAATCTCACCAGTAAAGGCTAGTAAGATACAGGTTAGATATAGCGGTCCACAGGACTCCCCCTGCTCTGTCACACTGATCCTTCACCAAGCACCTCTTGAATCATTGACACTAGTCCTGGTACACTTTTCTCCATGTTGAAGAACTCAATGAAGTCAAAGTCCCCCAATGATGGTCCAGGCAGGACTGCCTCCTGGGGAACTTCTTGGTCAGCTTCTGATGCAGAAACAGTAAGTCCTCTGCTTGGGCAGCAGAATTGCACTCTACACTTTCCTTAAGGGTTTCTGATTGCTTCCTCCACACATTTGCCTGTCTTGGGTTCTCCAATAGCACTTTATTATCAAAACCAGTCAGCTTTAATTGTTCTCGATTGACCAGTGAAAATTTCTGATTGACCAGCAGGAACTATTCTGGTTCCTCTTCAGTTTAGGAATCACATCACCCCCACTTGCCAAAATCACATTTGCCATCACTCAACTCTCTCCTAAAGCACTTCTCCTTGTAGTCTAATTCTCTTTCTTCTCTAGCATCCCCATCTTGCAAGGCTTTGTCGCTCCCATCCCAATCAAAGATTCTTGTTGTTATTATACACCCACACCCAATTCTCCTCTGGCAACCCAATCCATAATTATTTTCATTCTCTTTATTTTCCAATGGGCTTCCAGGTTGTCAAGTATTGGAGGTACAGGTTTCCCCCGCCATCCAAAGGTAAAGCATTCCAATGAAATGGTTCGTAAGCCAAAATGTCATAAAGTGAAGAAGCAATTACCATCTATTTATATGGGAAAAATTTGTGAGCGTTCGCAGACCCAAAAAATAACCTAGCAAATCAAGCCAAATAACATATAAAACCTAAAATAGCAGTAACATAGAGTAAAAGCAGGAATGATATGATAAATACATAGGCTATATAAAGTAGAAATACTTATCTACAATCATTGCTGCACTGTCCACCGTAGTGAAAATCTCATGCAAGCGCTCTTGGCAGAAACACTCTCTCCAGTAACCTTTAAGCTATGAGGCTGCCAAATCATACCAAATAACACACAAAAATACACAGCCTATATAAAGTAGAAATAATGTATGTACAGTGTGGTATCACTCACCAGAAACGGGAAGACAGCGCCGAGCACACTGATGATGGTGTGTTAGGCTGAGTCGTCGGAGGTTGGTGTGGTGCGGTGGCCACCAACCGATACCGATCCACGAAGAATGCAGCGGTACAGCGGTGGCCGGGACGCACCCAGCACATCTTTAAGAAAAAAGCCTAAATAAACAAGCTAATTAATTAGGTGCTGCCCGGCACGTAAATGTCAGCCCAGATCAGAGGCGACGCAATTGGCAATCGAAAAGCGGGGGACACCTGTATTGGTCTCTTGACAGGTTCCACCAAAGCCTGGGACTGAGAACTAAGTACAACATCAAGGTTTTCTTCCTTTTTCATGGATCTGCAATTCTTTGCTTGAGAACTACTTTCCCCAAATCTGAAGCATAGTTCTTTTCAGTTCCATCCAGAGGAAAACTCTTGCTAGAAATGGGATACAAGAATGCATGCCACTTTTCAGGGTCCCAGATACCTTCACTGTCATAGTTTTCTAAAAGAAATGATAGTCTCTGCTTTGCATATGGGTACTCCTTGATTTCTAGCAGGTTTTCCTTGAAATATCTATATGTTTCTTCATGCCACACATTTTTATTGTATCATTCAATAATCTTTTTCTTCAATCCATTTTATTTATCCATGCCACCACCAAGGATCAACAGCTGTCTCTGACACTCCACTAGGAACCCAAGCTTAAAAGCCAGCTTAGCAATGATTTCCTACATACTGCCCAGTTCTCAGTTGAATACTTCTGCATGATTCTTTAATCCTTCTTGTGGAGCAGTGCTCCCACCAATCAAATACCCTTCATGCCAGTTGAGTTTGAGCTGCTTGAACCATGAGTGGCCCAGAAGCACTAGATAACTACCTTTAGCAACGTAGAGTGGAAGTTTCTTTCTCTGTTCATTAATCTCCACCGTAACATGATCTACTCCCCTCGCTTAACAACCTCACCAGTGTAGGTCATTCAAGTCAACCTTTCCCCCTCTGGGGTGAGATTCTGCAATTTCTCCTTGTTAGCAGACTCTGATACCAGCGATACTACAGCACCCGTGTCCACTTGCATCCTCACTGTGGCCCCATGCAACTGTGGGGTCACCCAATAGCCATCTTTGACTCCTGAAGCAGATGAAACATGCAAACCTTCTTCAACCACAGAGTGAGAGTCACTCAGTCCATTCTCAATATACTTCAACTTGTTCACAAGTTTCGTTTTGTTTTTCCAAAAGTCATTTTTCTTTATTACAGTGTTTTTGGTTGACAATGCCCTTTTACTGGTGCATTCAATATGTCCCTTTTTGCCACTAGGTCCTTATTCCAGCATTCTTTTGCTGAATGGCCAGTTTTGCCAAAATGCTAAATTTGATTACAATTCCTGAAGTCAGCGGAAGCTTTATGGACTTGGGAGGATGCACTTAATATCTATGCTTCTTTAGCTGCCATCTCCACAGATGTACTATTCTCAATTGTCTTTTATAATGTTAGTCTGTCTTCTGTAAGCAAATATTTCTGAACTCCCCCCCCCCCCATGCAGACCACATACAAGTCTATCCTGCAACGTGTCATTCAATGACTGCCCAAAATCACATATTTCACATAACTGCTTCAGCGGTGCCACAAACTGTGAAATAGTCTCTAATATCTTTTATGAAATATAAACTTCTCAGCAATAATCAATGATGTAGATAAGCAGTCATCCTTTATGACTTGAACTATGCCTTCATAAGGCTCATCGCCAGGCTTAGCAGGTTGTACCACACTGCATAATAAATTAAATGTGTTTGCACCCATCACAGTCAGAAAAGTTGGAACATGAATATCATCTGAATATCATCTGACATTTGATTTGCCATTGCAAAATATTCAAATGTTTCAATATATGAACTCCACTGTTCTGTTATTTCATCATTTGTCCCCATATTTCTAAGCATCGTTATTTTCAAACACAATCACATTTCAGAAGGATGAACTAGACTTATCCTTCTGTCTCTCCCTCTCTCTTATTTGTTATGTTTAACCATCCTATTCTCATTCTCTCTCCTCAGATTCCTCACTCACCAAACTTCCTGCAGCCATTTTCTTTTTGCTCACCCACATAACAGAGCGGTACACTGCCAGCATTGTACACAGATTTTTTTTTTGCCATAAGGAACAAAACAATAAATATCATGTGAGGACATGTTGCCTTGTCACAAGTGGTAATGTTTGTGGTACGGGGAAGCCGGATGGCGGTGAATAACACACAAGAGATGGAGAGGTGAGGAACAAATGTGCTACTGTTTATTTTACTTGTAAGTCATCTACCCAGAAGGCCGTCTCGTATTATGTTCAGTATATAACACACAGCAAAGCTCAACTGGAACCCATGAGGTAAAAATATATATGAATACATAAAAGTTCTTATGTTCAAATCCATGATGTAAGAAGAATTTAATTGTATTCTTTTGTTAACACTTTTTTTTTCCAAATTCCATCACCACGCTTCTCCAAGAATTCCAACACAGAGAAGGGTACACAAACAGTGGTGTGGGGAACATGTCAATCAAATTTCATAAAAGATCTCCTGGCTACATATCAGGTCGTTAGTACTTGTTGTGACATTTGTTGCTTTCACAAATGTATTATCCCTTGGGTATAATCTTTGTATTATTTGTGCAGTAATTTTGTTTGAAGGGATACATAGGACAGAATGCTCATGAAATAGTTCAAGAGAGGCAGCTCACGGTCATGTATAAAATGCCTGGGAAATAGGTTAAATTTTGCATTTATCTTCTTTTCACTTTTGTTATTGAAAGAGAAGCTCTGGGAATCACTTTAATATCCTGCCTGTGTCTGATGGATTACAGTTCATTTTTATGAATTCTGCACTGCTGTGAAGTAATGCATAGATCATTTATTAGTGATTGTATGACTGAAGTCCTTAGAATGAATGGTTTTAATTGGATCTGAGTACAGAGAACGTTTCTCCCAGCAGTGTTTTCTAACCTAGTGGTCATAATTAGGAGCTGGAAGAGTGGTTTTAAGAGAAAAAAAAACGCATGAGTGAAAAAAATCAGACAACATGTAGACAATACAAAGTTGCAGACAGAAACAGATTGCAGGAATGGAAGTGTACTGCGGTGGGCATATTCACACATCTGTAATTATGAAGTGTGTGTATGTGTGTACAATGCATGTTTGCATGTGCACAAATGTGTATACACATCTGTCATGCACATTAGTGTGTATTTAATATTTCAGTAATATTTGGGTAACATAGTAAATATATTGTTTGATTAAGCATCTTTGTATTCTTTTTGTTTACATAATTCATTACTAGTTATACATAAAAGTATGTGAATGGCATATGTCATTATGCCACCACATCATATGTGAGCTCCTCATTCAAAGTAAAATTAAAGTAGACACGTTTTCCTGGGCTCCCATGTTTTTCTTGCGATTAGTTTATGAAACCTAACAGTGGCGATGAGTAAGATCTAAAATGAACCCGAGACAACTACCTACCTGTTGAAGTGCAGCGAGACATTCGAGTTAAAAAAAATGCAACACGTGCTTTTTCCTTCGGCAGGGCGAGAGAAAGACAGTGGTGTTAAAAAAAGCAGCATAGTTTTTTCCTCAGAAGGGGAGAAGTGGTCAAGTTAAAAAAAGCAAAAAACAGATGAAATTCATGGGTTCATAAACAGTGCTGTGTAATAATAAAAGAAAAGCAGAAATGGCTGGGTACATTGAAAAGATAGATGTGATCAATTGCACATCAGATAACTGGATCATGTACACTGAACAAATTGAGCAGTATTTCGGGTTGCAGTCAGGAATGAAACTGAGCATGAACAAAATTGAAACATCTAAACAGAAAATGGCCTGGCCAAAATAATTGTGTTATCATTGTCGCAGGGGCTCACATATACCAAGTCAATGAAGGTTTAAAGGTGAAACTGGCAAAATGCAACAAAATAGGACACATACAAAGAGCATGTCAGGCAGTCAAAGATAAATGGACTGCACAGGGAGGGAAAAAATAAGATGTCCAGTTGCAGTTTCATAAGAGCACTAATCTGCATGTGCATGGTAGCATAGTGTTAGCACAATGCTCTACAGTACCTGTGACCCAGGTTCAATTCTCACCACTGCCTGTAAGGAGTTTGTATGTTCTTCCTGTGACCACATGGGTTTCCTCCAGGTGCTCCAGTTTCGTCCCACAGTCCAAAAACATACCGGTAGGTGTGTTAAATAGTCATCGTAAATTGCCCTGTGATTAGGCAATGGTTAAATCAGGGGATTGCTGGATGGTGTGGCTCAAAGAACCAGAAGGGCCTATTCCGCACTGCATATCAATAAATAAATAAATGAACAAAACATCTGGTAATGATGAGAGTGACACAGGACTGAGTAGCTTAGAGATCTACAATGTGAAAATTAAACATAGACAAGCAATATGGCTTATGCAAGAATGAATGGCAAATTAAATAAAATTGAAGGTATATTTAGGTATATTTCAGGAAGATAATAGATTCTTAATTAGTCAGGGCATGAAGGGATATGGGGAGAAGGCGGAAGATTGGGACCGAGAGGAAAATTGGATCAGCCATGATGAAATGGCACAACAGACTTAATGGGCCAAATGGCCTAATTCTGTTCCTGTATCTTATGGTATTATGGAAAATAAGGAAATGGCTGATTCAGCCATGTCACAAAATCAGTTTGAATGACATTTCAAAGATTCTGGCCTGAAGCCTGCAGATAACCAACCAAGAAGTTATACTGGCGGGAAAATAACTCAGGTAGGAATGATATTTATAATAGTGAAATACAACAATTTGAAAGTCACATTGGGCTTGTATGTGGTAAAAACAGGAGGGCCAGCATTGTGGAATCATGCTTGGCTGAGACAGCTATAATTTGATTGGAGATCCATCCACTATTTGCATGCCACATTTTCTGCAATAGAATCAACTAAGAGCAAATTAAGAAAGGTATTGGATGATACCACAACAATGTTCAAGGATGGCATTAGAAAACTCAAATATTTCAAGGGTAAAATAATGTTTCATGAAAATGCTACATTCAAGTTTTACAAAGCCCGTCCAGCGCCCTATTCTATTTGTGATTACAAATAGATTAGCCAGTGAGCTAAATGGCACGGAGGCTAGAGAAATTCTTTCCAAGGTTGAGTGACACCATGAGCAAGTCCAGTTGTCCCAGTAGTCAAGCAGAATGGGTCTGTCAGGATCTGTGGTGATTTTAAGGTTACCATCAACGCAACACTGAAAATAGATCAATACCCTCTGCCCAGGATAAAGGATATCTTTGCAGAACTTTCTGAAGGGAAACACTTCATCAAAGTTGACTTAGTTGAGGCCTATCTATGGATGAAGATGGAAGAAGAGTCCTAAGTGTTTCTTAGCATAAAAACTCATAAAGGGCTTTATCACTATAATATGTTTACCTGGATGACATCAGTGTTACCGGTGAGGATGACACAGAGCTTCTCCAAAATCTCAAGGCAGTTTAAAAGAGATTAAAAGATTATGGTCTCAGAACATGATACAACAAGTGTGAATTCTTTCAACCAAGCATCACTTAATATAGACAGACCATTGGCGCACAAGGATTACACAAACATGCTGAGAAAATTCAAGCAATGGTAATGCCCCAAGGCCAAATGATGTGTCGCAATTGCAGTCATTATTTAGGATTTGTCAATTACTGTAACTGGTCCTTACCAAACCTGGCTACTGTGCTCCATACCTTGAACTCATTACTACAGATCAGGAAGAAATAACAATGAATAAAACAGTGTCAGGTTGCCTTACAAAAGACATAGGAAATGGTGACTTCAGACACTGTACTTGCACATTATGATCCACATCATCTAGAGAAGCTT